>NC_142756.1:16218515-16527573 GCF_054948205.1 Urtica dioica subsp. dioica
AATATATATGAAAATATAACTTTGATTAGATGTTAACACGTTTAATTAATTAATTAATTAGTAACATGTTTAGTTAGATTAATTAGTAATATATATGAAAATAGTAACATGTTAGATTAAATGATAATATAACTTTGATAAAATAGTAGCATATAGTAATAGTCAATTTTTTTTAATAATGTGTAACATGTTAGATTTGATTAATTAAGTTAAAAGTAATATATTAAATTAATTAGTAACGTGTTTAGTGTAATTTAATGTAATTGTAACATGATTTGTTTAAGTTGATTGCAATTTGTTGAAAATTTGGTTAATTAATTAATTTAATACTTTTTTAGTTAGATTAATTAGTAATATATATGAATATATTTTAAAATGAATTAGTAACATGTTAAATTTAATTTAAACTTATTGAAAATTTATTGCAATGGAGCTACGGAGGTTCAATTTAGTATTTAGTATGTTAATAAGATAGTCTTGGTTGGTTATATATGTGTTTTTTTTTAATTGCAGATTTTGGTTAGTCAATATTTTAGGGGAAACTCTGCCGAATTTTCGGTAGAATAAAACGTATTTGTCAAGAAAATTAACTCTTTTGATAATATATTTTAACGAATTAACTAATTTGTCGAAATTGGTTAACTCATTAATGAAATCAGTAGTGAATTTGTATATATTAACGAATTCTAACCACTTTTCAAAATTAATACATGTCAATCACAATTTCTCTTTCATTCTTACAAATTCGCTCTCGAATCTTTCAAATATTAACGATCCACTATCAATTTCCTAACAATTCATCACTCTCAATTTCATAATAATTCACTCTAAATTTCAAATATTAACGATTCACTCTCAATTTTACCTCTCAATTTCCTAATAATTCATTCTTACAAAATGAATTCTAACGATTCAGTTTTATCTCCCAATTTCCCGTCTCATTCAGAAGAATGTCAAATCCAAGTAGGGACTGGATTACCGAGAACAATCGGTTGAGATTGCAATATAAAACAGGGGTTAACGAGTTTATCCGCGTTGCAAGCAGACTCCCGAACGAAAACGGTCATTATCGTTGTCCTTGTAAGTCTTGCAATAACGTGAGATGTCTGGACATCGGGGTCTTAAAGAATCACCTTTTGAACAAGGGGGTTACCCCGGGATACACCGAATGGTATCATCACGGCGAACGTCGAATGGTAGAAGATGCCAGCGAGACTAACCAAAGAGGAGTCGGTGGATTGCACGATGCTCTCCATGATATAATGGATCACGAGGACTTCGACGATTTTACGGATCCGACTCCGAGTGAAGTGCGTGCAGATGAGCAAGTGGAAGATTTGTTCGCTGAGTTGGAAGCAGAATTGTACCCTGGGTGCAAAGAGTTTTCGTCTTTGTCGTTCTTGGTTTCGTCGATGCACATCAAAGTCACGAACCATTGGACGAACAAGTCGTTTACAGAATTGTTGCAGCTCTTGAGGAAGTCTCACCCAATTGGTAATCGAATTCCGGAAAAACACTACGAGGCAAAGGCGAAGCTGAAGCGTTTCGGCATGGGATACGATATGATTGACGCGTGCATCAACAATTGTGTGTTATTTCGAAAAGATCTCGAGAAAGCTGAAATGTGCCCAATTTGCAATGAGAGCAGATGGAAGCCAACCGGGAAGAATGTATCACAAACGATTGTACGCTTCTCGACACACGTCGCTTGAGATGCAGTGGCATGAACGAGATCGCGTCAAAGAAGAAGGCGTTTTGCGACATCCTGCAGATGGTTCGACGTGGAAGAATCTAGATGAGAGACACCCAAATTTCGCTGCAGAGCCTCGTAACGTACGTCTGGGACTAGCTTCTGATGGGTTCAACCCGTTTGGGAAAATGAGTCTAGCGTATAGTATGTGGCCCGTAGTACTAACTGCGTACAACTTGCCACCTTGGTTGTGCATGAAAAAAGAGTACTTGATGCTAATGCTTTTGATACCTGGACCGAGCTCACCTCGAAAAGACATGGACGTGTTTTTAGAACCACTAGTTGAAGAGCTGAAAGAATTGTGGGATAAGGCGAACGATGAAGTGTTTCGGTTGCGTGCCGCGCTTCTATGGACGATAAACGAATTTCCGGCTCGATCGTATTTGTCGGGATGGAGTGGCCAAGGGTATCTTGCTTGCCCCACGTGCAACATTGAGACGCCATCTATGAAAATTAGAAACAGGATTGTCTACTATGACCATCGTCGATTCTTGCCTACGCCTCACCGATTGAGGAAAAGCACTGATCACATAGTAATTAAAAATACTAACTACAATTCATTTTGCAGGATGTCTACTTCAGGTCAGGACCCATCAGGAGGAGAGCGTGACCCCCCGCAGATGTCGAGGAAGAAGCGGGGACCAACGACTGGCGTCGTTTCTGCGAGAGCTCGTGTTGGGACCCCTGGAGCGAACACAGTTCGCTACGATCAGAATGCGCAGGCGTTCTACCAAGACGTCAGGGAGCAAAATCCGTTGATCGGGACGTTCCAAAACCGATTAGGAAACCTGATCAAGAGTACCATTCCAGTCGACCTCCCAGACTAGAATCATGTGCCTGCGCAGAGTGTGGCGGCTCTTATGAACTCGATTCATAACGAGTATAACTTCGTTTATGAACATCCCGAGAGTGGCGAGCTTGTACCTGCAGATCCTATTCGCAACGAGATTGATATGACTATCATTCGCGATGCGAAGAGGATGCGCCGTGGCCAGAAGTCGAGGTTGTCGCAGCTCTTCTTCAAGACATTTTGCGGGAGTAAAGATCTCTCTAAAAATGAAACTCCCGATGGCTACAACCAGGAAGCCTGGTTGAAAGCAATAGAGACGTTCGACTCGCCGGAGCATAAGGTATGAGTTGAACTTCCGATGATTATTCGAATTTCTTAAAATTAAACTTCACGTATTTATGTCTTGCATGCGAAATCTCTCCGCAACCGGGAAAATTCGAAGATGAAGAAGACGAAGGCGAGGCAAGGCTCGCTTAGTTTTTTTGGTCATCATTCGAGGAACGTAAGTCTCTTAAAATTAATATGCAATATATATGTGATTCATATTTTAATGTTGAAAAATTACAGCGAAGAGAAGATGGGAGTATAGGCTCGGCTTTAGCGATATGGCTAGAAAAACACCAGGACGCTAAGGGATCGTGGACGACGGACTTCGCGAAGACGCAATACGTAAGTTTATTTTTTTTTATTTACTATATTTAATTACTTTATTTCTTCTTATTTGATAAGTTTTTTGTGGTTTTATTTTGAAGGATCAAGTCACCGCCCAGACGATAGATATTTTGCGGCAAGCGGAGGAGCAAAACATCGTGATCTCCCTAGAAGATGCGGAGATGTACGCGATGCGCGATGTTTTGGGAGTGCGCAGAGACTGGGAAGTCGGTTTAGGGCCTTCGATCCCAAGGTCATCGTTGGGTGTTGCCCAAACGCTAGATGGAGGCTCGTCAAGTTCGTCATCTCAGACCGATCCATTGGTTGCCGAGATGCGAGCTCAGATGGATGCCCAACAAGCCGAGCTGCAAGTGATGCGGCAACAGATCGCCTTCCTCAGCCAGCAGCACAACCAGCCACCCACGACTCCTCAACCTCCGCCTGCATCGCAACCAGGTGGGACGGATCAGCAGACGCCAGGTTCCACGCCGGGTTCTACGCCTGGTTCTATGGATTACTTGCGAGACTGTCCTTACGGAAGCGGTGGAACGAGCGGCAGCGCGTCAGGCAGCGGTGGACGAGGACGCGGAAGCGGTTCTCGAAGTTCTGGCAATTTATTCGGTAGAGGAAATTCTACTATCGATAAGTTTTATAAGAAAAAAAATAGAAATTCATTTTTTTCGCTTTTTTTGGAAAGAATTTGTATTTTTAATTAAGAATTCTATTTTCAGAATATTATTTCTAATTCATTTAGAATTTTGTTTAATTAATATTATTTGAATTTTTATTTCATTTAGAATGATGTAATTCATTTTTATTTTGTTAATTTACTTTTTTAATTTTTTTTTAATTGAAAAAACATATTCGGTGCGACATTGTCGCACCGAATACCATGGCGCGAACATATTCGGTGCGACATTGTCGCACCCGATATGCATTTACCCGCCAATTCTATAAAATTTGGCAGGAAAATAACTTGGGCATTAGGTGCGACATGTCGCACCTGAAAGTGTCGCACCTAAAGGGGGACTTATTAGGTGCGACATGTCGCACCCAATACCTTCTGCGATGGGTTATCCGGTGCGACTCTGTCGCACCTAATGTCGCACCTAATAAACTTTTAGGTGCGACATTTCAAGCATTGGGTGCGACATTCGTCGCACCGGATAACGTATTTTGTCCTAGTGTCTGTGTAGCCTGGGGTAAACCCATTGTCCAGGAGGTGATGCCTTACGACCCCGATGACGTGCCTTCTCACGTTGTTGCAAGACTTGCAAGGACAACGATATTGACCATTTTCGTTCGGTTGTCTGCTTGCAATGCGGATAAACTCGTTAACCCCTGTTTTATACTGCAAGCTCAACCTCTCGTTCTCGGTAACCCAATCTCTACTTGGATTAGACATTGATTTCGCCGAACGAGAAAGACACCGAGAATTATTAATTAGCATTGAAAGTCCGATCTTACTAAAGGACCGAGAGCGAATTTAGAAGGAATGAGAGAGAGACTGTGAAAGGTATCTTATTTTTTTAAAATGGATTGTAGAAATTGTGGGAAAGATACTAAAGTGCCTCAAAATCTTGGAAACAATCCTGGAAAATGGATTGTTTTTTAAAATGGACTGTTTCTAGTGGATTTCGATTCTAATTGGTTCAAAACTCTACCGAAATTTTGGCAGAGTTTCCCCTATAATATTGTTAAACCAAAAACCTGCAAACTACTTTAAAAACATTTAAAATCCATCCAGAAACTATCATATTAATTAACTAAGTCCTAAACCGAGCCTCCGTGGCTCGGTCACAACATTTTATCAATATCTATAAAACAATCACTCAGTAATTAATTAATTACAATATCATAAACAACTAAACTAACAACTTATTAACCAATTTGATTTCCATTACAATTTCAATTTCAAAAAAATATTTAATCTAAACTTTTACAATTACAATTAATTTCAACTAAACATTAACCTAAGCATATTACTAAACTAATTATAAACACTATATATATTAACAATTATAATTACATTAATTAATACATGTTACTAAACTAATTATAAATACTATATATATTAAACACATATATAGAATTTGAAACTAAACATACTAAATTACTAATTAAAACTAATTAATAATTATTAACACTAATTATATATGCTAATTAAAACATACTAAACCATTTAAATTTTGTTTTTCTAATTAAAACTAATTAATAATTATTAACACTAATTATATATGCTAATTAAAACATACTAATTACTAATTAACACTAATTATATATAAATAATACTAATTATTAATATATATATATACACAAAAAAATATTATACCTTAGGCGGCGGAGGAGATCGGACCGGCACGGAGAAGCGGCGCGGAGGAGCGAAGGCGGAGGAGAGGACCGGCGCGGAGAAGCGGCGTGGAGGAGCGAAGGCGGAGGAGAGGACCGGCGCGGAAGAGAGGACCGACGAGGAGCGGCTGCGGAGGACCAGCCGGCGCGGAGGAGATGACCGGCGCGGAGGAGCGGCTGCTAAGGAAAGGACCGACGGAGGAGGAGAAGACCGGTCTGAGAAGAGCGGCGCGCGGACTTGGACGTCGGAGAAGGCGTGTGGACTTGGACGTCGGAGAAGACTCGGAGAAGAGAGAGGGAGAGAGGGAGGGAGAGAGGGAGGGAAAGTCGCAGAGGGAGGGAGAGTCGCAGAGGGAGAGAGAGAGGGAGGGAGAGTCGGAGGGGCTGTTGTGAAGAAGATGAAGAAGACGAAGTTGTTTATAAACTAACCCTAGTAATCAGGTGCGACAAGTCGGACCTGATACACCAATAGGTGCGACTAGTCGCACCTAAAACAATTAATCTGTGCGACTAGTCGCACCTGAAAGTAAAAAAAAAATCAAAAAATAAATACCACGTCAGACAAATGAAAAAAATGAGGGGGAGAAGTTGAGCGCTTATTTTTTTAAGACTTTCAGGCGACTAGTCGCACCTAATACCACTTAAAATCAGCGATTTTTGTTTTTTTTTTTTCATTTTTGGAGCCCTTTGGGTGCAACAAGTCGCACCTGATGCTCATTTAAGTGCGACTTTTAGGTGCGACAAATCGCACCTAATGCATTTCCGCACCAGAAAGACTTATTTGTAGTAGTGAAATTGCTACCACAAATCAACCATTTATTCAATATTATTCCAACATATTCATGCACACATTCTATCGTAACCTTTTTTCTTATGTCTCATGTATATATATATATACATACATACTTATGTGTGTATATATATACACATGTACCTAAGCTTTTTTTTTTTTATATATATCTTGTGTATGAGTATATAAATATTTACATATATATACGTATTCATGCATACAGTTACGTCTCACTACTACAAACAATGGATTCCACAACGGTACAGTACCGTTGTGGAATGATTCCACAACGGTTCTGTACCGTTGTGGAATCCTCCGCTGTGTAATGATTCCACAACGGTACGCGTACCGTTGTGGAATCTTAGGATTCCACAACGGTACAGTACCGTTGTGGAAACCTCAACGTTTCCACAACGGGACGGTCCCGTTGTGAAAAATGAATCAATTTTTTTAACACTCGCCGCGGCCACGTATTGACTTCGCCGCGGCGTGATCTTCCACAACGGTACCCCGTACCGTTGTGCAATAGTTCGCCGCGGCCAATGACATACATGGCCGCGGCGAACAAGAATTATGTTGATTTCCGTTTCTCGCCGCGGCAACGGTACGTACTCGCCGCGGCGTGATCTTCCACAACGGTACAGACATACCGTTGTGGAATAGTTCGCCGCGGCCAATGACATACATGGCCGCGGCGAACAAGAATTATGTTGATTTCCGTTTCTCGCCGCGGCAACGGTACGTACTCGCCGCGGCGTGATCTTCCACAACGGTACAGACATACCGTTGTGGAATAGTTCGCCGCGGCCAATGACATACATGGCCGCGGCGAACAAGAATTTTGTTTTTTTAAAAATTCTCGCCGCGGCAAGGAATACCTTTGGCTGCGGCGAGATGAATTCCCATGAAACTTTGCCGCGGCGTAATGATTACACGTCGCGGCCAAATTGTACCTGAGAGCTATTTTTTTGTTTTCCAATTAAAAACCTGAAAATTAAATATATCCAAAACCATATCCAAAAAATCCAAATACATCCATAACATCCAAAATATATACATAACATCCAAAACCAAAAATATATCCAAAAAATCCAAAAATAAATATCTATATCCAAAATCAAACTAATATTCACATTCTATAAAAGTTTGTACGTACAACACCCACTCTTCTCGAACTCTCTCTAAGTTATCCGGTGTATATGACTTCTTCATTTGTAATTTATCTATACCAACTCCAACAATATCACGCATATAACTTAAAACATAATACCCGCATTCCGTGTTTCCGATTTGTTTGGGAGCCGAGGCATTTGTGATTAAGGTTGATTGACCGTTACTTCGGGCTCCTTGATTGTGAAGCTTGAAATCCAAAAAAATCCTTATACGCCAAAAAAAAAAACAAATTAGAAAAGAAGCATTAGTGGAAATGAAATATTTCAAATAACATGTAATTAATTTACCTTTTTATCAACATCCTTAAATCCAATGGGATTTTATTTTTCAACGGATCGAAGAACATCGCTTGATCTTTCCAAAGATCGAAGACAACAAGCATCCAATGTTCATTTAAATTGTACGGCATCAAAACTAGTTGTTTTGGTTTGCAATTTCGTACTATTTTACCGATTTGCTTGACGCGTTCGGATAAATGGGCCTCATCGTTGTTGGTTTGGAGGTAGCAACTCAAACCCCCTTCAACAAAACACATTACTTCACTCCGCTTATTTTTGTCTAATATGGATTGTAGATAACTACGAAAAACAATTATTGGATTAGTTAATAAAATGAAATATTGTATATTGATATAAGAAAAAGAATATAAAAGAAATATTTACCCCATGTAAACCGTTATGCATGACGCGCCTATTTCCTCGTATGTAAGGAATTCTTTAACATCGTCAAACATCACCGGAATACGCTCTACGGCGATACTTGCACAAACTTTGACATTGATTGCATCCCCGTTCGGTAACATTACTCGGTTGGCATGTTGGGCGAGCAATCGAAACTTTGGATTAATCAACGTATATGAAATCTTCTTATCGTCATCGGCGCTAGGTTCACTACCACCACCGACCTTCAACACTTGTGTGACCACCGGGCCGCGACTCTCTTTTGCAATTTCAGTTTCTATTAATCTCTTTGGCCACTTAACGAAGCCCCCTACGGCTTCTTCAATAGTCTTGGCTTCATCGGTGGGAATCGGCAAAAAAGCTTTCTTAATCAAAGCCGTCGCAATGCTCACTCGAACGTTTACATCCTCCAAAGATGAAAAATGAACGTGTTCGGCATTCATGTATGCTCGCCCGTTTGCTACATGAATCGTGCCTCCATTCATGAAATCATCAAGGAGGAGAATGCATTCTATGCTTTCATCCGAACACGGTGTCACCGGCGTGGTTGGATTCATTGAGCAACTTGCTCGAACACTATCGGGTTTGTCGGCAACTTCATGTCGAGATTGTTTATCTAATAAATTCACTAATGTTATTAAAAAATATATATAAAAATATGTGACTTTTTTACTTGTATTAAAAAATTAAAAATTACCTAAAGACGTTACTTCATTAGCCTTGTCTTCATCGCCATCTTTAGCCATGTCTTCATCACCGCCCTTAGCCATCTCTACATCATCACCCTTAGGCATCTCTTCATCAACACCAATATTTTCCTCTTCATTTGTGGGACGTAGGACACTAGGCAACTCGTCATTAGCATCTTTGAGACTCAAACCATTTTGAGTTAAGGCTTTCATAATGAAAGATTTTAACTCACACATTTCTCGACGTAACTTAGTTACCTCGTCACTCGAGTTTGACCGACGAGATACGGAATTGCAACTTGACGAGTATTTAGATTGCCCACGAACACGACCGGGATGTTCCTTAGATTGCAAGACACTTTCCATAGACTCATCTGTAACTTCTTGAGATGATTTTCCCTTCATTCTCGACTCAACCCATAATACCTCTTTTGTAGGCCATTCACCCGTTTCCTCGTACTATTATCAAGAAATACCACAAATTAATTAATAAATATTATGAAACATGGACAACAAAATAAAACATGTAAATCTAACCTTTTGTTGATCAAGTTTTCGATATCCATTTCGGCCGGTTCTAGATTTGTACACGTTCTTCCTCGCTATTTCTTTCCCATTGTCCGATGATTTTTTGAACATATCGGAACGTCTATACTCAACAAATTTTATCCAATCTTCTTCGGTGATATTTCCATAGCGTTTTAAAACGTATTCCGGCCTCTTCAAGACGCTTGGATCATTGAGGTTGTCTTTGACTAGATCGTTGTATAGCTCGTGACGGAATAACCTCGCCGCTTCTCCAACTCTCATAAGACAATTATTCTTAAGTTCGATAGGGACCGTAAATGCTTCACATATTTCATTCCAAATCCTTTCTTTTAGCTGTTTATGCTCTTTTAGTCTCCAATCGATCATCGAAATTGGAACGTGTTCTCTAGCTAACACGCCAAAATAACTCGATAACTCATCACCCTCTTTATCCAATGGTTCATCTCTATACGTCCAAATCTTGTAAGTTATTCTCCTACTTGCTTTGAATATACTTGTTTTTTATAACTTGGTAATTAGAATGGGTATTTGTTGTAAAATCTAGGATTTTCTATCATTGAAGATGAAAAAATGGATGTGGGAGAATAGATTAACTGAGATATATCAAGAAGGTGTAGATGAGTTTTGTAAATTCGCTAGAGATAATATGGACGGCGTGAAATCTATTCGTTGCCCTTGTGTTCGATGTGGAAATCATAGGCATTTTTCGCTTGATGTTGTTCGAACCCATTTGTTTGCGTATGGAATAATGACCTCCTATCAAAGATGGTACTATCATGGTGAGGTTTTTCGTTCGACGATAAACAATAGCGTTGATGATATTGAAAATGATGTTGATGATATGCCCGGAATGATGAATGATTTGGAGGACGATTTTGTTGACCGGCCGGAGTTGTTTGAGTCGATGATGATTGATGCGGAGACACCATTATACGAAGGGTGTACAAGCTTTTCGAAGTTGTCGTTTTTAGTTACGTTGTTTCATTTGAAGGCGTCGGGTGGTTGGACAAACACTAGCTTTACAAAATTGTTGGAAACACTTAAAGAAGCCTTTCCGAAAGACAATAAAGTTCCTTTAAGTATGTATGAGGCGAAGAAGACTTTGGGCACATTAGGTATGAAGTACGAGAAGTTCCATGCGTGCCCGAATGATTGTATTTTATACAGACACGAGCATGAAAATCTAGATGAATATCCGATCTGCAAAGAGTCGAGGTGGAAGAAGGGTAAAATGCCACGTGACGGAGTCAAAGGAGTTCCAGTTAAGGTATGTTTTCACTACTCGATTATCAAATACATGTATAGCCTATAATGGTATGCTTCTTATTGTTTTTTTATGATTACAGTCGTTATGGTACATTCCTCCAATGCCACGCTTCCGACGAATGTTTAATAGTGTCAAACACGCGAAGAACATGGTTTGGCACTCCGAAAAACGTGTCAATGATGGTGTTCTCAGACATCCTGCCGATGCTGCCCAATGGAAATCCTTTGATTTTGAGTATAAGGATTTCAGTGCTGATCCCCGAAATCTTCATCTTGGTTTAGCAACTGATGGTATGAACCCGTTTAGCATGATGAGCAGTAAATACAGTGTTTGGCCGGTTATATTGGTGAACTACAATCTCCCTCCAAAACTCTGTATGAAGAGAAAGTTCTTGATGTTAACGCTTCTGATATCAGGACCGAGTCAACCAGGTAATGATATCGATGTTTATTTGGCACCGCTTGTTGATGATTTGAAGATGTTATGGGATAAGGGCTATGAGGTTAAAGACGCTTATCGTGGAGATTCTTTCAACTTACGGGCAATGTTATTGTGGACTATTAACGACTTTCCGGCCTATGGAAATTTGTCAGGATATTCTGTGAAATGCTCGATTGGTTGTCCTATTTGTATGAAAGACACATCTTCCATTCGGTTGAAGCATAGTAAGAAGACTGTTTTTCTCGGGCATAGAAGATTTTTACCAAGAGACCACCCATTTAGAAGGTTAAAACAAGCATTTGATGGCAACACAGAAGAACGGCTCCCTCCTCGAATTTTGTGTGGTGAAGATGTCTACGAGATGGTAAAAAACGTCAATGAAGTCCTTGGAAAAAGAAAGCGTCGTGCTAGTACTAAAGAGTCGTTTCAAGAGAATCCTTGGAAGAAGAAATCGATATTTTATGACCTTCCGTATTGGAAGACGCACTACGTTCGGAATTGTCTGGATGTTATGCATATCGAGAAAAATGTTTGCGAATCCGTTATCGGTACTCTTCTTGATGATCCACATAAATCGAAAGACGGAATAAAATCTAGAAGGGATCTCAAGGAGCTGAATATAAGAAGTATTTTGCACGCCGATGAGGAGGTCGGACAAAAAACTAAATTTCCAGCGGCTAAGTATACTCTAGATCGGAAGGAGAAGAAGAAGTTGTGTAAATGGTTTGCGTCTATCAAAGTTCCCGATGGTCATTCTTCAAACTATACGAGATTTGTATCTATGAAAGATTTGAGACTTATTGGAATGAAGACTCACGATTGTCATGTGCTTCTACAACAAATGTTACCTCTCGCCTTGCGTGGAATTTTGTCACCCGATGTGAGATTTGCAATATCCAAGATATGTGTATTCTTCAACTCGATTTGCTCGAAGGTTATTGATCCTACTCGGTTGGATTCCATGCAATCGGAGTTGGTAAAAACTCTATGCATGCTAGAGAAGTTTTTCCCACCTTCGTTTTTTGACATCATGATTCACTTAACTGTTCACTTGGTACGTGAAGTGAAATTATGTGGGCCCGTATTTTTACGTTGGATGTATCCAATCGAACGTTACATGAAAGTGTTGAAGAGTTATGTGAAGAACTACAATAGACCGGAAGGGAGCATAGTAGAAAACTATATAGCTGAGGAGTCCGTTGAATTTTGTTCGGAGTATTTAACTAATGCAGACGCGATTGGGTTGCCAAAGAACACAAGTCATGAATCAAAAGCTTTATCTACAGGTATGTTTTCTGACACTTTCTTTTGTGTATTTAACTTATTCATGAGAGGACCACTACTTATATGAGTGGTTATGTATAGGTACTTATTCTATCGTCAACCGGAAAGAGTGGGAGCAAGCCAGTCTCCATGTCTTGCATAACGTTTCCGAGGTCACGCCGTTTGTGGATATTCATTTGAAAGAATTGAGGGCAAATGATCCAAAAAGAGCTAAAAATGAAAAATGGTTACAAGAAGAGCACAATCGTTTGTTTCAGAAGTGGCTTGGAAAACGATTATTTCAAGAATTAGGACATTCAGAAACGTTGAGCAAAATATCTGGTGGTCCTTCGTCAATGGTTACAAGGTACACTGCTTGGTCTGTTAATGGTTTTACTTTTTACACCAAAGAAAGAGACAACAAGCATCCCGTTCAAAATAGTGGTGTTACATTACTTGCTGAAGCATTACACGTTTCTTCGGCAAAGGATAAAAATCCAAAAAAAGCTTTTATGAACTATTATGGGTACATTGAAGACATTTGGGAACTTGATTATTGTGGGCTACGAATAGCTTTGTTTAAGTGCAAATGGGCAGACAACAATCATGTTAAAGTTGATAAAGACGGAGTTACGATTGTCGACTTTCGACGTACAAGTTACGAGAATTATTCATTTATTTTGGCCTCACAAGCAACTCAAGTGTTTTACGTACCAGAACCCGTCAATCCAGATTTGTCATTAGTGGTTCACATGAAAGCGAGAAATATTGAAGAAGATGAAGACGACAACATGTCTAATATCCCCCCATTCACATCCGGCTTGCCACTTGTTGATGAAGAGATCGAAGATTTTGATGATGATGATGTTTCTCATTTACATCGTTCGGATATCAATCATATTTTAGTGTGAAAACAAAAAAAATATGTATTTTAGTTTATTTTATGATATACACTTTATATAATTATTGTTAATATCCTGTTGATAAATACTAATATGGCCGCTTCCAAGACTATAAAACGTCAAGGCTTAAAGTTCCAGAGTCTATGTTTTTTAGGAACCCACTTCGCCGCGGCCATGTTCAAAACACGCCGCGCCAAGATGTCTCGCCGCGGCAAATAGAACAACTGGCCGCGGCGAAATAAGTTCCAGAGTCTATGTTTTTTTAGGAACCCATTTCGCCGCGGCCATGTACAAAACACGCCGCGGCCAAGATGTCTCGCCCCGGCAAATAGAACACCTGGCCGCGGCGAAATAAGTTCCAGAATCTATGTTTTTTTAGGAACCCTTTTCGCCGCGTCCATGTACAAAACACGCCGCGGCCAAGGTGACTCGCCGCGGCCATGTACAAAACACGCCGCGGCGAAGATGTCACGCCGCGGCCAACAGAAGACCTGGCCGCGGCGAAATAAGTTCCAGAGTCTATGTTTTTTTAGGTACCCATTTCGCCGCGGCCATGTACAAAACACGCCGCGGCTAAGCTGTCACGCCGCGGCCAATAGAACACCTGGCCGCGGCGAAATAAGTTCCAGAGTCTATGTTTTTTTAGGTACCCATTTCGCCGCGGCCATGTACAAAACACGCCGCGGCTAAGATGTCACGCCGCGGCAAATAGAACACCTGGCCGCGGCGAAATAAGTTCCAGAATCTATGTTTTTTAGAAACCCAATTCGCCGCGGCCATTTATAAACACGCCGCGGCGAAGATGACTCGCCGCAGCCAAAACAACATGTGGCCGCGGCTAATGTGTTCTTCATCGGGGAGAATCTATAGTTATTACTTTTTAATCTGAAGTAATATCAAACACAATCAATACATAAATTTTAAATACTCAAATCATCCATTCAATACCATAACAAGTCTCAAACATAAATTCATACAATACCATAACGAGTCTCAAACACAAATTAAAATCTGAAACAAGTATCAAACACACATAAAGACATAAATATTTAAGTCTCACACACATAAAAAAAAGATGAAAACAATTATTAAACTTAGAAGGTTTCAAAAAACACATAAAAAAATTTACTCGTCGTCGTTGTCATTCGTAGGTGGTTGTGGTGGTGGTGGTGGTGGCCCCGGGTACTGAGGAGGTGCCATATGCGGTGGCCATTGCGGTGCTTGCGCCTGATAGTATGTGTATTGAGGATATGGAGGAAACCGGTATTGATTCTCCTGATTGATGTCCCATCGACCAATCATCTCGTTCAATCCTTCGAAAGCCGCGGCGCCATATTGTCCTTGTTGGTACATGTAGTCTTGGGTGTGTTGATACCCGCCAACGAGATAGTGGCTACACCGAGCAATGTACTCTTGGGTGGCGGGATCATACCCCGGAGGTGGTTGTAAACACAACAGTGGCTCGTTGAGTGACGGTTCATCCTCATCTTCTTCATCCTCTTCCTCCTCTTCCGGCTCTTTGACAATGTATCTCTCGATCGTCTTGTCATTAATAGGCGCCCCACACTTCTTGGTTGTGTCGTGTTTTGCGCCTCCAACACCGGCATTCAGACACAAGCCGTAGATGATTGACGGATACGGCAACCCATTTTTGATATTCTTGTAGTCGATTCTCTTCATCCAATTGTAGATGAATCGACCGACGTTGATGGTGTTACCACGAATGATGCAAAACAAAAGATGGACATGTTCCTCGTCGAGACGGGTGAAGTGCTTTATCGGAAAGAGACGGGAGCAAATGAAATAAATCCACGTTTTTGCGAGCCTGTAAATTAAACACCGTTATATTTAAAACATGCAATTAATAGAAAAAATAAACACCGTTCTATTTAAAACATACAATAGATAAAATAATACAAGCAAAAAAGAAGAAAAGTCTAACCTCGTCAGTGATTTACGGAAAAGCTTTCTAACTCCTTTGTCCATGACCCAATTCTCTCCTGGAGTAGTCAACACACTCAACATTTCATCGAGATTAGGATTTCTCAACCATTGTCGATAACCCTCATTCTCGAATTCGATGTCCGGGGTTCCTAGCAATGCGTTGATGGCTCCGACACTACAATCAACGTCTACACCACGAACCGTCACCACATCATCCTCGTGATCTGGTAAGTTCGCGTAGAATTCGTACATGAGCGTAACGTTTGCTTTGTGCTCGGGTGTGGCACAAAATTTTCTCCAAGAGAAACCTTCGATGGTATTGTTGATTTGAGCCCCTATAGGCGTGGTTGAGCTCACCTTCAACCCTCGTTCAAAGATCGGACTTCGTTGAACGAGGATGTCGTAGCGTTCTTCTGCGGCCTTGCTAGTGAATACCCGACTATTATAATCCACTACGGGTTCGGGTTCGGCTTGACGAGACCTCTTATTTTTTTTTGTGGGGGGGCGAGAAGAGCTAGGGGCGGCTTCTTTGTGACCGGCGGTTGTCTTTGAACGGCCCATTTTCACCTAATTGAACAAATCATTTCAAACTCAAATTCAACAACATTTTCAAACAATAAATCATCTTCAACACAAAATTAAACTCAATTCAACACTAAATACATATAAAAACACATTATATTAAAATAAATAAAACATAAAACTCATCACAAACACAAATTCAAACTCAAATCCGACCTCAATTTAACTACAATATCACAATACAACTCATTTTAAATCTAAAATAACATTATACCCAAAATCATAAATTAGAACAAAAAACCCAAAATAAAAAACCCTAATTTCGGCCAAATCTACACCCCCAATATCATAAATTACAACCAAAATCAACCAAAATCATAAATTAGTTTATAAATCACACAAAGTATTCATAAAAATTAGGATTTTGATATGAAATTGAGATAAAAACATACCTTGATAAAAGAATTAGGTGGGAGAGAGAGCAAGGGAGGCGACACCGAGAGAAAGAAAGAAGAGCACGGCGAGATTTTGCTTCGGCGAGGAGGGCGGCGAGATTTGGCGGCGGCGAAATGGCGGCGAAGTCTCAAGGTTGGTTTGGGAGGAGAAATGGTACAGAATCGGCCGAAATGAAGGTCTTAGGCGAGAGAAAGTGTAAAAAATGAAAAAAGAAATCGAAATGAGGCTTTTATAGTGAAGCCCTAAAATTTTTTACGACATTTCGCCGCGGCGAGTTTCAGCCGTCGCCGCGGCGAAATGTCGTAAAAAATTTCCACAACGGGTTACTGTCCCGTTGTGGAATCGATTCGCCGCGGCGACTCATAAGTTTCGCCGCGGCGAGATGTCTGATTTCATACCTTTCCCACAACGGTACAGTGTACCGTTGTGGAAAATTTTGGCCGCGGCGAGTTTGAGCCTTGGCCGCGGCGAGATCCAACAACGGGTCACTGTACCGTTGTGGAATGTCCAGAATTCCACAACGGTACTACAGTACCGTTGTGGAATCATAAAGATTCCACAACGGTACTGTGGTACCGTTGTGGAATCCTGGATATTCCACAACGGTACGGTGACCCGTTGTTGAATCTTGGACATTCCACAACGGTACGACTGTACCGTTGTGGAAGCATATAGATTCCACAACGGTACTGTGTTCCGTTGTGGAATTTCCGTTGTGTAATCCAACATTTGTAGTAGTGTCTATGCATGCATTTGCATTTACGTATGATTTGTGTATGTAACTATGTCTATATATTTATGTATATATATAAATTCATGCCAAACGTTTAGGTATACATATACATAGATATGTATATATGATTTTTGTTTTCGGTCTGGGGGTATCGTTTTCGTGTTGTGATGCACAGTATAACCGATACTAAAATTATTTTTTGAGATGCACGGTAAGGTTTTTTTTTTTTTTTTTGGTAAAGTCGTATAAGATATGTCGGAATATAGAAAAATGATTGAGCAAACGTTCATGGCTATATATAGAATAAATAGATATGTCGGAATTAAGAGTTTGATATATAAATGATATAGTTTAATCAGTTATAAATATCAATTATTAGATTTCGAGTTAGAGGTCAACTAATAATTAGTTGTCTGAATTAACAAGGAATATGTATTTGTACATGCAGGGACATGGCTAGACTCGAAACTTATGGGGGACTAAAGTGAAAAAAAAAATTCAGAGGGAAACTATAATTTGTAAATTTATAAGGTAAAAATAAGAGAACAAAAATTAAATTTAGGTAAAAAAGTGTTATTTTTTTGTGAAATTTGTTGTAACTAGCCAAGTTTGTCATTCTTATTGGGGGAATAACCCAAGTTTCATTTTATTAAGCAAATAGCCCATATTTTCGGCTCAGACCATAACGCCCTTGGTAAATTCGCGAATAGGTTAATTTAATTAACCTACTGGAGTGAGTTAGGTTAATTAATTAACTTATTGGTTGAATATTAGTTTACGTTCTGATTTTTTTGTGAGTAAAGTTAATTTACTAAATGATTGAATTCGGAATTAGGTTAATTAATTGAATGCTTTGAATATCAATTGACTTAAGTTATGATTTTTGTAAATCTTTTGTGAATTTCAAATCTTTCACGAATCAGTTAATTAATTAACCTAACTCACTCCAGTAGGTTAATTCAATTAACTTACCACGAATTTGGGGGTTCTAGGGTTCGTTCCTGGAAATTTCAACGCAGACCAAGTCAACCATGGCCAGAAAATTCCTAACGACGACGCTACCGTCCCGGAGGAGATCCAGGCATCAACCGACGACCACCGAGACCTCCGCGAAACTCAGCGGATTTCTGTGCCGGGACACGAGCATTTGGCGGAGCCTCTCGATGCCGGCCATTCGCTCCTTCGCGTCCCTCGCACGCGCGAGCTCCACCGCCACCTCCTCCATCGCCGATCCGGCGGAGATTTGCAGATCCGGCTGCGGAGATTTGCAGATCCGGCGGCGGCGGCAACTTCCCGGAGAAGTGGTTCCTTCTGAGGTTCAGCATCTGTAGAGAAGCCATGTCCCACTTCGAGTCTCCGATATAGCTCCATCGTCGAGCGTGTCTGTGTGTTCTGTGTACAGCTAGAGAGAGAGAGAGAGAGAGAGAGAGAGAGAGAGAGATAGAGAGAGAGAGAGAGAGTTGTGTGAAAGGGTAATTTAGGTAGTTTAGATTAGTTGGGCTATTCCCTTAATTAAATGAAACTTTGGCTATTCTCTTAATATTAATAGGTTGATTTGGCTAGTTAGCAAAATAGCCCTATTTTTTTTAGGGGGCTGAGCGCCTTGTGGTCCTGAGCTGGCTCTATCTCTGCGTACGTTCAAGCTCCAAGGGTGTGGATATGTTACGAAGAGAGAGGCAAAGACAGGTATTTGCATGCATGTTCTTGAGCAGTGCGTCCGTACGTTCCTGATGTACTGAAAACCGTCACTATTTAAATATATGGGAGATTGGAAAATTGAACCCCTATAAAAAATTCTTTATTGCCTCACAATGTCATCAAAACCTAGTAGAATCAATAATTAGGGTTTTCTCAAGGTATAACAAGGAAATAAGATGAAACTTCAAACATAAATATGATTCAAAACTCGAATCAAATAATAGGTGCTATAGCGCATGTGCATGGACGAAGCTAGACTCTAAATTTAAGGGGGGTTACAGTGATTTTTTTTTTTCAGGGAGGCTAATTTTGTAGATTTTTAGAGTAAAAATACGAGGAAAAAAAATAAATTTGAGTAAAAAATGTAACTTTCTTTAGGAAAGTTTAAGCCCGTGTTGGGCTTTAACTGGTCCCGTCGCTGCGCATGTGTATTGTTCTAACGAAGATAATGTACTTGATCACACTAAATTTGAGCAAGTAATGACTCTTATCCTCAAAAGTTAATCAAACGTTCAAAGACCACCGACCATAAAGATAAAGATAACGTTCATATATACCTGAACCACTGAACTTTCAATAGATAACCGAGGACTTGGAAGTTGATTATTCACTAACACAAGAAAGAGTTGTAATGTTGCTAAAAATGACGTTATAGTTTTACAATGTCTCTTTTTGTGTGATGTTATATTAAGTGACGTCTAGCGTTTTGACCACTTTTAAAAAACAAGATGTTCCATATCACTGCTACATAGAGTACCACGCGGGAACTTTAAGTTTTGCTTACAAGGAACGTCATATCGTAACATGTACATAAATACGTTTTACGTTTTATATCTAACAAATATTTCATATTCATAACAAAAAAAAAAAAAAGGAACGAGATCGGCGAGAATAATGGGCGAATTTCAAATACCACCAAAGAAGACATCACCACCTCCGAGATCTGGTTACTAAGACTGTGCAGAGAAACCGTAAAACTCAGTGATTGGACTGGACCGCTGATTTTTAGATAATCGATCTGGTCTTAAATGATCTACAATTTTACTGATCCGGTTTGGTCTGGTTTATCTTCATAAGTGGTCCGATCCGGTCTAAAATTTTAAAATTGTGATTTAAACCGGACCTGATTAGTGAATAAAAGAAAGAAAAAAAACCGGACTTGCTCTATCATCTTCTTCACGTGGTTCATGAACGAAGCGCCATTCAAGCTTCTGGTGGAAATTTTTTTTTCTCTCTTTTTAACGAATTGGAAGTTTTTGTTTTGGGGTGGAAAATCCACAGAAAGAACTTCAAGAGCAGAGAGGTCAAAAGTGAATTTGAGAACGATGCTTTAGAGAAAACTTTAGTAAGTATAAGAATCGAAATCAAATAAAGCCATACTAGAACTAGAAGCTATCCAAGGAACAAAGCATGATGTGATATACATTGCATTTAAGCAATCTTGTACATGAATTTCATATCTATGAGATCTTCGCAAAGTTACTCATGACATCTTCATAACTTAGTACTTCACCAATAGGTCCTGTTCAGAATCACATAGTGAATCCGAACTCTGACTTTCTCAAATGAGAATACGTAAGCTATGAAATGACATGTCTCATTTCAGGATTGAGGTAAGCATGATGCAATTCATACGTAGTGACTTCGAGACATAAGAGGTTAAATGGTTTGTTCTTATTCTGTCTCTAGAAGTGCACTGGTCAATTCAGTACCTTCAGAAGATACCTAGAAGAACTATAAAGTCTCCAACTCTCAATGTCCCATAACCAGACATCATAGATTCTCCTATCAATTGTACTGAGATCAATAGTCATTTGATCCTTAGATTGTGAATGTGCAGTTTTAAGCAAACCATGAAGATTTTGTTCATGCAAATCTACATTTGTCTCTTCATGTGTTGTTAGGTTTGTTTAAGGACTATAGACTATGGATTATCATAAAGCTTCAAACAGACAAGGAAGAATGAATGAACGTTTCAACTTTTATTAATAAATAAGCAGTTACAAGCAAGAGTCTTCGTAAGACTATATTACATCAAATGTACATAAATAGAGACTACAACTCTTCTTGTGGGCACCGTTGACAACACAATGCCCGATAGAGAGGAGAATCATGAAGGCCAGCCCTGCCACTGCTCAAGCTGCGATGACCACGATTGATTCAGAGACAATGCAACAGATGATGATAGAGATGGCAAACGTCCGAAAGGAGATGCGGGAGATGAAAGATATGAAAGCCGCGGTGAACTCCACGCAAACGACTTGGGAGCCGTGCTTCTGGTGTCAAGGGAGTCATTTCACCGACGTTTGCCCGCACGCGAATGATGGCCCATGCAGAAAATGCGAATTACGTGGGGAATTACAATCGGCCCATATTCCAAAACTCCAACAACTACAACACCGGAGCAAGGAACAGCCACCCCAACTTCGCATGAAGGGCGCAACAACAACAAGGCTTCCTACAGAATCGACCACCGGGGGTTCCGCACCAACATCAACAACAGGTGGGGGGCCAGAATCGTCCGCAACAAGTCCAGCCCGCACCAAAGTCAAACATAGAGGAGCTCTTGGCCTCCTTCATCACCGAGTCTCGAACGAGAATGACGAATCAATAGGCACAAATCCGGAATCTCGAGACGACGGTGGGGCAACTAGCACGGGACTTCCATGCACGACCTTAGGGCGCTCTACCAAGCAAAACCGAAGTCAACCGGAGAGATCAATGCAATTCCATCACACTAAGAAGCGGGCTTGAACTCAAAAGCGCCGACAAGGGGAAAGAGAAAGAACAGGACAAACCATCTTCCCCAACGGTAGCGACTCCAACGATCACGCCTCCCCCGCCTTCTGCCACGATCAAGACGGTGCCGATGCCATTCCCGCAAAGATTGAAGAATGTGAAGCTCAACAAGCAATATAGCAAGTTCATAGAACTCTTCAAGCAAAGTCGCATCAACATCGCCTTCGCCGATTTCATCGAGCAAATGCCCGTCTACGCGAAATTCCTAAAGGACATTGTCACGCACAAGCGCAAGATTGAAGATTGTAGCACATTCATATTTTCGGAGGAGTGTAGTGCTATAATACAACGAATGCTCTCACCGAAGCTCAAAGATCTGGGAAGCTTCACCGTTCCGTGCGTAATTGGCGAGTTCTCCTTCGACAAGGCACTCCGCGACTTGGGGGCAAGCATCAATCTCATGCCCTACTCCATTTTCCGAAGGCTAGGAATCGGCGAAGTGAAGCCCACGCGATTGACACTTCAAATGGTGTACAGGTCGGTCAAGCACCCCTGAGGCATCATCGAGGACATACTCGTGAAGGTCGACAAGTTCATCTTCCCCGCCGACTTCGTGGTATTTGACATGGAGGAAGACCGCGACATTCCTATCATCCCGGGAAGACCGTTCCTAGCCACCGGATGAGCCCTGATCGACGTGCAAAAAGGCGAGCTGAAATTGAGGGTTAATGATGAAGAAGTCACTTTCAACGTCTTCAAAGCAATGAAGTACCCAAAGGCGAGCGACGACATATTTCGGGTAGATGTATGCGAGACAGCCGTCCACGATCACTCCTTCTGCTCGGAGGAGCCCCTCGAGGTATGCCTGTTCAACGACTCCGATTTCACTAATGCGTTTGTCACATGTGCAGCCCTTAAATATGCAAATCACATGAATGGCTTTGAGGCAAACACAAGAAGATACTTTGAGGAGCTCGGGGTAAACAAAAGACGAGCCAAACCATCGATAGAGGAGCCACCAGAGATCGAACTCAAGGAACTTTCCGTACACCTCCGCTACGCATTCCTAGGCAAAAAGAAGACACTGTCCGTCATCATCTCTGCACAACTCAACGCCAAGGAAGAAGACAAGTTGTTGCGAGTGTTGCTGAGTCATATGCCCGCAATAGGATGGACCCTTTCCGACATCAAGGGAATAAATCCATCCTATTGCGAGCATCACATCCTCATGGAAGACAACTCTGGGCCATCCGTGGAGCACCAAAGGCTATTGAATCCATCCATGAATGAGGTGGTGCGCAAGGAGATCTTGAAGTGGCTTGACGCGGAGGTGATCTACCCAATGTCCGATAGTGCTTGGGTGAGCCCGATTCAATGCGTCCCAAAGAAAGGAGGCATCACGGTGATCAAGAACGACAACAACGAACTTATCTCAACACGTACCGTCACAGGATATCGGATTTGCATGGACTACCGCAAGCTCAACAACGCAATCCGAAAGGATCATTTCCCCCTCTCATTCATCAATCAAATGCTCGATCGGCTCGTCTGCCACGAGTATTACTGTTTCCTTGACGGCTACTCGGGGTACAATCAAATAGCCATCACCCCAAAAGACCAAGAGAAGACCACGTTCACATGTCCGTATGGAACCTTCGCTTTCCGGCGAATGCCTTCTGGCCTGTGCAATGCCCCAGCCACCTTTCAGCGATGCATGATGGCAATATTCTCCGACTTGATCGAGAAAACTGTTGAAGTATTTATGGATGATTTCTATGTTTTTGGTTCCACTTACGATGTTTTTCTCGAGAATTTGTCTAAGGCATTAGGGCGGTGCGTGGAGACAAATCTGGTGCTTAATTGGGAGAAGTGTCACTTCATGGTCAAGGAAGGGATTGTTTTGGGACATAGAGTTTCATCACAAAGGCTAGAGGTGGATCGAGCAAAGATAGCAACGATCGAGAAATTGCCACCCTCGGTCTCGGTCAAAGGCGTGAGAAGCTTCCTCGGGCACGCAGGATTCTATCGGCAATTCATCAAGGACTTCTCGAAGATCACGAAGCCCCTCTGCGGCTTGCTCTAGAAGGACACAAAGTTCGTCTTCACCGACGAGTGCATGAAGGCGTTCAACATTCTAAAAGAGAAGCTAATAAGCACGGCTCCTGTAATCACCGCTCCCGATTGGACTCTACCATTCGAGATCATGACGGACGCGAGTGATTACGCCGTGGGTGCGGTCCTTGGACAACGTCGAGACAAGTCATTCCACATCATATACTATGCGAGTTGCAGTCTCAACGATGCCCAAGTCAACTACACCACCACCGAAGATGAGCTCCTTGCCGTGGTTTTTGCCTTTGACAAATTCCGGCCCTATGTCATTGGCAACAAAACCATCGTCTACACCGACCACGCCGCAATCCGGTATTTGATGGCCAAGAAGGATGCGAAACCTCGACTTATCCGGTGGGTGCTCCTCCTCTAAGAGTTTGACGTGGAAATCAAAGATAATAATGGATTGGAGAACCTCGTCACCGACCATCTCTTACGCCTAGAAGACCTCTCACACGTCCTCGACCATCGCATGCTCATCAATGATGACTTTAGCGACGGGAAGGTGCTAGCCTCGGAGGGAATCGCACCGCCATGGTACGCTGACTTTGTCAACTACTCGGTGTGTAACAAAATCCCTCTGGATTTCAATCATCAACGCCGAAAGAAGTTCCTCTCCGACGTGCGCCGCTACTATTGGGAAAAGCCTATTTTGTACCGCCATTGTGCAGACTCGGTGATCCGGTTATGTGTGCCTGGCGAAGAAATATTCTCTGTGCTCTACCACTACCACAGTTTGGAATGCGGAGGACATTATGGGCCCGATCGCACGGCAGAAAAGGTACTTCAATGCAGTTTCTTTTGGCCTAATCTAATCCGAGATAGTTGGAAATTTGTCGAATCATGTGATAGGTGCCAAAGAATGGGGAACATCACGAAGCGAGATGAGATGCCGTTGAAGAATGTCGTGGAGAAAGAGCCATTTGACGTATGGGGGATCGACTTCATGGGACCCTTCCCATCCTCGTACGGCAACAATTACATTCTTCTTGCGGTCGACTACGTGACACGGTGGGTCGAAGCAAAGGCGTCTCCAACGAACGATGGCAAAGTGGTGCTCAATTTCCTCAAGCACAACATCTTCACGCGCCATGGCACTCCCCGAGCAATCATAAGTGACGGAGGCTCGCATTTCTGCAATTGCCAATTCACCGCGCTCCTTGCAAAGTATAGTGTCACGCACCGGAAAGTCCTCGCTTACCACCCGCAAGCCAATGGACAAGCTGAAGTCTCAAACCGTGAAATCAAGAAAATTTTGGAAAAGACGGTGGGAGGCTCTCTCAAATATTGGGCCCGAAAGCTCGACGATGCATTATGGGCGTACCGAACGCCCTTCAAATCGCCGCTTGGAATGTCCCCGTATCGACTCGTCTACAGCAAAGCTTGTCATCTCCCGGTGGAACTCGAGCACAAGGCACTATGGGCGACGAAGACCCTAAATTTCAACCACAAAACCGCAGGAAAGCAAAGGCTTTTTCAACTCAACGAGTTCGATGAACTCCGACGAGAAGCGTACGAGAACGCGATGATCTACAAAGAGAAGACAAAGGCGTGGCACGACAAGCACATCAAACCGGGACAACAAGTTCTACTCTACAACTCCCGGTTGAGACTCTTCCCCGGAAGCTCAAGTCACGATGGGTCGGGCCATTTAAAGTTACGTAAGTCCCTCCAATTTAATTAAAACGAAATAATTTAGCGATGAAAATATCATCGCTAAATATGTACGAAAACTATTAGCGACGAATAAGTCGTCGCTAAATGCCTGATTAACGTAAGTTCATTTAGCGATGAAATTTATTCATTTAGCGACGAATAAATCGTCGGTAAATGTCTTTAAATACCAGATCGCGACCTAGTTTCCCCATTTCGTTTTCCTTGACCTAAATCACCATTTTCTCTCATTTTCTCCTCTCCCGCCGTCGCCGTCCGCCGTGTGCCCTCCTCCGCCGTGTGCCGCCGACGCCGTCGACGCCGTCCTCGTCCTCCCCGGTAAGTCTCTCTCTCATCACTTCTCTCTCTCTCCTCACAT
This sequence comes from Urtica dioica subsp. dioica, assembly GCF_054948205.1. Classification (NCBI taxonomy): domain Eukaryota; kingdom Viridiplantae; phylum Streptophyta; class Magnoliopsida; order Rosales; family Urticaceae; genus Urtica; species Urtica dioica. The sequence continues at coordinate 16,244,046 of NC_142756.1, forward strand.
CTCTCTCCTAACCTCTCTCTCAACCGGTGCAGCTCCTCCGCCGCTCTGCCGCTCATCTGCCGCTCAGCCGCCGACGCCGTAGCCGCTTCCCTGCCGACGCCGTCCTCGTCCTCGTCCGCCCTGGTCCGGAATCTCTTCCTCATCCCTCACGTACGGTTAGTTTTCTGTTTTTATATATATATATATTAGTTATAAATATAAATGAATTAATTAGTTATATTTACATAATTTAGTATAAATATTTATATTTATAGAATTAGTTATATATTTGCTATAAATATTATAAATATTTAAATTAGTTTTGTTTACACAAATATTTAAATTAGTTATAAATTTTTATTTTAGGTAAAATTATGTAAAAACATGTAAAAACGATTAGGTAGTTTATGTGAAATTAAATGGAATTGTATTTAATTCATGTTACAAATGATTAAAAATGTGAAATTAATTAGTTGATATGGATTATGTATTTTAATAATTGAATCACTGAGGTTGGATTTATTGTTAGTTTTAGGATATTTCTATGCAGGTTTTAAAGTTAAAGGCTTGATGCCGGGTTGTTAAGTTTATAGGGGAGGTTCTGCTGAAATTTCGGTAGGATCGTGAAATTATAAAATAAAATCTGAAAAATACTAAATTTAAAATGTTGAATCTTTAGGTAAAATGAGTTATCCAAATAGGAATTGGATAATCGAGGACAAACGTCTAAGCGTTGAGTTTGCGGCTGACATGACAGAGTTCATGGCAATGGCCCGACAACACGTAAACATCGAAGGACGAGTTAAGTGTCCATGCAAGAGGTGTAACAACGTGTTGATGCAAAAAATTCCTGATATAGAGAATCATCTCTTTATTAGAGGATTTAAGAGGAATTACACGAGATGGTTCTTTCACGGGGAGGAAGAAGATGACGTAATGCAGTATCAGACGGATTACGGAAGAGGAGGTGGGATGTTTGATGTTGTACATGATATCTTAGATCACAACGACGTAGACGGTGACGATGACAATATTGACCCGAATGCAGAATACCAGAGTGGACAGTTCGATGACCTTTTCAGCGACCTGAACACAGAATTATGGCCGGGTTGTACGAAGTATTCGTCACTCTCCTTTGTTGTCACGTTGATGCATTTGAAAGTGATGAACAAGTGTACAAATAAGTTGTTTGATCAACTACTGAAAGTACTAAAAAAGTCTCATCCGATCGGCAACACGATTCCAGAGTCACACTATGAAGCAAAGGCGAAATTGCGTCGATTTGGTATGTGTTACGAGTCAATTCACGTCTGCAAACACGATTGCGCGTTGTTTTGGAAGGACAACGCCAATCTAGACGAGTGTCCAGTTTGTAATGAAAGCCGGTGGCTGAAGAAAGACGGTGGAAAAAAAGTAGCGCATAAGGTGATGCGCTACTTTCCGCTGAAAGATTGCCTTAAACGATTGTACGCGAGTCGGCACACAGCTATAGAGATACAATGGCACGAGAATGAACGCATTAAGGAGGATGGTGTACTGCGACATCCTGCTGACGGAGCAACGTGGAAGGAGATCGACCGAAAATATCCCATGTTTGCGGCAGAACCGAGGAACGTCCGGCTTGGACTTGCCGCCGATGGTTTCAACCCATTTGGTGACATGAGTTTATCGTACAGTATGTGGCCGGTAGTCTTGACTGTGTACAACTTATCGCCGTGGTTGTGCATGAAAACATCGTACTTGATGTTAACATTGCTTATACCAGGTCGTAGTGCACCGGGAAAAGACATGGACGTTTTCTTACAACCGCTGATTGATGAGCTGAAGGAATTGTGGGAAACCGGTGTTGTGTTGAGAGATGGTTCGACTGGAGAGCTATTCATGTTGTTTTCCGTATTGCTATGGACGGTGAATGATTTTCTAGCGAGAAGCAGTTAGTCGGGATTGAGTGGTCAAGGGTACCTTGCTTGTCCGACGTGTAACAACGACACACCGTCTTTCAAGGCTCGAAACAAGATTGTTTACTGCGATCATCGTCGATTCTTGCCGTTGTTACACCCGATGAGGAAGAGCAAATTGTACAAGGTACGAAATGAGAAACGACCACCACTAGTGAGAAAATCAGCGAGCGACATAGTTCAACAATTGCGATTAGTGGGAGATGCAACCCCGGGGAAGCACCCTGACTTCGGCAGGAAGAAACGAAAGCGCGATGCGTGTGAGCTGAATTGGACAAAGAAAAGTATTTTCTTCGAGTTGCTGTATTGGTCGAGTCTTACGCTGAAGCATAATCTCGATGTAATTCATATAGAAAAGAATGTATGCGACAATCTTCTGGGTACCTTGCTGAACATCGACGGGAAGACGAAAGACACAGATAAGACGCGGTAGACTCTGGCGGACTGGAACATAAGGCACGAGCTTCATTTGTACCAAGAAGGAGATAGATGGATGAAACCGCCTTCGTCATACACTCTAAGACCTTCAGAACGGAAGCGGTTTACTGAGTTCTTGAGATCTGTTAGATTTCCCGATGGTTTTGCAGGGAATTTGAAGAAGAATGTTACCGCGGACGGGAGGTTGACGGGTTTGAAGTCTCACGATTGTCACGTGATTATGCAGCACCTATTGGCTCCTGCTATTCGTCCTTTTCTGGATCGAACCATTCGAGATGCCATAATAGAGCTCTGCAACTTCTTCAGACTTATTTGCTCACGAACGCTGGTAATTTCAGATATCGAAAAGGCGCAAGAGGATGTGAAGCTTATATTGTGTAAGTTGGAACGAAGTTTCCCGCCTGATTTCTTCACAATCATGGTTCATTTGGTAATGCATCTACCGGAGGAGGCAATTAATGGAGGTCCAGTTCATATGCGGTGGATGTATCCATTTGAGAGATACCTTGGAACGCTCAAGAACTTTGTGCGTAATCGAGCTAGACCGGAGGGTTCAATTGCCGAAGCCTATGTTGTAGACGAAGCATTGACATTCTGCTCAAGGTATATAGAAGGCGTTGAGAATCGTTTCAACATGCCCCAACGAACAGACGTCACGTCTAACTTCGAAGGTGACGAACGGGAGTTATCGGTGTTTCAGTCATCAAGTTGTCGGCCTTACAGGAAGATGACCACGATATGCTTAGATGAGAATATACGATTGCTCGCTGAGTGGTACATTTTACGAAATTGTCCCGAAATTGACGATTTCATGAGGTAAATGAATGAAATAAATGAACTTCAATTATTTATACTAAATGATGTATTAAATGAACATGAATTTTATTTCAGTGAACACATAGATCTCATGGAATTAGAAGGTCGGCCAGATGTTGAAGAAGCGCATCGACTTGAGTTCCCAAAATGGTTTTGGAAAAAGGTATTTGACTAACTTAAAGAATATGATTAAACTCGCTTCGACACTAACCGACTCGTTAATGGATATGTAGGTATTTCGCATGAGCCAAGACGGATTACCCGTATACTCCGAATTATACGCATTGGCGTTGGGACCACATTTCGCACCACAAACGTATCCGTCTTGTGTAGTGAACGGAGTTAAATTTATCTCCCGTCAACGTGATAGCAGAAGAATGACTCAAAATAGCGGGGTATGTGTACCAAGTGAAAGAGGTCACGACTTCTACGGTCAATTAGAAAACGTCATGGTCTTGACTTATCAGAACGATTGTCGTGTCGTCTTAATTCAATGTCGGTGGTTTGGTGACCAAGATCCGAGGAAAAGGACACGCAACGACAACAACTTGACAAACGTGTATGTGGCAAAAGAATGGTACAAAGACGAGCTATTTATTTTGGCAACTCAGGCGAAACAAGTTTTCTACTTGGAAGATAACTTGAATGGTCCTGATTGGCGAATCGTCGAAGAGTTTAATCATCGAAATATGTGGGATCTTACTGAGATTGACCTCATTCTTGGTCAATCTTCGTCTTCAGTTCAGTTGTCGGTAGAACCGTCAGATTTAGATTCACTGTCGACGCGTCATCAGTCTGCGATACCAGAGCCCGTGAGCAACGAAGGACTGAACTTGGAACATATTGAAGAAGAAGAGTTTATCGATGACAAGAAACTGAGGACGAAGATTTGATGGAAGAAGATGATTTGTCAGACGACGATGATTGATAGTATATAACGTTTTTCATTTACTTACTAAATTAACTTATTTAAATTATTACGAATGCATAACTAAATAAAGTTTGTTTTGAATTTCAGATGGCTACGACTACATGAGGTGGAGGCAGCAGAGGCGGGGATGACTACTTAGCCCGTCTCCGGAATTATTGCGAGTCGGCGCCCGTACGCGATGGCGTCGAAGAAGAAGACGAGGATATCGAACCGGCCGTGCGTGGGCCGACGGTCGGGATTCGATCTGAGCGTGCACGGCGTCCCGGGGTGAAGGAACTCGTTATTTATAACGAGGAGTTTCAGTCGTTCTTGCAGCCAGAGCGAGAGATGGATCCGGATCTCGCGACGTTCGCAAACACGCTCGGGTTGGTCGTCCGAGACAAGATCTCGCCTACGGTCCCAAGGTGAACGAATGCAAACGTGGGGCCGGCGAAGGAGGCCGAGATCCGAGCAGCGATTCGAGACAAGTACGACATTCGAGTCGATGGTGATGCAACCGGGAAGAAGAAGGCAATTGTCGATGCGGCAATCATTCGAGATGCGAAGACTCGTCTTCGCGATTGGAGGCATACCTTGCGGTCATGGTTCGACATCGACTGCAAGAGCAGCGTACAGGTGGAACGGTCGATGAAACCGAGGACCGTTAAGCTCGACACCGAATGGGAGACGCTTATACAACGATATACGAGCGATGAGTTTAAGGTAATCAAATCATTTACGTTAAATATGTGTTTACCCTTTTATTATACGATTTGTTATTTACGTGTACGTTTACTTATATTACAAGCCATACAAGCGAAGAACAAGGCTAATCGCGCGAAGAAGAAGACGAAGAGTCGACAGGGGACGATTGGATTCTTGACCCACCGCATGAAGAATGTAAGTTTTATGTTTATTTGATACATCAAATCGTTAAAACTATCTAACACTTGAAATTTTGTTTACATGCAGAAGAGCGCCGAGACAGGCGCTTTCGAGAGCTTGTTTGCGAACTACAAGCGCCAACATCCGTCCGACAAGTCCGAATGGCTGACTCCTGAAGCCTCCGCACGCTATGTAAGTTTACATTTATTTTGTCTTATTTTTTGATTAATATATACTAACTAGTTAATTATATCAGGATCGACTGGTCGATAGGTTTAACACGTTGTGAGTGGAGGCTGAGCAACAAGGAGCGGACGTTGATATTTCCGTCCTAGAGCAGCAGGCGATCCGCGATATTATGGGTTCGCGGACTGATCACTTGACCGGCGTCGGACGTTTGGTGCCACAGGGAGCACGGATGGCGGCTGAAGTCGTCGAAGTCTACGGTTCGGAGGCTGGGACGTCGCAACCAGGATATATCTCGCAGGAGGTGTTCACATCGACCATCACCTCGTTCGCCGAGGCAATACAGAGTCAGGTGCCCGGCCTCAACCTTAGCTCTTTTATGCCCCAATTTCCGCAGAGTTCGCAGCAGGCTCCGTCATCCCACAGCCAGCAGACTCCGACGGCCGGCGTCCACACTCCGACGCCCGGCGTCTACACTCCGACGGGTGGCCAGCAGAGGACTCCCGACGCTAGCCAACATATGACGCCCGGCGGTCCAAGTCAGTCTACTGATCAGCACATTGTTCCGCCGCAGCTTGCAGAGTTTCAGCGCCAACAGAAGAGCGTTTCATGTCGAGGAGGGGGAAAACGAGCGGCGGGACGACAAAGCAAACGTCGCGACTAGTGTTTTATTAGATATTTTGTGTATAGTAGATTACTATTTATATATTTCTCGATAATCGAAAACGTAACCGGATTTTATATATAAGTTGATTTGGATAATATAATTTGGTTTTTATTTGATTTTTCATTTTATAATTTCATAAAAAAAAATTAATATTTAGCGACGACAAAATCGTCGGTAAATATATTTAGGGACGGACATTTAGCAACGATAATAATCGTCGTGAAATATATTTAGCGACGATTACTGGGTTATTACCGACGAAAAAAATCGTCGGTAATTGTTGTATTTGTTGTAATGACGATTACTGGGTTATTACTCTTCTCTAACTCTCTCCGACTTTCTCAAGAACCAAACCATAAATTTCGACATTTTTGGCAACATAACACTCAAAACAACACGTTCAATTCTTTGTTCATCATATTGGTTGGATTTCTTCTTCACTTTTTGTCTTAGCCTTGTGTGTTCTTCACCATCATCTCAAGACAACAAATGCAAAAATTCGTGAACCTCATTTTTTTTATGAATTGATGTTAGAAACGTGATTGCATGTCGTTGAGAGTATTTTGATGCTTTGGGTCTAGCCAATTTGTGCCCGAGTTGTTCATATTGGTGTAAGTTTGGCTCGCCCGCCATATGTTCGATGAAATGTGTAAATGAAATTGAACTAGAAATTGTGATCACTTGGGATTTAAATTCATGAGTAACAATAAAAGAGAGGGATTCAGATTCAAGTTTGGGGGAGTAGGTCATTACAAACATATGCTATGAGTGAAATTCAGTATACTAATTTTGGGTACGTTTGTCTTGTAGATGCATCGAGCCGTATCATCGTCGCGACCCAAGCATGCTCGGTGCTCGCTTCCGGCATTGCAACGCCCCCCACGCTCATCGACGGAGCCGGTGAAATATGTGACAAGATTTGTCATGTGAATTTGCTATCCGAGAAGGCACACTGAACTGACTATCGGTGCGGGAACATGGAGCACCAAATTGCGAGCCAACAATGAAAGAAACTCGCCGACATCGCAGTTAGAGCGGCACCAAAGCTCGTTCGTGAGTTCTACTTGAACCTCTCTGTCACCGTAGATAACTTCATTCGTGTGAGGAACATGATTGTCAACATCTCGTCGGTCGCGGTCAACGCTTATCTCGACATCCCGGAGCCCAACCATGACGAGTACGCACCACTCCTCCTGCACCCACAATGGGAGGAGTGGATTTACTTGCTTGCACACCCCGGAGCCCAATACCAAACGAAGAGGGTGTGTGATCAAGTCGTCCCCAACTTTCTCGCCATCTCCGATCTCAATCGGTATGTCAAGGTGTGGCAACACTTCATATGCTCGACGCTCCTCCCGTGCAAGAGAGAGCACGTGGTGAACCTCCCTCGCATCGCCCTCCTCGCGTGCATCATATCCAACAAAAATGATCAACATAGGAAGGTGATAAAGGAGCGATTTGTCTTCTGCGCAAATCGCGACACTGAGGTGACACTCGGGCATGGTGGCATCATCACCGGCATGTGCATAGAAGCTGGGCTGAAAATCGTACACAATGAAGCCCGACTCGGTCTTGGGGACCCTATTGATGCCGAGAAGATAATGAAGCTTCGGCAATGGAAGCATGGGAAGCGCAACCAGACGGGGCGGGATTCATCAATGTCCCGGAGCAACACCGAGGCGACCTAAATACCCTCATTCTCGGGCCACCGGATGAACCGGATCACGCTCGGACCCACCGAGAACAAGAGCACAGCTACAACGACGTGATGACTACGATGAATCGGCTCGACTCCCGTTTAAGCGACACCCACAACGCCTTAGGGAGCTTCCTCAATGACTTCAGAGAGTGACAACGGGAGCGAGACGGGTTTCAAAAAAATGTCTACAACATGTGGACGTCGCATCAACAGACCGTTTACCCGGACGCCCCGAGCTACCCGGCCTATCCCCAACACCTCATGACGCCATACCCCGCATTCCCTTCATGGGATTCGTGCAGTTACAACCCACAACAACCCGAGGAGGAGGGCGACCACGACGAGGACGAGTAGGGGAGATCGGCCACCCCTGCAAGGTAAGTACCATTTCCATCGTTTTGGCTATGTAATTACATTAGGGTCAATGTAAGATTTAAGTTTGGGGGGGAGGTAATTATTTGTCTTGTGGAAGATTTTTTTGTACATTAGTAGCTAATTCTCTAGGTTGTTTTGTTTTATTTTAGGGTAATTGGTAGAAATTGGTGTTTTGTGTGCTCTAACTAACTCAATAAAAGTTTCCCGATGATATGGATAGTCTTAAGTTGTAGACATGTGAAAATAATCTGTGAATTACCGAGTGAAAAAGAATCTTGTTGAGTTTTGTGTTATCACTTAAAGCCCGAATAATGTTTGTCTCGATATTTAGACGACCTTGAGTAGTAGTCTAACTAAGTTCTGAAAAGTGACCACCAAACACTCTAAGAACCTTTTCTGATCCCTAGTCGAAGCGAAATTAAGCGCACATTGATCTAGTAAGAATGATATAGGCATTAGGAATACCCCGTCGAGCCAAAAAGCCAACCCGAGAATATGTATCAATTAGAACCCACTCACAAAAAGCCGAACGATTTACCTGTCTCGATACTTAGTCAGAAAAAGCCGAGCCAATGATTTGAAAATCCCACAAAGAACCTCATTGACTTTAGCGACTCTCGAGTGATATGATTGAGTGAAATTTTCTTTATTTTATGACATGTTCTCCGACTCGTCGCTACATATTACATTATCCACTAGACACACCACGCCGGTGATTATTTAGATTGTTGTGTAACGAAAAAAAACATAAAAAAGCGTTTATTTATGTCATACATTTTTATTTTAGCGTGGTGTTCTATGTTTTTGTTTTAAAGACTTGTCGCTTATTGTTGTTGAGTTGAAGCTTGGGGGGAAAACACGGGAAATAAAAGACTAAGTAAAACATTCATGTTAGGCAAAATTTGATGCCAAGAACGTGGGAATAAGTGAATGAGCTTTGTATGAGGGTTGTGATTTTGGTGAGATATGTGAATTGCTAAGGTTGATGTTTGAGCTACTAAAAATTCCATTCCATACCTTTGACCCGAGCCTAAAACATTACAAGCCTTTAAGATCTATTGACGAGCTAGGAATGACATGTGCGCATTAGTGGAGATCAAGGGTGAAGAGAAGGCTTATGGTGTGTCGAATTGAATAACTTATCATTCAACGGAATCGATTCTTGTGGTCGCATATTAGGATTGGAAAGGCTACGAGACTTGGGAATCGAAAGCTAATAGTCAAAAGGACATTGCAAACGACTTGAGCTAACACGAACTTGTATGTATTCTTTACATTTGGTAGTTGATGTAGAGTTTATAACCATGAATTTCCGTGTCGATGTAAGTCTAGAGGTTTGAAATTGAGGCAAATATGAGTTACTTATTTGACGTAAAACATTGAGATTTACCAGTTTAGTGTACGTAACTTCTTTTGTGTGTTTTTCTTTTGTGTCTATTGTTTTGTCACTTGAGGACAAGCAACGGTTTAAGTTTGGGGGTATTTGATAGGTGCGTGTCGTACGTAGAAAACTCCTATCACCCGACTAAATCCGAGCTTGTTCTTGAGTAGTTTAAGGTTTTTCGTGTGTTTTGAAGGTTTTCAGGTCAAGATGGGATTTCTATGATACTCTGGGCAAATCTGTACAAATCGAGGCATTCGGGATCGAAAACGAGTCAAAAACGAATGAGTCAAGAAAAGATTGAAACCTCGCGCCGCGAGGTCGGGAGATTCATCCCAAGTCATCTCTGAGCGTCTTGCGCGTTCCGCGAGGATGTGGAAGTGTCTACCTCGCGCCGCGACTCTCCTATCACGTGCCGCGAGGTCAATGAATTGAAGCACCGAAAATCTCCGAGCGTCAGGCACGGAACGCAACGTCCCGAAAATGTTAACCTCGCAGCGCGACCCTTGTACCACGCGCCGCGAGGTGTGCCGAAACCAAAAGAGGAAACACGGTTTTTAAGTCAATCTGAGCCGTTGGATCAATTTTTATTACCCAGTCTGCTCCGAAAATTAAGAGAAACCCAAGGATTTCGACCTAGGCCTATAAATACATATCTTAACCTCTTGTTTAGGGATCTTAGCACTTTTTTATTGTTTTCACTTAGTGTTTGGGAGAGATAGAGAAAAAGACGAGAGCCGTTCTTCATCAATTCGCCCCAATTACAGTTTTATTCTTCTCCTTTACTCTTGAACTCCCATATTTGAATTCATGATTGAGTTTTTAATTATGGTTTTTTATTCCTATTTTCTCATTCTCCTTTTGTTTTCTTGCTACGCTATGAACTAATTCCATTAAGGACTATGGCGTAGCGGGTTTAGGATTCGATTATGGATATGATTTAATATATTGAAGTTCAATTTTCATTCTCTGCTACTTTGCTTAATTCAAATCTGTTTTAATGCTTGATCGAGATTAGCTACCTTGTTCATGATTTTGTACTTCAACTTGATGCTTGAGAAAGATTACGTTGTTAGTGTTTCGGTTTGAATTACTATGATGCATGCCTAGGCTAGAGATAGTTAGGTTGCCTTAGAATCGTGTGAATACTCTTTATATGAATGCATGTCATTGTTAGGGATTGAGATCGAGAGAAGATTTTCCTAATTTTGACATAGGTTTTTAGATGCTCGAGAGAGATTTAACAATATTATTCTGTGAGTATGATTAGCAAAGAGTATTGAGTTGATTATTGATTGTGCGTGGAATTCGTGTATCCAAACCGTTGAATAAACCCGTGAAGCCTTGGTCCTTAGCCTCTCTTTCTGCTTACAACTGTTATTTGAGTGTTTTGGTATTTATTTGAGTTAGAACTTGTCAATAATTTGTGACATCTTTCCATCTTCTCTTTAGTTCAATTCGTGCTAGTTGATTTGTTTTCTAATTAAGTTTTTTCCTTGTGGGATCGACACTCGTATTTAATTCACTATATTACTTGAGCGACACGTGCACTCGCGCACGTAAAAAAATCGCAACATTGTCTTTAGAAGTGAAATTTGATTGTTAATGGTGGTGACACTGATGAGTTAGATTGATGGTTAATTTTATTATTGTCCTTTTATGTTCTTATTAGAAGTTAGGTGTCTTTTTGTAGATTCTACTGCGATTACTTATGTGCTAACACTGACCAAATCAATTATCATAATTCGCCTAAATTATAATAAGATAAAAAAAAATCATAAAACGGTCCGAAACATTCTAAAATTATCCAAATGGTCTGGAACGGTAAAAAAAAATAGTTTGAAACTAGATCAAACCAGAAGACCAGAGAAAACTAGTTTTAAACCATACCAGTGAAAACGGTTTGGTTTGGTCCGATTTTTATTTCACTGGTACAGTCCGATTTCAATTTTCGTTGGTCCGACTAAAACGGTCTGATCCTATTTTTTTCTCCGGTTTCAGACCGGACCGGACCAAGCACAGCCTTACTGGCTACCACCAATTAATGAAGAAGTTACTGCCACGGAAGTCAGCTACCAACGTCGAAGGCAGTGACTAATAACTTTAGGGATGTTAATATGCATCAAAGAATTGGATATTGGAATTATGTTTAGAGGAAGATGCAAGATATCGCACACAATGTAGAGTCAACGTGTCCGACAACTTCTTCTAACACAGATAATGGATAATGAAATAAGCAGTGCGTAAAAGTAAAGACACACAATATCGTTATCCAGTTCGGTGCAACGTCACCTACGTCTGGAGGCTCTCAGCAAGTGGAAAGATATTCACTATCAAGTAGTCAATAGTACAAACAAGGACTTATATGAACAACACAAACATCAATGCCCTAGAAACTATTACTACAAGTGATTACCAAAATAGGTACTCCCCCTGAATTTGAGACCCCTCTCAATTACACTCTTCAAGCACGCTCCAATGCTTGGTCAGCTTCAAAATCAAGGCACGTGAAGACTTCAATCACGTAGACACAAAACCCAATCTCACAGACACTCAGACTTCTGAAATAGTGTTTGAAGAATTACACCGCTCTTATCAAAACAAATATTCTCCTAGTCCGCCAATCATGCACGTCTAAGAACCCTAAGTATTTTGATAAAGCGTCAAGAACTGCTAAGGGGGACGCACTCGGCTTTTATAGCAGTCATATAAGTATGGAAGTCGATCTAGGGTTTCCTTACCCATAAACGCGTAAAGATCAACAAGGAAAGTCTTCAGCGATACGATCTGACAAACCAAGAAACTTGCCAAAATAGTCTACGCACAAAGAGAAAGATGGCTCTACAAATCCTGAAGCATAGTGTCCGACATCTTTCCTTAACAACTCACAGTAAAAAAATAAGCCAACACATAACATAACAACAAACTCTCCATTTGGCTATTTTTTAAGCAAGCACTTCCAGAGCATTTCTCAGTCAAATACAGTCTCAATCAAGATGGAAGACATGATACCTAGAGACTAGCAGTCAAATAAGTCAAAATAAATGACAAAAAGACTACCTCTCCCCTTGATTGCCTCAAAAGCATAACAAAGGCAAGGATGAACCAATACAAGGGAAGACAAAATATCTGAACAAGCACACGAGAACCGAAGCAAACAACAAAAAGAGCATCACAATCAACATAGTCTGAATACACATACCGAAGAAAGAGCAGAGGTTGATCAGAAAGAGAAGCCAAGAAGTGTATCAACCAAAAAAAAAAGAAACCAAATATTCTGATAAAACAGACTAAGTAAAAAAGGAGATTCTAGAAAGTAGGAGTCCCGACAGAATCTTAATCGTCCTCATCTTCATTTCCCTCATCAGCACTGTCGGCCATATCTTCTTCTTCTTCCTCATCTTCATCTTCATTACCTTCATTTTTTGAAGCAGGCTGAGTAGACTTTGTCGGTTGTGAGGTAGACGCACCATCAACACCACGTGGATGGGTCATCACCTAAATAAGACCCTCACAAACAGCTTTCCCGCGAGTAGATGTCTCAATGATCTCTTTGAGGGGAGTGACTTCTTCATATAGAGCCTTGAGAATGTCACTCTGCACAGTGTCGGAAAGAACATCAACTTTTAGCGTTCCATTAGAGGTGACAGATGTCATGACAGAAGGCATGACAAGATCACGAGCATGTTTCTCTTCAAACAGCTTGTGACTAAAGGTGAGTTCACTTGGAGTCTTCCCAACGATATCACCAGTGTTGTCAATGGTGCCCACAAGAAGAGTTGTAGTCTTTATTTTGCACATTTGATGTAATAAAGTCTCATGAAGACTCTTGCTTGTAATTGCCTATTCATTCATTAATAAAGTTGAAACGTTCATTCATTCTTTCTTTGTTTGAAGCTTTATGATAAAACCTTAGTCTTTTAGTCCATAAACAAACTTAACAACTTACGAAGAGACAAATGTAGATTTGCATGAACAAACTCTTCGTAGTTTGCTTAAAACGATATATTCGCAATCTTAGGGTCAAAGGACTATTGACCTCAGTATGATTGTTAGAAGAATCTATGATGTCTGGTTATGAGGCATTGAGAGTTTGAGACTCTATAGTTCTTCTAGGTATCTTCCGAAGGTACTGAATTGACCAGTGCACTTCTAGAGACAATATAAGAACAAACCATTTAACCTCTTGTGTCTCGAAGTCACTATGTATGAATTGCATCATGCTTACCTTAATCCTGAAATGAGACATGCCATTTCACACCTTAGTATTCTCATTTGAGAAAGTCAAAGTTCGGACTCACTATGTGATTCCGAACAAGGCCTATTGGTGAAGTACTAAGTTGTGAGTATGTCATGAGTAACTTTGTGAAGTTCTCATAGATATGGAATTCATGTACAAGATTGCTGAAATGCAATGTATGTCACCTCATGCTTTGTTCCTTGGAGTGTGAATAAATGAACTGGCCAGTGTCCAAATTGAGTCCTGACTCTTTTGGATGAAACAATGTGACTTGTTAGCTCCTCGTCAATACATTGTTTCTAACTTATTCACAAGCGACAAAGGAGTTGAGGAAATAACAGCTAGAAGGGTAAAATGGTAATTTAGTAAATCCCGACTAGCTGATGACATTCATGAAGGGTAAACATAGATAATATTCAGTGGATCCGCTCATCATAATTAGGTCGAATTCTTGAGTAGAAAACAAATTCATTTGAACCGAGAGATTTTCAGTGTCAGCTCTTTAGTGGAGTCAGTTGGCATTAAGCTAAACTTGGAAAAGGTTTGTGAACTTTTGAGTCCAAGTGTTTAGCTCAAGCTTTGTTCATTTGGGTCCATGAGGTCACTGTCACGAATCACATCGATAGGAATAGTTAAACTGGAAGCTAAGTCAAAACAAGAACGAAAATAGTCAAAAGGGTATTTTTGTCTTTTGAGACATATGATGAAATGAATGTCAATAAATTTTTTGACAAGTTCATTTGATGACTTAATGTCACTCGGCCATAACTTGATTATTGGGCCTTGTGAATTAATTTCATTTCATAAGAATTTTATTGAAAATTCTTAATGGGCTTTTCTCATGTAGTCATGAACAAATGAAGAAGCTTCTAGAAGCTCCTTCTAGATGAGAATAGGCGCCCATAATACCCAAGGAAAGAGAGTTTATTTTGTGCATAAATGTATCAAGATACTTGCCAAAAGAAAAAGAGGAAACAAATTTCCTCTAGAAGGAAAGCATAACTTCGGCCAAGAGAGAGACAAAGCAAGGCTTGGAACAAAATAGGAAACAAATCCAAGGCTTATTGAAGCCTATGTTGGCCGAGCATCTCAAGTGGGAAAAGAGGTAATTGGCTCATGAATATGTGATATTCTATAGAAGAGGAAACTACCTTATAGAAGGTGAGACCTCTCCTATAAATAGGAGCCTCATTTCCTCACATTTCATTCATCCAAGTTTAAGAGATTTGAGAGACTCTCTCTCTCTAGAACTTTGGCCGAAAATCCTCTCTCTCTCTCTCTAGTTTATTTTCGATTTTTTCTTGTCTTGGCACCTAGGTCCTCACTCGACCTAGTGTTTAGCTCTGCGACTTCGAGACTCGTTCTTAAGTCGTAGTGTTTAAAAGTGCCCACTCACTGATTCCTTCTTTTCGAGTGATTTAGTGATAGAAACTTTCGTGGTTGCTCGAGGTGCCGAGGAAAGAAAGAGTGACGTGCTGCGAGGGGAGACGAGCGTTGCAAACTTTCCAAAAGCTTCTTCAAGGTTCAAGCTTCAAGAAAGGTTAGTAAACTCTTAGCTCATATTGGTTTTTAATTACATGTACTTGCTTCTTTGTCTAGGTTAGTAAAAACTGTTTTTTCTTGAAAAGAAATTTTTTAAAATTCCGCCGCTTCCCGAAGCGTTTAATCTTTTTCTTAAACCATAGATCAATTCCAACAAATGGTATCAGAGCTATGGTCAAAGATTAGCATGTACATGTTTTTAAAATTATGAGCTTGAAAATCGTTTTCGAAAGTTTACTAATTTTGTGACAAGTTAGAATTGTAATCTTAGATTTTTTTTAATTTAATGCTCTTGTCTTTAAATTAAAAAGCATGTTGATTTTCTATGAGTTTGGGATGTTTTTAAAACACATTAGAATCAGTTCTAAAAGTTTTTAATTTTTTATATTGAAAAACGTGTTTTAAAGGTTTGAGAAATTTCGAGTAAAATTTTGTGACTAGTTTTGATATATTGCTAGTTTCTTATTTTTACTTGAATCATTTTATGCTTGTTGTTATTTCTTTTATGCCTTGTTATTACCTTGCTAATAAAACACAAATAAAAGACAACCTTCATAAAACGTTCCGTTACACTCGATTCTTTTTCGCACCTAAGAAAGGACCAAGCTTTAATTATTTCTTTTTCTTCGAGCTGGAGTAAACCCGCATTAAAAGTGGCATAACTCTCTGCTCAAAAATCTAAATTGAATGATTCTTGAATCAAATTAAAGCTCTGTCTGTCCTCTCTCGAATGCCACCAGTTTCGGCTAAAAAGGACATCGGAGCCGCCAGATATGGCGATTTTACTCCGAGGTGCGCGGCTGTCTGAAACTCCAGTTTTTTAGAAATCCTGATTTTCAAACCCCACTACCATGAGTTATAGAACTCTAATGAGAAAATTTTCTTGAGAAAAAATGTTTTTCATATGATTATAAACATGATGTGTAAGATTAAAATGTTTTGTTTTTTGAAAGTTTAATTGAAATTGAATTTTTACAAAACTAGTTTGAATTTTGAAAAACCGTTTTCACTTTCAAACTTCAAAAATATTTTGTCATCCAAATCAAATAAGTTTTCAAAATGTTTTCAAAACTATATCTATATCACATATGTTCAAAATCTATATGCTCTTGAAAATTTGAGTGGGAGGTCTCCTTGTAGACAAGCCGAAAAATAAAAAGATGTGTAATCTCAAACTTTCAAGTGTTCGAGTGAGTTGAAGTTCACACTTCCCTCACGTACTTTCCCGAAATAGAAAATAGGAAAAGATCGAGTATGTACCTTGTGCCTTTATGCACTAATACTGCTCTGAACATGTCGATCTAGGATTCTCTTCTAGTTGTCCGCTCTGTCGCTCTCTAACTAGGAAATCTGTTTCCGAACTTATAAGAGTCGATGAACCAACTCCAAAAACTAAGTGGGAGGGTTATACTTGTTGTTTGTAACCCACGATCCCCAACACTAATGAAAAGTGCAAGTGTCGCCGGACTAAGAGTCACCCTCGTGGCCCTCTCTTAAATGAGAGTACTCAATGGCGCTTTGCTCTGATCATTGCTCAATGGGCTACGTCCGAGAGTGAGACGATGATGACAAGGCCTCCCCTCGGCGGATTGTTTTTCAAAGTCAATCTTTTGGACTAAGTGGTTGGTTACACACTTAGACTCAATCCCTAGTAATCCTCCCTCGAGGCCCTGCGAAAGGATGTGAGTGATCAAACCAATTTACAAGGTGGCTAGTCAAAATTGGTGTATTGACATCTTGGCTTAGCATTAATGATGTGTCATTTACTTATAAAAGGAGATTTTTTGCGGCCTTCTCTTGAAGGAGTAAATTATCGTTTGGTTTATAACACCTTTGGATTTTATCAAAGTCTTAATAAAACTTAAATCCTAAACCAAAGACTAATCATAAACTTGTGTCAACTTTTATAGGCAATATGTCTCCCAACTCTCTCTCTTTCATTCTTTCCTCGAACAAACTCGAAAACGAAAACTACATAGACTCGAAACTTAACCTCGACATAATCCTTACCAAGCACAAATGGGTACTCACCACCCCGTGTCCTCCTCTGACGAATGATGATTCGACTCAAGAGGACAATGACGCCTTAGCGGCCTGGCTTCGATCCGATGAGATTGTGAGGTGCTATATCTTGGCATCTATGAATAATATGCCGAAAGAGCAACATTGCGACATCGAGACTGCCGCCGAAATGCTCTACAATCACTTTGAGATATTTGGAGGGCAAAGGCGTCAAGCAAGGCTACAAGCAGTCCGACAGTTTATGAACTGTCATATGCAGGCTAGGACTCCTGTTGGAGACTTCATGATACTGATCATTAGTTTTCTAAATAAAATGGAAATCCTAGGATCTGAGATTGATGGGAAGAATGTCATAGATATGATCTTAGAAACTCTCCCCGCGTCTCTTGATACCTCTAAGATGAACTACTCCATTAACAAGCTAGAGTACACTGTTACCAAGCTTATGGAGGAACTTCACACTGCTATAGGTCTCACTAAGAAAAAGAGGAATCAAGGAGAGGCACATGCTACTGAGCAAAAAGCCTCCGCCTCTGGAACTAAGAAGAGACTTTACAAGGCCGATAAAAAGAACTGTCCTGCCTATCTCAAAGCAAAGGAACATAGTATTGTACTAGTTACCGAAGCATGCTTAGTAGCTGATAATGTATCTGTTGTCAATGGTGCCCACAAGAAGAGTTGTAGTCTTTATTTTGAACATTTGATGTAATAAAGTCTCATGAAGACTCTTGCTTGTAATTGCCTATTCATTCATTAATAAAGTTGAAACGTTCATTCAATCTTCCTTGTCTGAAGCTTTATGATAAAACCATAGTCTTTTAGTCCATAAACAAACTTAACAACTTACGAAGAGACAAATGTAGATTTGCATGAACAAACTCTTCGTAGTTTGCTTAAAACGATATATTCGCAATCTTAGGGTCAAAGGACTATTGACCTCAGTATGATTGTTAGATGAATCTATGATGTCTGGTTATGAGGCATTGAGAGTTTAGGACTCTATAGTTCTTCTAGGTATCTTCCGAAGATACTGAATTGACCAGTGCACTTCTAGAGACAATATAAGAACAAACCATTTAACCTCTTATGTCTCGAAGTCACTATGTATGAATTGCATCATGCTTACCTTAATCCTGAAATGAGACATGCCATTTCACACCTTAGTATTCTCATTTGAGAAAGTCAAAGTTCGGACTCACTATGTGATTCCGAACAAGGCCTATTGGTGAAGTACTAAGTTGTGAGTCTGTCATGAGTAACTTTGTGAAGTTCTCATAGATATGGAATTCATGTACAAGATTGCTGAAATGCAATGTATGTCACCTCATGCTTTGTTCCTTGGAGTGTGAATAAATGAACTGGCCAGTGTCCAAATTGAGTCCTGACTCTTTTGGATGAAACAATGTGACTTGTTAGCTCCTCGTCAATACATTGTTTCTAACTTATTCACAAGCGACAAAGGAGTTGAGGAAATAACAGCTAGAAGGGTAAAATGGTAATTTAGTAAATCCCGACTAGCTGATGACATTCATGAAGGGTAAACATATATAATATTCAGTGGATCCGCTCATCATAATTAGGTTGAATTCTTGAGTAGAAAATAAATTCATTTGAACCGAGAGATTTTCAGTGTCAGCTCTTTAGTGGAGTCAGTTGGCATTAAGCTAAACTTGGAAAAGGTTTGTGAACTTTTGAGTCCAAGTGTTTAGCTAAAGCTTTGTTCATTTGAGTCCATGAGGTCACTGTCACGAATCACATCGATAGGAATAGTTAAACTGGAAGCT
This sequence comes from Urtica dioica subsp. dioica, assembly GCF_054948205.1. Lineage (NCBI taxonomy): Eukaryota > Viridiplantae > Streptophyta > Magnoliopsida > Rosales > Urticaceae > Urtica > Urtica dioica. The sequence goes on from NC_142756.1 coordinate 16,262,928, forward strand.
AAGTCAAAACAAGAACGAAAATAGTGAAAAGGGTATTTTTGTCTTTTGAGACAAACGATGAAATGAATGTCAATAAATTTTTGACAAGGTCATTTTATGACATGTTTCACTCGGCCATGACTTGATCATTGGGCCTTGTGAATTAATTTCATTTCATAAGAATTTTATTGAAAACTCTTATTGGGCCTTTTTCATGTTGTCATGAACAAATGGAAAAGCTTCTAGAAGCCCATTCTAGAAGGACATAGGCGCCCAACATACCCAACCAAGAGAGAATATTTTGTGCATAAATGTATCAAGATACTTGCCAAAAGAAAAAGAGGAAACAAATTTGCATGAGGATGCTGTATGGAATTCGGCCAAGAGAGAGACAAGGCAAGGCATGGAACAAAATAGGAAACTATTCCAAGACTTAATGAAGTCTATTTTGGCCGAGCTCCTCAAGGAAAAGAAAGAGGAAATTGGCTCATTTTATAGAAGAGGAAACTACCTTATTGAAGGTGAGACCTCTCCTATAAATAGGAGCCTCATTCTTCTCATTTTCATTCATCCAAGTTTAAGAGATTTGAGAGACTCTCTCTCTAGAACTTTGGCCGAAAATCCTCTCTCTCTCTCTCTAGTTTATTTTCGATTATTTCTTGTCTTGGCACCTAGGTCCTCACTCGACCTAGTGTTTAGCTCTGCGACTTCGAGACTCGTTCTCAAGTCATAGTGTTTAAAAGTGCCCACTCACTGATTCCTTCTTTTCGAGTGATTTAGTGATAGAAACTTTCGTGGTTGCTCGAGGTGCCGAGGAAAGAAAGAGAGACGTGCTGCGAGGGGAGACGAGCGTTGCAACTTTCCAAAAGCTTCTACAAGGTTCAAGCTTCAAGAAAGGTTAGTAACTTTAATAGCTCATATTAGTTTTTATTTACATGTACATGCTTTTGTCTAGGTTAGTAAAAACTAGTTTTACTTAAAAAGAAAATTTTTAAAATTCCGCCGCTTAACGAAGCGTTAAACTTTTTCTTAAACCCTAGATAGATTCCAACAAATGGTATCAGAGCTATGGTCAAAGGAATGCATGGGCATGTTTTTAAATTATGAGCTTGAAAATCGTTTTCAAAAGTTTACTAATTTTGTGACAAGTTAGAATCGTAATCTTAGTTTTTTTTTAATTTATTGCTCATGCCTTTAAATTAAAAACCATGTTGATTTTCTATGACTTTGGGATGATGTTAAAACACATTAGAATCAGTTCTAAAAGTTTTTAATTTTTTATATTGAAAAACGTGTTTTAAAGGTTTGAGAATTTTCGAGTAAAATTTTGTGACTAGTTTTGTTACCTTGCTAGTTTCTTTTTTTTACTTGAATCGTTTTATGTTTTTTGTTATTTCTTTTATGCCTTGTTATTACCTTGCTAATAAAACACAAATAAAAGCTTTAAACAACATCTTAAAACGTTCCGTTACACTTGATTCTTTTTCGCACCTAAGTAGGACCAAGTTTTAATTTATTTCTTTTTCTTCGAGCTGGAGTAAACCCGCATTAAAAGTGGCATAACTCTCTGCTCAGAAATAGAAATTTAATGATTCTTGAATCAAATTAAAGCTCTGTCTGTCCTCTGTCCAATGCCACCGGTTTCGGCTCAAAAGGACATCGGAGCCGCCAGATATGGCGATTTTACTCCGAGGTGCGCGGCTGTCTGAAACTCCAGTTTTTTTAGAAATCCGGATTTTCAAACCCCACTACCATGAGTTATAGAACTCTAATGAGAAAACTTTCTTGAGCAAAAATGTTTTTCATATGATTATAAACATGATGTGTAAGATTAAAATGTTTTGATTTTTGAAAGTTTAATTGAAATTGAATTTTTACAAAACTAGTTTGAATTTTGAAAAACCGTTTTCACTTTTAAACTTGAAAATATTTTGTCATCCAAATCAAATAAGTTTTCAAAATGTTTTCAAAACTATATCTATATCACATATGTTCAAAATCTATATGCTCTTGAAAATTTGAGTGGGAGGTCTCCTTGTAGACAAGCCGAAAAATAAAAAGATGTGTAATCTCAAACTTTCAAGTGTTCGAGTGAGTTGAAATTCACACTTCCCTCACGCACTTTCCCGAAATAGAAAATAGGAAAAGATCGAGTATGTCCCTTGTGCCTTTATGCACTAATACTACTCTGAACATGTCGATCTAGGATTCTCTTCTAGTTGTCCGCTCTGTCGCTCTCTAACTAGGAAATTTGTTTCCGAACTTATAAGAGTCGATGAACCAACTCCAAAAACTAAGTGGGAGGGTTATATTCGTTGTTTGTAACCCGCGATCCCCAACACTAGTGAAAGATGCAATAACGTGGGACTAAGAGCCGCTCTTGCGACCCTCACTTAAATGTGAGTACTCCAAGGCGTTATTGCTTCGATCATTGCTCAATGAGCTACGTCCGAGAGTGATGCAATGATGGCAAGGCCTCCCCTTGGGGGATTGTTTTTCAAAGCTGATCTTTTGGACTAAGTGGTTGGTTGCACACTTAGGCTCAATCCCTAGTATCCTCCCTTGAGGCTCTGCGAAAGGATGTGAGTGATCAAACCAATTTACAAGGTGGCTAGTCAAAATAGATGTATTGACATCTTGGCTTAGCATTAATGATGTGTCATTTACTTATAAATGGAGATTTTTTTGCGGCCTTCTCTTGAGGGAGTAAATTATCGTTTGGTTTATAACACCTTTGGGTTTTACAAAAGTCTTAATGAAACTTAAATCCTAAACCAAAGACTAATCATAAACTTGTTTTCAACTTTTATAGGCAATATGTCTCTCAACCCTCTCTCTACAATTCTTTCCTCGAATAAACTCGAAGGCGACAATTACGTCGACTGGAAACGTAACCTCGACATAGTCCTTACTGTCGACAAGCACAAATGGGTTCTCACCACCCCCTGTCCTCAAACGAATGATGATTCGACGCAAGAGGAGAAAGACGTCCTGGCGGCCTGGCTTCGATCCGATGAGATTGCGAGATGCTATATTTTGGCATCGATGAACAATGTGTTGCAACAACAACATCGTGATTACGAAACTGCCACCGATATGCTCTACAATCTCCATGAGATGTTTGGAGGGCAAGGACGTCAAGCTAGGCAACAAGCGGTCCGACAATTCATGAACTGTCGTATGAAGGCTGGAACTCCCGTTAGAGATCATATGATGCTGATCATTAGCTATCTCAACGAGATGGAGATTCTTGGATCTGAGATTGATGGGGAGACTAAAATAGATATGATCTTGGAAACTCTCCCCGAAACCTTTGATACCTTCAAATTGAATTATTCCATGAACAAGCTAGAGTACACTGTTACCGAGCTCATGAAGGAACTTCAAACCGCTGAGGTACTCACTAAGAAAAAGAGGGCTCAAGGAGAAGTACATGCTACTACTGCCTCCACCTCTGGATCTAAGAAGAGACCTCGCAACGCCGAGAAGAAGAACCAACCTAAGGTTCAAACGAAGAAGAAGGCGCCAAAGGCTCCGAAGGTGGACAAGTCTAAAGACAAGTGCCACCACTGCAACGAGCCTGGTCACTGGCGTAGGAACTGTCCTGCCTACCTCAAAACCAAAGCAAAAGGTATTGTACTTGTTACTGAAGCCTGTTTAGTAGCTGATAATGTATCATCGTGGATTATTGACTCCGCTGCTATTAACCATATTTGCTGCTCCTTGACTGGTTTTAGGAAAAGCAAAAGCTTAGAGGATGGCGACTTCTGCTTCAAGTGGGGTGATGAGAGTGTGGTGTCTGCGAAGGCTGTGGGATCCGTGACGCTATCTTTTGAAGATCGAACTTTAAATTTGAATAATGTTTATTATGTTCCTTCCTTTGGGAAAAACCTAGTATCTGTTGCTCAACTTTTCGAGCAAGATTATTATTTAAAGTTTATAAAGAATGGAATTCGTATTTCTTTTTCTAATTCTTTCGTCACTGATGCATGTATGAAGAATGGTATTTTTTACATCTATCCCACTCAACCTTCTCTTTTAGACACCGAAATAGATAACGATCAAATTAGGGAGCCAAAAAGGATCAAACTTTCTGAATCCTCCGATCTAACAAAATCAACATACCTCTGGCACTTAAGACTTGGTCATATCAGTCTAGATAGGATTAAGAGACTTGTGAGGGATGGTCCACTCCAAGCCTCTGCAATAGGTTCACTACCTACTTGTGAATCCTGCATAGAAGGAAAAATGACTAAGCGACCTTTCTCCGATAAGGGTCGAAGAGCCACTGAGTTGCTGGAACTAATACATTCTGATGTATGTGGTCCGCTCAACCAACAGGCACGTGGAGGATACGAATACTTCGTTACCTTCACTGATGATTACTCACGATATGGGTTTGTCTATTTGCTCAAACACAAATCCGAGACCTTTAACGTATTTAAGGTCTTTAGGGCTTTAGTGGAAAAGCAAACTGGCAAAGTGATCAAAACCCTTCGATCTGATCGAGGTGGTGAGTATATGTCTGGAGAGTTCGATGACTTTCTTAAAGAAGAAGGTATCGCTTCTCAGCTTACCGCACCTGGCACACCTCAACAAAACGGAGTGTCAGAGAGAAGAAACCGAACTCTTATGGAGATGGTTAGATCAATGATGAGTTACTCATCACTCCCGCTTTCCTTTTGGGGATATGCCCTCGAAACAGCCGCCTACATTCTGAACCAAGTTCCGTCCAAGACGGTTCCTGGTACTCCTTATGAACGATGGACTGGCCGTAAAGTGAATCTTGGCCGCATCCGAATTTGGGGTTGCCCTGCACACGTGCTGAGGCAAAAGACTAGCAAGTTGGCTAGTAGGTCAGAATTGTGCCTGTTTGTAGGATATCCGAAGGAAACCAAAGGTTTTACTTTCTATAGTCCCGAGGACGATAAGACTTTCGTTAGCACGAATGCTCGTTTCCTCGAGGAGGACTTTATGAAAGATGCGAAACCTAGAAGCAAAATTGTGCTTGAAGAAAAGTTGGGTGAGGATGCTTCTACCTCATCTGTAAGAACTGTTCTTACCCCAACTGAAACACAACCTAACTCATCAGAATCTCGTCAAGTAGTACTTAGACGTAGTGGGAGGGCTACTCAAAAGCCCGACAGGTACATGTCTTATGGAGAGTCTGTTGTAGCCGTCTCCGACATGGATGACCATGTTTCCTATAGCCAAGCGATGGCTTGTTCTGAATCAAACCTTTGGCTTGACGCCATGAAAGTTGAAATGCACTCGATGTATGTCAACAAAGTCTGGAAACTTGTAGACCTTCCTGAAGGGATTAAACCCGTAGGGTGTAAGTGGATATACAAGAAGAAAAGGGGTCCTGATGGGAACGTCGAGACGTTCAAAGCACGACTTGTGGCGAAGGGTTATACCCAACAAGAAGGGATTGACTATGAAGAAACCTTCTCGCCAGTCGCGATGCTTAAATCCATCCGCATACTCCTATCCATAGCTGCAGCTCTCGACTATGAGATCTGGCAAATGGATGTCAAGACAGCCTTTCTGAATGGCAATCTTGACGAGCGCATTTACATGGCTCAACCAGACGGTTTCGTGGATAAAGGTCAAGAGACCAAGGTTTGTGAGTTGCTTAAATCCATTTATGGACTAAAGCAAGCATCTAGGTCATGGAATATTAGATTCGATGAAACTGTAAAGAGCTTCGGCTTTGAACAGTCAATAGATGAGCCTTGTGTTTACAAGTTAATACACGAAGGCAAGGTTGTGTTTCTGGTACTATATGTCGATGATATACTACTCATTGGTAATGACGTGGGTAAGTTATCCGAGGTTAAGGTCTGGCTAGCAAAGCAATTCGATATGAAGGATCTAGGAGAAGCCGCGTACATTCTGGGGATCCAAATCTTTCGAGATAGGAAAAACCGGACCCTGTCGCTCTCTCAAGCATCTTATATTGATAAGGTGATGGATCGCTTCTCGATGCACGACTGCAAGAGGGGTCAAACACCCTTTAGGCATGGAGTTTCACTCTCTAAGGACCAGTCTCCCAAGACTGCACAAGAGATTAAAGACATGAGGAAAATTCCTTACGCCTCTGCCGTAGGAAGCCTTATGTATGCTATCCTTTGCACTAGACCTGACATCTGTTTCGCCGTTGGCGTAGTTAGCCGTTTCCAATCCAACCCTGTACCCGAGCACTGGATTGCTGTTAAGCATGTTCTTAAGTATCTTCGAAGAACTAGGAACTTGATGCTTACATACTCAGGTACTGACCTGACTATGACGGGATATACCGACTCCGATTTTCAAGCGGAGAAGGATTCCAGGAAATCCACTTCGGGATCTGTGTTCATCCTTAATGGTGGAGCTGTTGTGTGGAGAAGTATTAAGCAATCTTGCATTGCTGACTCCACAATGGAAGCAGAATATGTGGCTGCTTGTGAAGCATCCAAAGAGGCTGTATGGCTTAGAAAATTCCTTAAGTATTTGGAAGTTGTTCCAAACGTCGACGAGCCCATGACCCTTTATTGTGATAACAGTGGGGCTGTCGCAAACTCAAAGGAACCTAGAAGCCATAAGCGCTCTAAGCATATTGAGAGGAAATACCATTTGATTCGAGAGATCGTGCAGCGCGGAGACGTGGAAGTGAAGAAGATCTCAACGGTGGACAACCTCGCAGATCCATTCACCAAGGCCCTAGCGAACAAGGTCTTTGACCAACATCGTGAGGGATTAGGCATGAAGGACTACACACACCTTCTTTGAGTCAAGTGGGAGTTTGTTGTCAATGGTGCCCACAAGAAGAGTTGTAGTCTTTATTTTGAACATTTGATGTAATAAAGTCTCATGAAGACTCTTGCTTGTAATTGCCTATTCATTCATTAATAAAGTTGAAACGTTCATTCAATCTTCCTTGTCTGAAGCTTTATGATAAAACCATAGTCTTTTAGTCCATAAACAAACTTAACAACTTACGAAGAGACAAATGTAGATTTGCATGAACAAACTCTTCGTAGTTTGCTTAAAACGATATATTCGCAATCTTAGGGTCAAAGGACTATTGACCTCAGTATGATTGTTAGAAGAATCTATGATGTCTGGTTATGAGGCATTGAGAGTTTAGGACTCTATAGTTCTTCTAGGTATCTTCCGAAGATACTGAATTGACCAGTGCACTTCTAGAGACAATATAAGAACAAACCATTTAACCTCTTATGTCTCGAAGTCACTATGTATGAATTGCATCATGCTTACCTTAATCCTGAAATGAGACATGCCATTTCACACCTTAGTATTCTCATTTGAGAAAGTCAAAGTTCGGACTCACTATGTGATTCCGAACAAGGCCTATTGGTGAAGTACTAAGTTGTGAGTCTGTCATGAGTAACTTTGTGAAGTTCTCATAGATATGGAATTCATGTACAAGATTGCTGAAATGCAATGTATGTCACCTCATGCTTTGTTCCTTGGAGTGTGAATAAATGAACTGGCCAGTGTCCAAATTGAGTCCTGACTCTTTTGGATGAAACAATGTGACTTGTTAGCTCCTCGTCAATACATTGTTTCTAACTTATTCACAAGCGACAAAGGAGTTGAGGAAATAACAGCTAGAAGGGTAAAATGGTAATTTAGTAAATCCCGACTAGCTGATGACATTCATGAAGGGTAAACATAGATAATATTCAGTGGATCCGCTCATCATAATTAGGTCGAATTCTTGAGTAGAAAATAAATTCATTTGAACCGAGAGATTTTCAGTGTCAGCTCTTTAGTGGAGTCAGTTGGCATTAAGCTAAACTTGGAAAAGGTTTGTGAACTTTTGAGTCCAAGTGTTTAGCTAAAGCTTTGTTCATTTGGGTCCATGAGGTCACTGTCACGAATCACATCGATAGGAATAGTTAAACTGGAAGCTAAGTCAAAACAAGAACGAAAATAGTGAAAAGGGTATTTTTGTCTTTTGAGACAAACGATGAAATGAATGTCAATAAATTTTTGACAAGGTCATTTTATGACATGTTTCACTCGGCCATGACTTGATCATTGGGCCTTGTGAATTAATTTCATTTCATAAGAATTTTATTGAAAACTCTTATTGGGCCTTTTTCATGTTGTCATGAACAAATGGAAAAGCTTCTAGAAGCCCATTCTAGAAGGACATAGGCGCCCAACATACCCAACCAAGAGAGAATATTTTGTGCATAAATGTATCAAGATACTTGCCAAAAGAAAAAGAGGAAACAAATTTGCATGAGGATGCTATATGGAATTCGGCCAAGAGAGAGACAAGGCAAGGCATGGAACAAAATAGGAAACTATTCCAAGACTTAATGAAGTCTATTTTGGCCGAGCTCCTCAAGGAAAAGAAAGAGGAAATTGGCTCATTTGATAGAAGAGGAAACTACCTTATTGAAGGTGAGACCTCTCCTATAAATAGGAGCCTCATTCTTCTCATTTTCATTCATCCAAGTTTAAGAGATTTGAGAGACTCTCTCTCTAGAACTTTGGCCGAAAATCCTCTCTCTCTCTCTCTAGTTTATTTTCGATTATTTCTTGTCTTGGCACCTAGGTCCTCACTCGACCTAGTGTTTAGCTCTGCGACTTCGAGACTCGTTCTCAAGTCATAGTGTTTAAAAGTGCCCACTCACTGATTCCTTCTTTTCGAGTGATTTAGTGATAGAAACTTTCGTGGTTGCTCGAGGTGCCAAGGAAAGAAAGAGAGACGTGCTGCGAGGGGAGACGAGCGTTGCAACTTTCCAAAAGCTTCTACAAGGTTCAAGCTTCAAGAAAGGTTAGTAACTTTAATAGCTCATATTAGTTTTTATTTACATGTACATGCTCTTGTCTAGGTTAGTAAAAACTAGTTTTACTTAAAAAGAAAATTTTTAAAATTCCGCCGCTTAACGAAGCGTTAAACTTTTTCTTAAACCCTAGATCGATTCCAACAGTATCAACGTGGATTCTTGACTCCGCTGCTACTAACCATATTTGTTGTTCCTTGAATGGTTTCAAGAAAACCAAAAGCTTAGAGGAAGGCGAGTTCTGTTTCAAATAGGGTGATGGGAGCCTGGTGTCTGCGAAGGCTGTGGGATCCGTGACGCTGTCTTTTGAAGACCGCACTTTAAACTTGAATAATGTTTATTTTGTTCCTACCTTTGGGAAGAACTTAATATCCGTTGCTCGTCTTCGTGAGCAAGATTATTGTTTAAAGTTCATTAAGAATGGAATTCGTATTTCGTTTCCTGATAATTCTTTTGTCACTGATGCATGTATGAAGAATGCTCTTTTTTACATCTATCCCACTAAACCTTCTCTTTTAGACACCGAAATAGATAACGATCTAATTAGGGAGCCAAAGAGGATCAAACTTTCTGAATCCTCCGATCTAACAAAATCAACATACCTATGGCACTTAAGACTTGGTCATATCAGTCTAGATAGGATTAAGAGACTTGTGAGGGACGGTCCACTCCAAGCCTCTGCAATAGGTTCACTACCTACTTGTGAATCCTGCATAGAAGGAAAAATGACTAAGCGACCTTTCTCCGATAAGGGTCGAAGAGCCACTGAGTTGCTGGAACTAATACATTCTGATGTATGTGGTCAGCTCAGCCAACAGGCACGTGGAGGATACGAATACTTCGTTACCTTCACTGATGATTACTCAAGATATGGGTTTGTCTATTTGCTTAAACACAAATCCGAGACCTTTAACGTATTTAAGGTCTTTAGGGCTTTAGTGGAAAAGCAAACAGGCAAAGTGATCAAAACCCTTCGATCTGATCGAGGTGGTGAGTATATGTCTGGAGAGTTCGATGACTTTCTTAAAGAAGAAGGTATCGCTTCTCAGCTTACCGCACCTGGCACACCTCAACAAAACGGAGTGTCAGAGAGAAGAAACCGAACTCTTATGGAGATGGTTAGATCAATGATGAGTTACTCATCACTCCCGCTTTCCTTTTGGGGATATGCCCTCGAAACAGCCGCTTACATTCTGAACCAAGTTCCGTCTAAAACGGTTCCTGGTACTCCTTATGAACGATGGACTGGCCGTAAAGTGAATCTTGGCCGCATCCGAATTTGGGGTTGCCCTGCACACGTGCTGAGGCAAAAGACTAGCAAGTTGGCTAGTAGGTCAGAATTGTGCCTGTTTGTAAAATATCCGAAGGAAACCAAAGGTTTTACTTTCTATAGTCCCGAGGATGATAAGACTTTCGTTAGGACGAATGCTCGTTTCCTTGAGGAGGACTTTATGAAGGATGCGAAACCTAGAAGCAAAATTGTGCTTGAAGAAAAGTTGGGTGAGGAAGCTTCTACCTCATCTGTAAGAACTGTTCTTACCCCAACTGAAACACAACCTAACTCATCAGAATCTCGTCAAGTAGTACTTCGACGTAGTGGGAGGGCTGTTCAACAGCCTGACAGGTACATGTCTTATGGAGAGTCTGTTGTAGCCGTCTCCGACATGGATGACCTTGTTTCCTATAGCCAAGCGATGGCTTGTTCTGAATCAAACCTTTGGCTTGATGCCATGAAAGTTGAAATGCACTCGATGTATGTCAACAAAGTCTGGAAACTTGTAGACCTTCCTGAAGGGATTAAACCCGTAGGGTGTAAGTGGATATACAAGAAGAAAAGGGGTCCTGATGGGAACGTCGAGACGTTAAAAGCACGACTTGTGGCGAAGGGTTATACCCAACAAGAAGGGATTGACTATGAAGAAACCTTCTCGCCAGTCGCGATGCTTAAATCCATCCGCATACTCATATCCATAGCTGCAGCTCTCGACTATGAGATCTGGCAAATGGATGTCAAGACAGCCTTTCTGAATGGAAATCTTGACGAGCGCATTTACATGGCTCAACCAGACGGTTTCGTGGATAAAGGTCAAGAGACCAAGGTTTGTGAGTTGCTTAAATCCATTTATGGACTAAAGCAAGCATCTAGGTCATGGAATATTAGATTCGATGAAACTGTAAAGAGCTTTGGCTTTGAACAGTCAATAGATGAGCCTTGTGTTTACAAGTTAATACACGAAGGCAAGGTTGTGTTTCTGGTACTATATGTCGATGATATACTACTCATTGGTAATGACGTGGGTAAGTTATCTGAGGTTAAGGTCTGGCTGGCAAAGTAATTCGATATGAAGGATCTAGGAGAAGCCGCATACATTCTGGGAATCCAAATCTTTCGAGATAGGAAAAACCGGACCCTATCGCTCTCTCAATCATCTTATATTGATAAGGTGATGGATCGCTTCTCGATGCAAGACTGCAAGAGGGGTCAAACACCCTTTAGGCATGGAGTTTCACTCTCTAAGGACCAGTCTCCCAAGACTGCACAAGAGATTGAAGACATGAGGAAGATTCCTTACGCCTCTGCCGTAGGAAGCCTCATGTATGCTATGCTTTGCACTAGACCTGACATCTGTTTCGCCGTTGGCGTAGTTAGTCGTTTCCAATCCAACCCTGGACCCGAGCACTGGATTGCTGTTAAGCATGTTCTTAAGTATCTTCGAAGAACTAGGAACTTGATGCTTACATACTCAGGTACTGACCTGACTATGACGGGATATACCGACTCCGATTTTCAAGCGGATAAGGATTCCAGGAAATCCACTTCGGGATTTGTGTTCATCCTTAATGGTGGAGCTGTTGTGTGGAGAAGTATTAAGCAATCTTGCATTGCTGACTCCACAATGGAAGCAGAATATGTGGCTGCTTGTGAAGCATCCAAAGAGGCTGTATGGCTTAGAAAGTTCCTTAAGTATTTGGAAGTTGTTCCAAACGTCGACGAGCCCATGACCCTTTATTGTGATAATAGTGGGGCTGTCGCTAACTCAAAGGAACCTAGAAGCCATAAGCGCTCTAAGCATATTGAGAGGAAATACCATTTGATTCGAGAGATCGTGCAGCGCGGAGACGTGGAAGTGAAAGAAGATCTCTACGGTGGACAACCTAGCAGATCCATTCACCAAGGCCTTAGCGAACATGGTCTTCGACCAACTTCGAGAGGGATTAGGCATGTAGGACTACTCACATCTTCTTTGAGTCAAGTGGGAGTTTGTTGTCAATGGTGCCCACAAGAAGAGTTGTAGTCTTTATTTTGTACATTTGATGTAATAAAGTCTCATGAAGACTCTTGCTTGTAATTGCCTATTCATTCATTAATAAAGTTGAAACGTTCATTCATTCTTTCTTTGTTTGAAGCTTTATGATAAAACCTTAGTCTTTTAGTCCATAAACAAACTTAACAACTTACGAAGAGACAAATGTAGATTTGCATGAACAAACTCTTCGTAGTTTGCTTAAAACGATATATTCGCAATCTTAGGGTCAAAGGACTATTGACCTCAGTATGATTGTTAGAAGAATCTATGATGTCTGGTTATGAGGCATTGAGAGTTTGGGACTCTATAGTTCTTCTAGGTATCTTCCGAAGGTACTGAATTGACCAGTGCACTTCTAGAGACAATATAAGAACAAACCATTTAACCTCTTGTGTCTCGAAGTCACTATGTATGAATTGCATCATGCTTACCTTAATCCTGAAATGAGATATGCCATTTCACACCTTAGTATTCTCATTTGAGAAAGTCAAAGTTCGGACTCACTATGTGATTCCGAACAAGGCCTATTGGTGAAGTACTAAGTTGTGAGTATGTCATGAGTAACTTTGTGAAGTTCTCATAGATATGGAATTCATGTACAAGATTGCTGAAATGCAATGTATGTCACCTCATGCTTTGTTCCTTGGAGTGTGAATAAATGAACTGGCCAGTGTCCAAATTGAGTCCTGACTCTTTTGGATGAAACAATGTGACTTGTTAGCTCCTCGTCAATACATTGTTTCTAACTTATTCACAAGCGACAAAGGAGTTGAGGAAATAACAGCTAGAAGGGTAAAATGGTAATTTAGTAAATCCCGACAAGCTGATGACATTCATGAAGAGTAAACATAGATAATATTCAGTGGATCCGCTCATCATAATTAGGTCGAATTCTTGAGTAGAAAACAAATTCATTTGAACCGAGAGATTTTCAGTGTCAGCTCTTTAGTGGAGTCAGTTGGCATTAAGCTAAACTTGGAAAAGGTTTGTGAACTTTTGAGTCCAAGTGTTTAGCTCAAGCTTTGTTCATTTGGGTCCATGAGGTCACTGTCACGAATCACATCGATAGGAATAGTTAAACTGGAAGCTAAGTCAAAACAAGAACGAAAATAGTCAAAAGGGTATTTTTGTCTTTTGAGACATATGATGAAATGAATGTCAATAAATTTTTTGACAAGTTCATTTGATGACTTAATGTCACTCGGCCATAACTTGATTATTGGGCCTTGTGAATTAATTTCATTTCATAAGAATTTTATTGAAAATTCTTAATGGGCTTTTCTCATGTTGTCATGAACAAATGAAGAAGCTTCTAGAAGCTCCTTCTAGATGAGAATAGGCGCCCATAATACCCAAGGAAAGAGAGTTTATTTTGTGCATAAATGTATCAAGATACTTGCCAAAAGAAAAAGAGGAAACAAATTTCCTCTAGAAGGAAAGCATAACTTCGGCCAAGAGAGAGACAAAGCAAGGCTTGGAACAAAATAGGAAACAAATCCAAGGCTTATTGAAGCCTATGTTGGCCGAGCATCTCAAGTGGGAAAAGAGGTAATTGGCTCATGAATATGTGATATTCTATAGAAGAGGAAACTACCTTATAGAAGGTGAGACCTCTCCTATAAATAGGAGCCTCATTTCCTCACATTTCATTCATCCAAGTTTAAGAGATTTGAGAGACTCTCTCTCTAGAACTTTGGCCGAAAATCCTCTCTCTCTCTCTCTCTAGTTTATTTTCGATTTTTTCTTGTCTTGGCACCTAGGTCCTCACTCGACCTAGTGTTTAGCTCTGCGACTTCGAGACTCGTTCTTAAGTCGTAGTGTTTAAAAGTGCCCACTCACTGATTCCTTCTTTTCGAGTGATTTAGTGATAGAAACTTTCGTGGTTGCTCGAGGTGCCGAGGAAAGAAAGAGAGACGTGCTGCGAGGGGAGACGAGCGTTGCAAACTTTCCAAAAGCTTCTTCAAGGTTCAAGCTTCAAGAAAGGTTAGTAAACTCTTAGCTCATATTGGTTTTTAATTACATGTACTTGCTTCTTTGTCTAGGTTAGTAAAAACTGTTTTTACTTGAAAAGAAATTTTTTAAAATTCCGCCGCTTCCCGAAGCGTTTAATCTTTTTCTTAAACCCTAGATCAATTCCAACAACCAGCACACAAGAAGTCTTTCTTTTGAGCCAATAGAATCCCATAGATCAAAGAGGGAAAGCCAATAGGAAGCTTCACAGCATAAGACTTGGCATGTTTGACCAAGTGCTCCAAAACAAACTCTCCAAAATCAAAAGAAGCTCACGTACCTATCTGATAGATGAGACATGCCAGATCAGCCTTGATGCTTGACCCGTGAGAGGAAGGAGCCCAATTGGCGATACCTATCCTGTACAGAACGGAGTACTTGGCAGAAAGATCAGACGAAAGGTAGAGAATCTTTCTTTGGCCAAGTCTTCTTCTCATCATTACAGAGCTCTTTAGCCACATCATCCATAGAAGAGAGACGATCGGCATTGATAATCTTTCCACGGCCCAAGAAATCGTTGATCACAGAAGAAGAAACATCAAAGCAGTGGCCTCGGACATAGACTCTTTAGAACTCGGGGCGCAATGTGGCTGATCAATGGATGCAGACAGATTCACAACAAATTCCTTCACCAATTTGGGATAGTAAGGACCTATCCTCGTGAGAGTCTCGAGCAGCTGTGCATCATGCAGAAGCTCCATAATCACATCAATCTTCAGAGTTTCTTTGGACAGTTCTTTCTCATGAAACACAGTCTTACAAATCTCGAAGCATGTTGTCCGACATCTTTCCTTAACAATTTGCAGTAAAAAATAAGCCAACATATAACGTAACAAGAGATATCATACGTCAAAATTTTGATAAGTATTACATGTATACAAAATACACTCCTCAATTTGATCCATGTCATGTATGCACTGATTAGATAAATGATCAAGTCGTCTAGGTATGCCGTTTATCTCATGGTCTCATGGCTTACTCAAGCTTAACATTTTATATCTGAAAGCCGTACAATCTAGTGTCGGGAGTGATTTCGTGATAATCGCAATCCTATATATGATCCATAAGGGAAATATAAGGTAAGCTGTACAATCTCACATCCTCTGAGGAAGTTCATATGTAATGATTGTGAGACTATATAGATATTGGACCACATATTAAGAGCTTAGAGAGGAGTTTTCATGTATACGCTCTTGAAGCAATTGGAGCAGACTCGAGGGAATTTCGGGTCGCTATCGTAAATTAATAGAAATAGCTAGCGGAGGAGACACGCACTTTATGTTTAAGTTGTACTATACTGATTAAAGTAATGATCAATTTCTTCCAATTAAAGTAGTTGTTCTTATATTTTCTAATGTGCATTTATGTTCCCCTAATATCTTAAATTATGTTGATTTTGTAACCGCGAAATTCGGTGTCCATAGAATTTTAGAGCTTCTTTTTTTAAAAGAATATACCCCAACAACTAAATTGTTACGCGAATAATAATTTCAACCATGTTTTGTGATGATGGTTTTTCTCCTATGAATTGTTAGACCTTCTTTGAGAACATAGAACAAAATCATTATGATATACTTGGGAGCATTATCAAGATGTGATTCATAAACTCACATGGACTAGAAAAATTGTTTTCTAAATATTTAATCTAAATATTCAACAGTTATGTGGTACCTCTTCATTCATTTGAAACTTGCATACATTAGCATTGGAACCTAAATGCTTGGTATGGTGCTAACATTATAATAATTTCTCTCCACTTGTTTTAAATGGATTTTGTCGCTTATTTTCTTCATAAATTCTACACATATTTTTATTAATGCTTGCTCTCCAAGGAGCAGTAAATTATATATAATCTGTTGGAAAGTTGACTATAATTAAACAATACTTATTGCCATTTCTTGTTCAAGTTATACTTAGTTGACTTTCTTGGAGTGCAAGTATGGCCAGCGCTTAGTTGTTGAGTATTATATTATTCTACATGAAACTGTATACATACATAAAAGGGTAAGGGACACACAAACTTGATTAGATATTGTTGATATTGAGTTATCTATATATACACAACAAAGTTTTGGATTAACTTATTCCATCCGGTGCCTCGATTTGATCAGGTTGGATTTCTTTCCATAATTAGTCAGGCTTAATTAGCTTTTAAGTATGAATAGAGTTTGTTATTATACGTCTATTTACCTATTATTTTGCTAAGTCGCTACAAGTTATTATTTATTCAATTTAAAATGTCGAGGAATGTGATTTGTGTTCTTATTTATTTATTTATTTATTATGGTTTTTGTCTTCACCCCAGCTCGAACACATTTTTTTCACTTAGAATGCGATGATTTTATAATGGACCTAACATCTTGTTATTGTAATTTGTGTTTAAATATTTTTTTCTTCGATCTGTTACCATATATTTGCTTCCCATTAATAATGTTACCCGTTAAGTGGGTGGTTCTATTGTAAACGTATTTTGATTTTGCGATAATAAATTTTTTCTTATAGCATTTTGTTAGAGAGGAAAATGGAAATGGAATTGAGACGATCTCCCCAAATGCTTGAAAGCAAAGACAGCACGGAGAATTCTTGTAAAATTGGTTGTGAACAACATAAACTTGAGTCAAACAAGGTCAACAAGATCACTGAAGGCATTCATTCCACAGAAAAAAAAGTCCATCCATGGTATGAACAACCAAGCTTAAGGAGCAAAATCACCAAGGCTGAGAAGCTAATCCAAGCCCTCAATCGCGATCAAGTGCTCGCAAATAGAAAACTTGTAGCAAAGGTGATTTTACAAGCACATACATTGTTGAAAGAAGATTGAATACAAAATTAAGAACACGGATTTTACACACGAAAGACTCAATATTTGATCATGTAGAAAAAATAGGTTACTATTTATGTCACAAAACAGCAACATCCACTACTAGGTCCTTGATAAATAAGTTTCCTCACAACACGAGCCCGACCAAAAAATAATACATGTGTATGTACATAATATATATATATATATATATATATATATTGATTTCTAGCTAATTATCTTATTATGATATATATATATATATATATTTATATATATATAATAAGTTGGTAAAATGTGTGCAGTCGTCGTTCGAGAGATGGAACAAGATGCGTTGGGAGAGGGACGAGTTAGAAAGAGAAGAGACGAGGATCGCAAGTGATTTGAAGTCGAAAACAAGGGAATTGATTAATAAAAAGTTGTCACTCGACAAACTTTGCTTTTTAAACAAGGCATATCAACCAAAGATTAATGATTCCTATTTGTTGGGGAATGAAGTCGACAACAGTGTACGTATTAACACTACTCAACAATTTATTTACTGGTTGAATACCATGATCTCCTTCCTATACGATCTAATATTTTGAGCATGAATGATTTAGAGATTGAGCTTTAGAATTCTACATGGTTGCGAAAGCTTGGCTGAAGAGCGGAGACTTATAAGAGATATCAAAGCAAGTCAAAACAAAAGTGTTGATTGCACCAAGACTACTAGTACTTCCATAAAGGTTAGATAAAGTAGACCTTAAATTTAAAAATTACCCTTTCTAACTTTTATTTTAAGCAAATATTAGTGGCTTGTTTTTTCTTGGCAGTTTTTCTATTGGTATCAAGAGTATCTCCCTGAGTATCTCCCTGATTCTATCTACCTCAACGACGACGAGGAGGAGGATAAAAAACTCTTGGTGGATAAAAGTAAATTATGGGATTACAAATTGGAAAGATTGATGGCTAGTGCCCCGGTTAAAGGAGAGATTTGGAGCTCTCTAGGCTCCAAGAAAGTTGTAAAATGCAAGCTCAAAGTAAGTTTATACACCAAAACTATTATGTCATGAACCATTTTTCTCTCTTAATTATTTATTATTTATTTTTATCTTTGATACAATTGCAACACATAATTTGTTTTGTATGGCTTAACTTTTTTTTTAATAGCTTCTCAATGATGAAGTTGACAAGAAAATGACAGAAAAATGGGAGCATAGTGCTAAAGTTAAACGTTTCAAGAGAAAAAATAAAGAAGAAGAGATGCAAATTGATTATTTGTGGCGCAAACTAAATGACGTAGAACAAAGAAGGAAGGAAGCTTTTGAGCTTTTAAACAATTTGAGGATGCAATGTGGTAAAGATGTCAACATTTAGCGCCATAAATTTCGTTGAGTTATGGCTTAGTTTTAAAATATGAAGGTGATATGAATATGCTTGTGTCAAATGTATTCGACATTAGTGATCATTTTCGGCTTTAATTTTGCAACCAAATAGCCATAGTTTTTAATTTCCGTTTCAGTTATTTCCTTAGCTTTCGTTTTGTGTTTTGCCTAATAACTATGTTGTATTATATCTTTCTTTAGTTTTTCATATAATAATGCTCTATGATGGCGTCTATGATCTGATTAAGATTATATTTATGATAATAAATGTATATTTCTCACATTGATAATACGTATCCCATGAAAACGGTTAGTTGACATTGAGTGGCATTGGTAGTCTTATATACTCTTAGATCTTTATTTTGGAGGTGACCAAAACCACGATGCATATTTTTTTTAACTTATAATATTTAATAATGTTTTTAAGAAAATAGATATTTAATTTTTTTTTTTTATGATAATTTGGGTGAGTTTGATTTTCAAAAGAAAGCGTTTTTTTTTTTAATGTACCAGAATAA
Source organism: Urtica dioica subsp. dioica (assembly GCF_054948205.1). Classification (NCBI taxonomy): domain Eukaryota; kingdom Viridiplantae; phylum Streptophyta; class Magnoliopsida; order Rosales; family Urticaceae; genus Urtica; species Urtica dioica. The sequence continues at coordinate 16,281,714 of NC_142756.1, forward strand.
TAATATTTTAAATCAAATTAAAGGGGCTTTAGCTCCCCCCTCTCGAGAGTGTCTGGTTTTAGTTTTGCAATTATGACATTCTTCATTAGTTGGAAAATTTAATGAAGCAAACTCTCGAAAACGTAGTTTGAGTGGTACCATGTCTATTTCTTTTTATGCGATAGGGTGCCATGGTTTAGTTTGAGTGGCACTACGTCGGTCTCCTTTTATGTGCTGAATGGCATTTACGTGATCATTATTATTATTTATTTATTTTTTTTATGTGAGGCCATAATCAATCCCATGAAATGTACGTGTGCTTAATGCAATCAGTTCTAAAACATATCTAATAAAAATAGTAATATATATATATAAGACCTTAATTATTGTCACATAAGTCATTTGACTATATCCCTAAAAATTGTCAAATGTTGACTAAATCCAAAATCACATGTTTAAAGTGGCTTACTTAGTTACAAATCTCTATAATAAATGAGTCATATTATATACATCGTTTCTCCCTTTTCATTAGTCACGTTTTTTGAGAAAATTGGCATATCTTAAAAACTAAGAGCTCAAATAATTCTTAATTAGCTCTCGACAATCAAAACTCTAAAAAAAGCTCATAAATTACATTTTTTTTAAATAGTACAAGATAGATATTATTTGAATATCTAAACCGTAGAGCTAAATTTGACTTTTTATAATTAAAAATTAGTCCAAAATAGAGTATCGTCAAACGAAAAATCTTCTTCATGGTTTGAGCGACGGCGCTTGGAGCGTAAAGGGAAAAAAAATCTTCTCAATATCCGGGAAAAACACAAATCCACATAATTTCAAGATTGAAAAAACAAAAATTATGACTAAGAAACAAATAAAAGTTTTCAGTCAATACGATTATATACTTAATACTTTCTAAAGAGAAAATGACCGCAAAAATACACAAAATTTTACGCTAGATACACCTGATTATCTATTCTTTTTTTTTCGACGGATAAAATACTTATTATTTACTTTTGGTTTGACCGTTACTACTGCATTGTTAAAGTTAAATGGAATGCCACGTGTAATGATCTGAGAGATTTTTTAAAAACAAAATACCATTTATTTTCGTTTTAAAAGCAAAGAAAACTTGGTTTTCATTTTAAAATTAAAAGTTTAGTACTCTTATTAATTTACTAATAACTTATTAGAAAATACTCTATAAATATTCTAGAAAACTAACTATAAGTTTTTTCAAAATTCTATTTATATGTGCTTATTTACAAAATACCATTTATATTATGATAAAAAAAACTTGTATCTGAGGGTTTTTATTTTATTTTGTTTACAAAATACCATTTATATTATGATAAAGAAATACCATTTATATTTTTTTTAATCAAAGCAAATTTTGTTTTGATTTTAAAATAAAAAATTTACTAATCTTATTTACTTTTATATAGCTTATAAGAAAATACGCTATGAATATTTTAGAAAACTAATTATAAATTTTCAAAATTTAATCTCTACGTACCCCGATTGTGTATTTGTTTTTATAGTTTTTATACTTGGGAATGTTTACAATTTAAAAAAAAAATCAAAATCAAGTTTTCTTTGTTTTAAAAATAAATATAAATGGTATTTTTTTATTAGAATTTAAATGATATTTTGTTAAAGAAAAAAAAAAACTCCACTCATAGCATGACACGTGACATTCCGTTAACTTTAATAACTTAGTAACGGTGGAACTGAAAGTAAATAATAAGTATTTTATCCGTAGAAAAAGAATAAATAACCAAGTGTATCCAGCGTAAAATTTTGAATATTTTTGTCCCTATTTCCTCTTTTCTAAAACATCAACATGCTAAATGTTCCAATAAGAAGACAAAGAGTTGTGCGAGCTTGTATGCTTCAATCGAACTATCAATAATACATTAATCCATTTAATTACTAAATGTCCTAATTTGGCTACATTTGGTTTAAGCTTTTGTTGTGTCATAAAATATTAATAAAGAATGATATATCATATACGTTGACCCTGTGTGATGGTGTGTGAGATTTTGACAACAAAATCAAATTTTCAAACAGGGCTGAGTTTTCATGACGGAAGTCTATATCTGTCGTGGAAAGTTAAATAAATTGAGACCTTTCACGATAAAAATAAATTTTCGTCATGAAAAGCTCGGAGTCGGGAGTTTCCACGACAGGAAAAAAAATTCTATTATGAAAATTTTATCGTTCAATCGATTAACTGTAGTGAATTTTACATACAAATTTTAGGGATATTTTTTCTTCATGAGGTTAAGTACCCTCATGAGGTTTGCAGCCCCGTAGTTTCCTGTCATTTTCTCTCTAGTATTTTCCAATGGGTCTTCTGTAATGGTGTCATATGTACTACAAAGGCTGTTTGCTAACTAGGCGACAAGGAATTGTTGAAAAGGGTTCAGTTTTCTAGCTAGCTATACTACCATTTCTATGCCGTTGAAAAAGAAGGACGTGTCTTTTAATGTATGTTGGGAATGGAAACACACCGCTCAAGTCGACATGCAAATCGATTTGCTCATACCAACACCATTTAAGCATCGCGCATATACGCACGTTAATTAATATGACATGCACATTGTTGCACTTTTATTAACAGACGCACAGACACTACTAATTAATTGACCTCTGACTCTAAATTTATTAACGGATAAAATCCATGTTCCGACTAATTAACTATGTAATTTGTCAAAGCATTAATTCCGACATATATCCATCTATATATATATATAGCCATGTGTGTCCTGGATCAAACACTCACCACTCACCATACAAACAATCGTCTTTAACAGCTCCAAAAATACCTTCCATCGATCTCTCTTGTTTCTTTGTTGTAATTTAATCCGGTTATTAATATAATGGCCTCAATCGCTTCATCTCTGGCGATTGGTAACACCCCAGTTCTGCTTCAGAAGCCAAACGCAATCCCAAACAAGCTCTCCTCTGGTTTCTCAAAGAGACTCTCCTCCTCCAAATTAGTCAACCGTCGGAGCTCCACTACAGTCAACGCCAAAGCGGCTGCTCAGCCGTCGTCTACGGCGGTGGCTCCGACCGGCGATCGTCACGTGGCGTGGAGCAGCGTTAAGCAGGAGAGGTGGCAAGGCGAGCTCGTCGTCGAGGGAGAGATTCCGAAATGGCTGGTAATTAACTCACGTTTAGTTGTGGGCTTTTGATCGGTTTAAATAGTCAAAGCATCTCTGACGACTCAATCAAAATTAACCAAAAAGATCGACTATCTTAAATGTTTGGTAAAAAAACGATTTGAAATTAAATTATTTGAAAAAATTAGAAAGAAAAACGGTTAGTAATCTTAGTCAACTTAAAAAAAAAAAAAAATCAAGGTTAAATTTCAAGCCGACTTTAAGCAACGTGGCATCACGTGCATGCATTATTAATTATTATTTCATTTTGATAAAAGATTTTATTCACGTGGCCGTGCATGGTTGTCATTATTTGCCATGCAGAACGGGACGTACCTCCGCAACGGACCCGGACTGTGGCACATCGGCGACTACGAGTTCCGCCACATGTTCGACGGTTACGCTACTCTCGTCCGTCTCGACTTCAACGACGGCCGTCTCGTCGCCGGCCACCGCCAGATCGAGTCGGAGGCGTACAAGGCCGCCGTGGCCAACAATAAGATCTGCTACCGCGAGTTCTCCGAGGTCCCCAAACCCGACAACTTCATGTCCTACATGGGCGAGCTCGCCAACCTCTTCTCCGGCAAGTCCCTCACCGACAACGCCAACACCGGCGTCGTCCGGCTCGGCGACGGCAGGGTGATCTGCCTGACGGAGACTCAGAAGGGCTCCATCGTGGTGGACCCCGACACCCTCGACACCGTCGGGAAGTTAGAGTACACGGACTCGCTCGGTGGGCTCATCCACGCGGCTCATCCCATCGTGACAGAGTCCGAGTTCATCACTCTCTTGCCTGACCTAGTCAAACCCGGCTACATCGCAGTCCGGATGGTTCCCGGCTCAAACGAGAGGAAGGTCATCGGGAGAGTTGACTGCCGTGGGCCCGGGTTCCCCGGGTGGGTCCACTCGTTCCCCGTGACCGAGAACTACGTGGTGATCCCGGAGATGCCTCTCCGATACTCCGCCCAGAATCTTCTCAAGGCCGAGCCGGCCGAGCTTTTCAAGTTCGAGTGGCAACCCGAGTCCAAGGGCTTCGTCCACATCATGTGCAAGACCAGCGGCAAAATCGTATGAATTGATCTACCCTTTGTTTATATGATATTTTTTTTTCCTCCTGTCCAAACTTATATGCTTTTTATTTTTATTTTTTATTAACAAAAGGTTGCGAGCGTGGAAGTTCCAAACTTTATAGTATTCCACTTCATCAACGCGTACGAGGAGCGCGACGAGGACAGAAGAGTCACGGCCGTGATTGCTCACGGTTGCGAGCACGAAGCCGACCCTACGATCCTCCAGACCCTCAAGCTCCACGACCTCCGCTCCTTCGGTGACCAAGATGTGTTGCCTATGGCCAGGTATATATCTCTATATATTGTGTTCTTAATTGATTGTTTCTATGATATATATACTGTGGTGTGGTGGTCAGGGTTGGGAGGTTTAGGATTCCCTTGGATGGGAGTCCGATGGGAGAGTTGGATGCGGCGATGGACCCGAACGAACACGGGAGAGGGATGGACATGTGTAGCATAAACCCTAACTTCTTGGGCAAGCCTTACCGTTACGCCTACGCCATGGGGGCCCACCGTCCGTGCAATTTCCCCAACACCGTGTCGAAGCTCGATTTCGATGCGAAGAAGGCGAAGACCTGGCACGAGGAAGGCGCAATCCCATCTGAGCCCTTCTTCGTTGCTCGTCCCGGGGCGACCGAGGAAGACGATGGTAATTAAATATGTCATTTTTTTTTTCTTTTTTTACTTTGGTATTCCCTGATCAATATATAGTCTGTTAAAACCTTTGATGGTTGTGGTATTTTTGTTGTAGGCGTTGTGATAACCATGGTGAGCCAGAAGAACGGAGAAGGATACGCGTTGCTGCTCGATGGCTCGTCGTTCGAAGAGATCGCTCGTGCTAAGTTCCCATACGGCCTTCCATACGGTCTCCACGGTGCTTGGGTTCCTAGGACATAAAATAGTGATGATCGATGTTTTTCTATATCACCTTTGTTAAGAAAATAATTTCAGTGTATTATTTGCACAATATTATCAATGTTGGTTAATCAGTAAAAGTTGATGATCTCTTTGTGACTATTTTGGATTTACGGTATTGGAACAACCAATACATTTTACTTCTAAATTATCTAAGTGCTAAGGTAATGGAGTCATCTAATATTCTACTACAGTAGAACATAGCGCTCAATGGTAAATAATCAACATATATATAAGGATATAATGGGACTGTTCGATGAATAAAACTCCAAGTTGACTATTTTATCATAGCACTCATGGCACTAAAAGTTCATTATCTGTTTACACAGTTTAAAAGAAAACACTACAAATAACGTGACGCCAGAATAATTAATTTCATTATAAATCATGATATTGTACTTTAACGTGATGGAAAAATCAACAATCAATCATATTATTAAGAATTAAAAAAACTTGGTCTTCCTTGATGCGGAAAAACTTGGTCCACTCGACTCATCTTCGTCCGACCACCGATCATAACTTGATGCGAAATTTTTTTGATGATAGGTGGTCGGATGAACACGAGCCGGGTGATACATGATCTTCTTTTGCAAAATCACCTCTGTCTCTTGATGGAGATAGAATAGACTAATTAATTTGAATCGGGAATCATAACCATTGTTTGCTTTTATATATGATCTTCTTTTGCAAAATCACCTCTATCTCTTGATGGATATAGAATAGACTAATTAATTTGCATTGAGAATCATAGCCATTGTTTGCTTTTATATATAAATTATTAAGGAATCTCACAAGTCCCTTAGTCAATTATATTCTACCCGTTATTTCCATATCAAATAATTGAAAAAAGACACTTTAAAAACCATAACCACAAATAACAGCGAGCAAGACCTATAAAAAAAAAATTAAAAAATTCTTCCAGAAGTCTGGCCAGAGGCCAAAAGTCCTTTTCTTTGAGCAACATTCAAGGTTTTGTTTTATACAAGAGAAATTTCATTAATTCGGCTTAATAAGCCATTAAATATCAAGATTAGACCCTAATGTTTAAAATATCTGAATATGGACTTTTGGCCCAAAATCGGACAAAAATACCCCTGATTCAAAAAACTCATATTTTTCTCTCATTTTCAAATGATTTTCATCACAATACAAGATACCATACAATACAAGATACCACTTGATGAAAAATTTATATACTAATAGTATTTTCCATAATCAAAACATTATCAGATTATTAAGGATTAAAAGAAATACCTGAATCCTTCGTCGATCACCTCTTGATGCGGAATAACTTTGATGATCGATGATCGGACAAACACGAACCGGGTGATACGTGGTCTTCCTTTGCAAAATTACCTTATTCCTCCGACACGAGGAAATCTGAATGTATATCTCTTGATGGGGAGAGAATAGACTTATTGATTTGCATTGGGGACCATAACTATTGTTTGCCTTTATATTTAAATTATTAAAGAATCTCGTAAGTCCCTTAATCAATTATATTTAGTATCCACCCATTATTTCCATATCATTTACATAATAATCATCAATATTAATTGATAAAATAAAACCATCCATAAATAACTATATCATGTACTACATACACAACAACAAAATATGGCTTGGACGACATCAAAAAACTGTGTCTTTTTGTGTCGTCCAAGTTGTTGTCTTCCAAGTTTAGACGTTATTTTTTTTAACTCTCGTCCAAGATACTTGTATGACAATTATAAACTATCGTCCAAGCACTTAAAAAAAAAAGTTTCTCGACGCGGCGAAGACTTGTTTTTCCGCGGCGAGGTGCTTGGACGACAGTTTTAAACTGTCGTTCAAGTCTTCATATTTAAAAAAAAAAAAAAAAAAACACACACAACGACCACTTTAGAGTCGCTATTGCTCTCTCTTTTTTTTTGTATAATTTTAATTTTTCTTTTATAACTGTTATCCAGCCAACTAACAAAAATAGAAGAGATAAAACAATCATATAGGCGGTTTTACATGATCCACTATATACCCAATAGTGAGAGGGAAAAAAAAAATACCATAAGCAGTTTTACACGACTAACCTTTCTGTAAAACGTGTACAAAGAAGATTAAAATTTTATTCATAAAGGATAAGAAAACAACGACAGTAATAACTTGAAATAAATGAAGCACAAACTAAGGACGAATTGCTAATGCATCATGAAGTAAAAGGAGTTGACTAAAACTAAACAGCAGTTCTTGCAACAATCATACTTATAAGTGATAATGCATTTCAGAACTAGCATGCAAAATTGTAATTACAATTATTACGAATTTTGGGGAATATCGACATTGACTTTAAAGTCTATCTGAGTTGTAAACAGACGGTATATCAATATCCACACTGCAATCCAATGCCAAAAAACACACGACACATATACGAGATAACATTTCACAACAAACTGTTGGAATATTTGGTATTTAATACCAATATAATAATTGATTTGTGGTAATAATTTGAGTGGGGTCAACTCATCGGAATTGTATAATTCCAAGTGCTAAGTATTTATTATACCGAGGAATAAAAAATTGAATATTTATTTGCCAAAATCAGACTTAGAATGAATGAGAAATTGATGCTCAAATGTTACAAAAACCAACACATTTATGTGTAAGTGAAGTGAAGTTCAAGAGTCTCACATAGGTTCGGTAAGTGTGTTGTATAGTGTATATATACTCTCCTCTTTCTTTAGAGGATAAGTAAGTGCAAGAGATGAGAGTGTGGGTGTGTTATCTCTTAACCCCTCGCGCGCGCACACACACACACGCTGCGACCGGGCCGGGCCGGGCTCAGTTTCGGGTTTCGGGAATGTCTCGGGCTTGGACCTTGGGCTAATTCCTCAAATAACTCGTGTATTATGTTGGGAATTAAACATTGCAATTTGTCCGTTTGTTTCTGTTGCTTTAAGGCCTGAAACGTATGAGTTAATACTCTGAACGTTTTGAACTTTGTAACATCTCTTACTTAGGATCTGGTTGAAGGTTTTTTGGAAATTATTTTTGTAGCCTCTGTTTGTAGATTATTGTTTACGCTATTTGTTTATTATCCGAAATATTTTTGCCTTATTTCTAACAATCTTAAAGCTCTATGATATAGACAGATTGCTCTCGGAGTCTACAAAAAGTTGTTTCTTTTCCGAATTTGGTATTTTAAAGGCTCTAATTTTTGTTAATTTTTTTTTTTTGTAGAAAATGACTAACGTGAACGACATGACGAATGTGAATGCTGAGGGGAGCCTCACCGAGAATCCTCCGCGGTGAACACCCTGACTAACTTGATGGTTGGTCAGATTCCTTTGACCTTGGGTCAAGACTCGATGGCGGCTACGGCCGGGAACGGACCTGCAGGTCTTATCCAACCAATGGCTTCGATGGCCATGAACGGTTCTAGCGGCTCCGCGGCACGCGTGCCTGCTGTCATACCTGCCGAGAAGCCCGAGAAGTTCACGGGGTTGAACTTCAAGCGTTGGCAACAAAAGATGTTGTTCTACTTGACAACGCTTGATCTTGCGCGGTTCCTGACCAAAGATCCACCGACTCCTTGAGAGGACGAAACCGATCGTGATATGCTAATGGCATTTAGCGCATGGAAGGATTCCGACTAATTGTGTCGGAATTCTGTGATGAATAGTCTCAACGACTCGCTGTACAATGTGTATAACTCCAAACGCTTCTCGAAAGAGCTTTGGGATTCATTGGATCGGAAATACAAAACCGAAGACGCGGACTCTAAGAAGTACATCGTGGGCCACTTCCTTGATTTTCAAATGGTAGATTCGAAGGCCGGGGTGAGTCAATTCCAAGAGCTGCAACTTATCATCCACGAGATTCATGCCGAAGGGACGACCATTAGCGAGTCATTCCAAGTTGCCTCTGCCATCGAGAAACTACCCGCGGGGTGGAAGGACTTCAAGAACTATCTCAAGCACAAGCGAAAGGAGATGAGTTTTGAAGACTTAGTTGTTCATCTTCGAATTGAAGAGGACAACCGTGGCTCCGACAAGAGGTTCAAGACCCATTCCGAGAAGGCCAACGTCGTCGAACATGGCGAGATCTCGAGGGGAAAGAAACCCGCCCACAAGCTAGGGCCGAAGGGAAGGACGTTCAAGAAGAAGAAGCATCAACCAAAGTTTGTTGGAAAATGCTTCAACTGTGACAAAGAAGGTCACCGTGCTTCCGATTGTAGGAAACCAAAGAAGAAGAAGGAGGCCAATATCGTGGAGGGTGATGATGAACTCCTCGTCGCTGTGGTCTCCGAGGTGAACATGGTGGACTCGTACCCCAAGGAATGGTGGCTGGATTCTAGAGCAACCCGTCACATATGCTCTGATAGAAACTCCTTCTCCACCTTCGAGTCGATGAAAAATGGGGAGAAGTTGTTCATGGACAACTCTGCCACCTCTGAATTCAAGGGAAAGGGCGACGTGTTTCTGAAGATGACCTCTGGGAAAGAGTTGAAGCTCACGAACGTGCTCTATCTGCCCGATATAAGGAAGAATATCATCTCTGGGACTGTGCTGTGCAACCATGTGTTTGAAATGGTTTTAGAGTCTCATAAGATTATACTTTCAAAAAAATGGGATGTATGTAGATAGGGACTATATTAAGAATGGCATGTTCAAGATGAATAAAATTGCCATCAAAACTAATGATATCAATAAAAATAACTCTTCCGCTTATATGATCGAGTCATTTAATTTATGGCATGGGAGGCTAGATCATGTGAATTATGACACGTTGAGAAAGTTAATTAACTTGGATTGCATTCCATAGCGTTGAAAGAAGTAACGAATCTCTTGACTTAATCCATACTAATTTATGTGATTTAAAGCTCATGCCAACAAGATGTGGTATTAAATATTTTGTGACTTTTATTGACGATTGTACAAAATATTGTTACGTGTACTTGCTTAAGAGCAAAGATGAGGCAATTGAGAAATTTGTTATGTTCAAATTAAAAGTTGAGAATCAACTTAATAAGAAGATTAAAAAGGTCCGAAGTGACCGAGGAGGTGAATATATTGAGACTTTTGGGGTTTTTTTTTTTTGCACAATATGGTATTATTCACGAAGTCACTCCTCCTTATTCTCCTCAATAAAACGGCATTGCCGAACGGAAGAATCGCACTCTCAAAGAGATGATGAATGCGATGTTGTTGGGTTCTGGGTTACCCCAAGAAATGTGGGGGGAAGCAATCTTGTCTGCAAATTATATTTTGAACAAGATACCCCGAAAGAAAGAGGATAAGTCTCCGTCTGAGTTATTTAAAGGAAAGAGACCTTCCTATAAATATTTGAGAATGTGGGGGTGCTTGACCAAAGTAATGGCTCATCCTCCAAAGAAAATGAAGATATGACCAAAAACTGTAGATTGTGTCTACCTTGGATATGCACAACATAGTAATGCATATCGATTCCTTGTATATGACTCGAAAAACCCCGATATACACAAAGATTCAATTATGGAATCTAAAACTGCTTCATTTTTTGAATACTTGTTTCCTTATAATTCTAAGGAAGATGAACCTAGTTCATCAAGTTAATTTCTTGACGATATTGAGGAAATAACTCAAGAAAATGATGACGAGTCTGAGGACGAGATAGAGCCCGAGTGACTTAGACGAAGCAAACGAGCAAGGGTAGAAAAATCATTTGGTTCTGATTTTCTGACCTAGATGCTACAGCTACTCTAGGAGGAATGTTTTTATGCGGTGCTAATGATTTAATAACTATCTTTGTAGCCGCACGCTGGTGTGCTTCCTGCCCGCGAGGAAAGAAGAGCGACAAGGTTTACTATCACCACCTCAAACTTATAAAGAGGCTGTAAACTCCATTGAGAGTCACCTATGGAAAGGTGCCATAAGAAGTGAGAGACCCTCTATCTTGCAAAACCATACTTGGGAGTTGGTTGATCTTCTTCCTGGAAGTAAAACACTTGGTTCAAAGTGGATTTTCACGAGGAGATGAAAGTCGATGGTACTATTGATAAGTACAAGACAAGACTTGTAATAAAAGGATAAGGACAACAAGAGGGATTGGATTACATTGATACATATTCTCCCGTGACGAGAATAACATCCATAAGATTGATAATTGCATTTGCTGCGTTACGAAATCTAGAAATTCATCAAATGGAAGTAAAAACTATTTTCCTTAATGGAGATATCGAAGAGATTTATATGACTCAACCCGAAGGTTTTATTGCTCGTGGACAAGAAAGGAAAGTGTGCAAATTGGTCAAGTCGCTTTATGACCTTAAACAAGCCCCAAAGCAATGGCATGAGAAATTTGACATTGTGATGATGTCAAATGGATTTAAAATCAACGAGTGTGATAAATGTGTGTATATTCAAGTCACTGATCATGGTTATGTGATTTTATGTTTATATGTTGATGACATGCTTATTGTGGGTAGCAATAATCGCATAGTTCAGTCCATGAAAGATATCTTGAACTCAAGGTTCGATATGAAAGATTTAGGACTTGCTGATGTAATCTTAGGAATCAAGATTACTCGTTCGGATAATGAAATTTTCCTAGATCAATCATACTATGTTGATAAAATTCTAGACAAGTTTGGAAAGGACGATTCTGGAGTCTCTAGAACTCCTATTGACATTAGTCAACATTTGTCTAAAAATAAAGGTGAAGGCATCTCCCAAATTGAATATGCGAGAGTGATATGCAGTCTGATGTACATGATGAGTTATAGAGACTTGATTTGGCCTACACTTTGAGTAGACTAGCTCGATATACGAGGAATCCAAGTGCTGAACACTGGAAAGCAATCGTGAGGGTATTGAGGTATCTATGATTCACTCGTGATTCAGGTCTACACTATACAAGATATCCCGAGGTCATTGAAGGGTACACTGATGCAAGTTGGATATCTGATATTCAAGATTCTAAAGCCACTACTGGATATGTATTCACTCTGGGAGGTGCGGATATATCTCGGAAATCCTCCAAACAAACTGTGATAACTATATCTACGATGGAATCCGATTTTGTTGCGTTGGATAAATTTGGCGAAGAATCTGAATGGCTTAGGAACTTCGTAGAAGATATTCCTGATTGGACTAGACTTGTGCCTGCAATATGTGTATATTGTGATAACTAATCTGCTATCGATAGAGCACATAATGTGATGTATAATGGTAAGTCTAGACATATCCGTCGACGACATAATACCATTAGACAACTTCTCTCGTCTGAAGTCATAAGTATTGACTATGTTAAGTCCAAAGAGAACATTGCGGATCCACTAACAAAAGGGTTAAACAGGGACCTAGTCGAGAAGACATCTAAACGAATGGGACTAAAGCCCATGGCTAATAAAGCCAAGACAACGGAAACTCAACCACGATGACTGGAGATCCAAGATCTTGGTTCAAAAGGACAACCCAACTGTCAATGGCTATATAATATCACTGTGGGGGAAAACCCCGATCCTATTCCTATTAAAACGGCGACTCATGTACGAGGTTAAGCTTAGAGCCTTTAATGATTCCGTGAAATCGGATTGTTGAGATTCTGAAGGAGTAATGCAGGATTACTCTTGATAAAAGAATCACCTATGTGAGAGAGAAGTGGGGCCGCTTCGAAATAGAATCGATTGGGCTTAATTCTTTGAAATTCTTGAAGAACACTGGAAAGCAATCGTGAGGGTATTGAGGGCCGAAATGAACATAACCATGAGAACTGAACCATAGTCAGGAACATATCTATGGGAGATATGTTTATCATTTATATACAAACGACTAACAGTTCAAGGACAGCGTGTCTACTCAGTAGTAAGTAAATATGACATATCTTTCCAAGGGAAGATTCAAAGGCATTGCCTACCTATCCTATACAGTTATTGATCGTAGAGTCTATCACCATATCGTGTCATGTCTTTATAATTGTCGTCTCACAATTTCATTCATATGGGGGATTGTTGGAATATTTGGTATTTAATACCAATATAATGGTTGATTTGTGGCAATAATTTGAGTGGGGTCCACTCATCGGAATTGTATAATTCCAAGTGCTATGTATTCCTTATACTGAGAGGTATAGGATTGAATATTTATTTACAAAAATCGGACCTAGAATGAATGAGAAATTGAAGCTCAAAGGTTACAAAAATCAACATATATATGTGTAAGTGAATTGAAGTTCAAGAGTCCCACATAGGTTGTGTAAGTGTGTTGTATAGTGTATATATACTCTCTTCTTTCTTTAGGGGATAAGCAAGTACAAGAGAGGAGAGTGTGGGTGTGTTATCTCTTAACCCCTCTCGCGCGCGCACACACACACGCGCGCCACCGCCGTCGAGCTGGGCCAGGCCGGGCTCGGGTTTCGGGAATGTCTCGGTCTCGGGCTTGGGCCTTGGGCTAATTCCTATCTTTTTATTGTAAATTTCACTTCTAAAAGTATAAATTCCTCAAATAACTCGTGTGTTATGTTGGAAATTAAACATTGCGGTTTGTCCGTTTGTTTCAGTGGCTTTAAGGCCTAAAACGTATGAGTTAATACTCTGAACGTTTTGAACTTTGTAACGTCTCCTTTAACTGGTATTATGGAGCATTAATTGTATCCATTTTGAGCTATTGCTCAGGGTATGCTTGTGCCTATATAAGGCTGAGCTTTCTCTTATTTCGAACACAATCAATATCCCTCACTGTTCCCAAAAATCTTCTTCTTCTCCTAGAAACATTTTTCTTTTTGTTTGTCTTGATGATAGTCTCTGGCTTTGGTTCTAATTCGTCGTTGATACACTAAGTGGTGCCTTTGTGTGTCGTGTTCGTCGTTGTATCCTGGGAAGCCTTACTCGCATTTTTTAGCACCCGGTGAGAAAGTAATAGAGCTTTAAGGAAACCGTCTCATGGTCCTCGACGTTTCCTTTCTTTCCAGCATGTTCAACTCGCAGCTCATCAACTTACCTTGTCTATCACTTAAGATTTGGTTGAAGGTTTTCTGGAAATTATTTTTGTAGCCTCTGTTTATACATTATTGTTTACGCTATCTGTCTATTATCTGAAATATTTTTGCCTTATTTCTAACACAAACAAGCTTCAAATCAACTAAGTATGACCCATATTTTTAAGTCAACAAGATCCAGAGAAGAAAACTGCTTACCATCCAGTCATGAACTTCTTGTATGCCCAACACCAAACAACTTTGTAAAATGTCTACAATTTAAAATGGAGCAATAGTTAGTAAATCACACAAGACATACAAACACCAGCTACATTAAGTACTCCAAGACCACAGACTCTGAGATGGATGATTCTAAACTAATGATAATCATAATCATATTTACTTGAATTACCTTTAATAAATCCCATAATATATATAATTCTTCTATTCAACCCATACTACGAAGAATTTAACTAAGCAATGGGAAAACCCCTATTCCTTTTTTTCAAATTTTCGGCCAAATATCAACAATTTCAAAAATTGAAGCAATCTAACATAATATCACACTTAAACAATCAAAAACCGACTTCTAATCTCATCTGATCTCGAAAAGTATCCAAGAAAAACCAAAGCTCCAAACTAGCAAACCCTAATCGGACATAAAGGAAGAAAAATTTAAGGTTTCCTATCTCGTTGACTAGCTCGAACTCTGGAGCGCCTCTAAACTCTTCCTCTTCCACGAAAAACACGGTGAGACCATGAAATGGATGAGAGAGTAAGGAAATCGCATGTCAAAGTGAACCTGAGAGAGATAAAGAGAGATAGCATGAGCCAGATAGAGAAAGAGTAACAAAATGATTGAGAGAGAGTTACAGAGTGAGACTGAGATATATCGGTGGAGCAAGGCGGCCGAAGAGAGAGACGCTCAAAAAGCGAATTGGAGAGATAATGTATCGAGCGTAAGCAATGGGATAGAATTGTAGAGTGAATCAGAGATTCTAGAGTGTGAATGGCGGTGGTTGCGAGCATGGACGGTGGTGGTCGCGAGCAGGGACGGCGGTGATCGCGAGCGTGGATGGCGGTGGTCGCGAATGAGGCCGGTGAGGGTCGGACTATGCGAGCGCGCGCGCGAGAGAGAGAGAGAGAGAGAGAGAGAGAGAGAGAGAGAAAGAGATAGATAGAGAGAGAGAGAGAGAGAGAGAGAGAGAGTGGAGAAGAAGAAAATAAAAGAAATGAAATTAATATATATATATATATATATATATATATATTTAAAAAAAAACCCTAACTTTTTGGATGGACTAGGAAGATCTGGAGTTCGAAGAATGACGACCGTCATGTACGAGCGACAAATACACATGGACGACCGACGACAACGAAGGTTGTAGAAGGACACGAGACCGATGGCGGCGGTGGACGCGATGTCCGGTTGGGGTCACGCCGGGAGTAAGAGAGAGAGAGAGAGAGAGAGAGAGAGAGAGAGAGAGAGAGAGAGAGAGAGAGAGAGAGAGGGAGATAGAGAGAGAGAGAGAGAGAGAGAGAGGAGAGAAGAAAAATATAAAGGGTTTTTGCCTATGAGCGAATTAGATGGGGTTTCTTCTTTGTCTTGTACGACATACTTAAACAGTTGTTGCTTCTCGCCGTGGTGGAGGTATTTACCGCCACTGCGGACTAATTAAATTTTGGAGGACAGTTCAAAAATAATCGTCCAATGTTAACTTTTTTAGTTTGGACGACAGTTTGAATAAGTTGTCGTACAATATGCTCTTCACCGGGGGAGGAGGCTTGGACGAACTATCATCCAAAGTGTGTCGTGCAAACCACAATTTGTACTAGTGATAAAACATAATAGCTCACTAATAAGAAATACAACAATAGCATATTTAACTACAACCACTACTACAAAACTGGGATCCTACAACGCTTAAAAACAGTTGTAGAATGATTCTACAACGCTTATTAAGCGTTGTAGAATCCAGCGTTGTAAAAGCTTCTACAACGCTTAGATATCCGTTGTAGAAGCTTGGCTTCTACAACGCTTACACATCTGTTGTAGAAGCTTCTACAACGATAGAGTTCCATTGTCCAATTTTAAAAAATTCCAGAATTTCTCGCCGCGGCGAGATATTCTACAATGGATAAGATATCCGTTGTAGAACTATCTTGCCATCTTGCCGCGGCGAAATATATACACCGCCGCGGCGAGAAATATCTGGATTCTACCCCAATTCTCGTTGCGGTGATGTGTATTTTGTGGTCGTCTTCTAGTTTTTCTTTTACCGTTACCGCTAAAACTAGTAGTAATGGATGACATAAAATCTAAGAACCACAATTTCAACTAAATATCAAATGCAAACTCAATTCCAACAAAAAATATCAAACAAATATGATGTTTCAACCTAAATTATCAATCCATACTCTCAATTCCAAACAAACACTTATTTTCAACCTAAATTATACATAATTCTCAACCAAAAACTAACCCGGAGTGTAGATGTGGAGCATGGAGGCGTGGAAGAAAGAGAGAGCCGGAGTTGTCGCCGGAGATGCCTAGGCTTGTGTGAGTTTGACGTGGTGGTGGAGTTTATGGGTTTGTGGTTGTGACTTTTGTTGGTTTGAGGTTTGGGTTTTGTGGGGACGGAGAAGAATAGTGAGGGCGGAGAGAGAGTAAGGGAGAGAAGAAGAGAGCGAGGGCGGAGAGAGAGAGAAGTGAGGGCGGAGAGAGAAAGAGAAGTGAAGGCGGAGGTGAGGGCGGAGAAGAAGAGTGACGGTGGAGAGAGAGAGAGAGAGAGAGAGAGAGAGAGAGAGAGAGGGTGGAGAAGAAGAATGAAGAAGAATGAAGAATGAAGAAGAAGAAGAATGAAGAAGAAAAATTGACCAAGTCTAAAATTCGGGCGGGCCTTTTGAAAAAATTTAAATTTTTAGGTTTTAAAACGCTTCTACAACGCTTAGAGTAAGCGTTGTAGAACTCTCGCCGCAGCGAAGACTATTTCTCGCCGTGGCGAGGCTACTGAAATGTAAGCCCAGAATTTTCTCGCCGCGGCGAGAGATAGCCTTCGCCGAGGCAAAAAAATCTTCTCCAAAAAAGGCTTTCTGGAACTCTTCTCGCCGCGGCGAGAATCCTTCTTCGCCGCGGCGAGAACCTTCTACAACGGATATCTATCCGAGTGTATTATAGCACTACACTCCTCCGAAAGTATGATGGTGCTACAATCTTCGATCTTGCGCTTATGCGTGACAATGTCCTTTAGGAATTTCGCGTAGACGGGCATTTGCTCGATGACATCGGCGAAGGCGATGTTGATGCGAAGTTGCTTGAAGAGCTCTATGAACTTGCTATATTGCTTTTCGAGCTTCACATTCTTCAATCTTTTCAGGAATGGCACCGGCACCGTCTTGATCGTGGCAGAAGGCGGGGGAGGCATGATCGTTGGAGTCGCGACCGTTGGGGAAGATGGTTTGTCCTCTTCTGTCTCTTTCCCCTTGTAGGCACTTTTGAGTTCAAGCCCGTTTCTCAGTGTGATGGAATTGCATTGATCTCTCCGGTTGACTTCGGTGTTGCTTGGTAGAGTGCCCTAAGGTCGTGCATGGAAGTCCTGTGCTAGTTGCCCCACCGTCGTCTCGAGATTCCGGATTTGTGCCTATTGATTTGTCGTTCTCGTTCGAGACTCGGTGATGACGGAGGCCAAGAGCTCCTCTATGTTTGACTTTGGTGCGGGTTGGACTTGTTGCGGACGATTCTGGCCTTCCACCTGTTGTTGATGTTGGTGCGGAACCCCTGGTGGTCGATTCTGTAGGAAGCGTTGTTGTTGCGCCCTCCATGCAAAGTTGGGGTGGTTGTTCCTTGCTCCGGTGTTGTAGTTGTTGGAGTTTTGGAATATGGCCCGGTTGTAATTCCCCACATAATTCGCATTTTCTACATGGCCTATCATTCGCGTGCGGGCAATCGTCGGTGAAATGACTCCCTTGACACCAGAAGCACGGCTCTCAAGTCATTTGCGTGGAGTTCACAGCGGCTTTCATCTCTTTCATCTCCCGCATCTCCTTTCAGACGTTTCCCATCTCTATCGTCATCTGTTGCATTGTCTCCGAATCAATCGTGGTCATCGCACCTTGAGCAGTGGCGGGGCTGGCCTTCATGATTCTCCTCTCTATCGGGCATTTTGTTTTCAAGGTGTCCACAAGAAGAGTTGTAGTCTCTATTTATGTACATTTGATGTAATATAGTCTTACGAAGACTCTTGCTTGTAACTGCTTATTTATTAAGAAAAGTTGAAACGTTCATTCATTCTTCCTTATCTGTTTGAAGCTTTATGATAATTTATAGTCTATAGTCCTTAAACAAACCTAACAACACATGAAGAGACAAATGTAGATTTGCATGAACAAACTCTTCATGGTTTGCTTAAAACTGCACATTCACAACCTAAGGATCAAAGGACTATTGATCTCAGTACGATTGATAGGAAAATCTATGATGTCTGGTTATGGGACATTGAGAGTTGGAGACTCTATAGTTCTTCTAGGTATCTTCTGAAGGTACTGAATTGACCAGTGCACTTCTAGAGACAGAATAAGAACAAACCATTTAACCTCTTATGTCTCGAAGTCACTACGTATGAATTGCATCATGCTTACCTCAATCCTGAAATGAGACATGTCATTTAATAGCTTACGTATTCTCATTTGAGAAAGTCAGAGTTCGGATTCACTATGTGATTCTGAACAGGGCCTATTGGTGAAGTACTAAGTTATGAAGATGTCATGAGTAACTTTGCGAAGATCTCATAGATATGGAATTCGTGTACAAGATTGCTGAAATGCAATGTATATCACCTCATGCTTTGTTCCTTGGAATGTGAATAAATGAACTGGCCAGTGTCCAAATTGAGTCATAACTCTTTTGGATGAATCAATGTGACTTGTTAGCTCCTCGTCAAGACATTTTATTCACAAGCGACAAATGAGTGAGGAAATAACAGCTAGAAGGGTAAAATAGTAATTTTTTAAATCCAGACTAGCTGATGATATTCATGAAGGGTAAACATAGATAATATTCAGTGGATCCACTCATCACAATTAAGTTGAATTATTGAGTAGAAAATAAATTCATTTGAACTAAGAGATTCTCAGTGTCAACTCTTTAGTGGAGTCAGTTGACATTAAGCTAAGCTTGGAAAAGGTTTGTGAACTTTTGAGTCCAAGTGTGTTAGCTCAAGCTTTGTTCATTTGGATCCATGAGGTCACTGTCACAAATCATATCGAGTAGGATTAGTTAAACTAGAAGCTAAGTTAAAATAAGAACGAGACAAGTTTTACGAAAATTGTATAAAGGGTATTTTTGTCTTTTTGGACATAGGATGAAATGAATGTCAATAAACTTTTGACATTGTCATATGATGACACATTCCACTCGGCCATAATAAGATTTTTTGGGCCTTGAGGATTAATTTCATTTCAAGGAATTTTATATGAAAATTCTTAATGGGCATTTTCTTATGTTGTCATGAACAAATGAAGAAGCATCTAGAAGCTCCTTCTAGAAGAGGTGGCCATCCAAACAAGAGAGAAAGAGAGACCAATTTTGTGCATTAATGTATGAAGATACTTGCCAAAAGAAAAAGAGGAAACAAATTTCCTCTATAAGGAAATAGGGTGGGCGGCAATGCAAGGCAAAGAGAGAGCAAGGCAAAAGAGGAAACAAATCCAAGGACTTGTTTGGCAAGTCTTGGCCGTGTGACTCAATACGGTGAAGGGAAATATTTGCTCATAAATATGTGATATTCTATAAAAGAAGAAACTACCTTATTGAAGGTAATCTCTCCCCTATAAATAGAGGCATCATTCTCATTGTTTATTCATTCCAAAGTTTTAGAGATTGAGAGCTTCTCTCGCTAGCTTGGCCGCCCAACTCCCTCTCTCTATCTCTCTAAGTTCTTTTTGTTTTTGTTTTGGCACCTAGGTCCACATTTGACCTAGTATTTTTAGCTCTTCGAGTATTAGACTTGTTATTGAGTCGTCGTGTTTAAAAGTGCCCACACACTAACTCATTTCTTTCTCGAGTGATTCATGTGATAGAAACTTTAATTTCGTGGTTACTCGAGTTTCCCGAAGAAAGAAGATAGACGAGCTGCGTGGAGAGAGGAACGTTTCAACCTTCCTAAGGCTTCTCAACGTTCAAGCTTCACAAAGGTTAGTAAATGAGTAATCATCTTTAATAGTTTTATTTAAATATAAACATGTGCTTGCTCTTTGTCTAGGTTAGTAAAATCGTTTTACATGTTTAAAAAAAATTCCGTTGCTTGCTCAAAGCGTTAAATCTTTTCTTAACCCTAGATCAATTCCAACACATTGATTGTTGGAGCGCACTAATTCTTCAAGGAGAGCTTGAAACTCTGATGGCGTCTTAGTTAGCACCGTGCCTCCCACGGCGGTGTTAACTAAGGTCTACAACGACTTGATGAGCACGTATTTTATGTGCGAATACGCCCTCATTTGACTTGAATTGAGCTAGCCCTTAAGCGTTTTTAACGGTTATTGTGAGTTTATGCAACATATTTAAGGAAAATGGTCTTAATTGAAGTCTCGGACTATTTGATGACAAATGGAAGCGTTTTATGACGAAAAACGGGTCAAAATGAAGCATAGAAGAATTAGAAGAAGAATTCTGAAGCACCTCGCGCCGCGACCATATATCCTCGCGCCGCGACATTCTTTCGGCTTTGGCGTAACTCCTCAAACAGCATTCCTCGCGCCGCGACTCCTGATTCTCGCGCCGCGGCGTCCTCCAGACAACATCATCGCGCCGCGACCTTTGTTTCGCGCGGCGCGAGAGGCTTCGACTTTGACGTGAATTGTTTCCGTTTTTGAAGATTTTGGGCCAAATCAATTCAATCAAATGCCCATTTGAGCTCCGAAAATCACCTTAGTTCCTATATAAACCACTCTTGTAACCTAGAAACATACTTTTGCTTTTATTTTTAGTTTCCTTATTGCTTTTAGGTTGTTTTAGAGAGCATTGCTTAGAGAGAGAGAGAGCGAGCGTTCTTCTTTGGAATCGATAACTCCGGCGACTCACTTGAACTCACAACCATTGTTTCTCCTTCTTCCTTTACTTTTATTTTATTATTCTCTTTTAAATATTGTTGAACTTCGTTTAAATTTCAATATGAATTCGTTTCTGCTTTCCATGCTCATGTTATTGCTCTTGATTATTTTGCTTTGTGTTTTGATTATCATGAGTTTCTTTAGCGGCTAGATTTCTATGGGGTTACGATGTAGCTAGGGTTGACAATGGGAAAGGGGGTGTGTTAGGTTAGATTATGCTTGTTTACTCCATCTATTAATTGCTTGTCATGAATCGTGTTTCATGCTTTCTAGTGCTTGATCACCATTAGAATTGTTATCTAGGATTGTTTATTACTCGAGAGAGAATTGGTAATCGTGCGTCTATTCATGGCTTCATAGTTGATCCTAGGTTAGAAAATCTAGGCAATTTATGTAATCGTTTGAACTCTTGTTTCATTGCGTGTGATTGTTTTTATAGGATTAGATGCCGAGAGGATAATAATCCGTCAATTACATAGGTTTGCTAGAACACTCGAGAGAGGCTAGTGAATAATTTTGGCAGAGTGAGATTATCATTTATAGGAGTAGATTAGTTGTTCGAACCCGAAAACCCCCCGACCTAGTTAGCTCCGGTGAAGTCGTGACCCCTACCTTCTCATCTTGCAAAACTCGTATCTTTTTCTCTGCTTTAGTTTTATTATTATTCTTGCTACAAACATCTTCTTAATTTTATTTGGAGTTGATTAGCATCAAAATTTAGGAAATCGCTATTTCACTAGTTTCTGTGGGTACGATACTCGAATTTACATTCTATATTACTTGAGCGACACACGTACGCTTGCGTGCGCGAGTTATTTTCGCAACAAGTTTTTGGCGCCGTTGCCGGGGACTAGTCTACAATAGCGATTGAATTTACTTGCTCATGTTATTTAATTTCTTAATTTTTGTTTTCTAACTTTTTGTGTCACTTTCTTGCTTTTGAAGGTGTATGCGAAAAAACGGGTTATCAGCTCTCGTTCCAATAAACTCCGAGATCGAAAAATTTTGCAGGAAAAATCGAAAAGAATCAATGGAACGAGCAATGGAAGAGAACATGAACAATGCCGAGGATCCCAAGACCCTATTCCAATACGGGCTACCACCGACCGATGCCACACAATCGGCCATTGTTCTTCCGGTTCTTACGGGTAATCAGAATTTCGAAATCAAGACCGGCGTGATCCATATGGTGCAACACTCCCAATTTTCGAGATCACCGGCCGAAGATCCGCAAGACCATCTCACCAACTTCGTCGAGATCAGTAACACGTTCAAGCTCCACAACATCTCAGACGAAACGATCCGCCTCCACCTTTTTCCGTTCTCATAGTGGGATCGAGCCAAAACTTGGCTAAACTCGCTCCCTCCTGGCTCCATCACCTGGTGGGCGGATTTGCGCTTGAAGTTCATCTCGAAGTTCTTCCCATTCGAAAAGATTCATAAGAGGCGTAACGAAATCCATTCGTTCTCCCAGTTCGAGGGTGAGTCTTTATTTGAAGCTTGGGGACGCTTCAAGGAGTTGCAACGGAAGTGTCCTAACCATGGCATCCAAGGGTGGATGATGGTGCAAATCTTCTACGGCGGCCTTTCTCCTTCATCGCGCACCCATGCAACAGCGCCGCAGGAGGATCCTTCTTCCAAAAGACCGAGAGCTCGCGTACAACAACGAGCAATGTCCTTCCGAGCGAAGGATTCTGAAGCGCGAACCATCCACACCTGAGATGGAACTGATGAAAGCTCTAGCCGCACAGGTGGCTGACCTCACCAAAAACACTCCACGGGCAGAAAGCCACAGTTCAGGATGTCCAAGCCCTTACTCCCGAACCTTGCTTCTGGTGTGCCGGCCCTCATTCAAGCAACGAGTGCGTGCAAGGGGACAATGGTCAACAAGCAAATTTCATCAGCAATCGGCCGCCCAACCAGAATTATAACAACTATAATCAAGGCCCGAGGAGCAACTATCAGAATGAGGGATGGCACGGTCCCCAGAATAACATGCCAATGCAACCCGCATCGCAGGCTCAGCCACGACTGCCTCAGACTCAGCCCCGACCACCCCATATCAAGCACCACCATTTCGAGCTTACAAGAACGAGACCAATATAGAGGAGCTCATAGCTAATCTGGCCTTGTCGACGACCGCCTTCGTGAATTCCACCACCGAATTCATGAACGACACGAAAGACGGCACTCTCGAATCAATCGGCTCAGATCCGAAATCTCGAGATGCAAATGGGGCAACTATCGACCGCAGTGAACTCGCAACCTCAGGGGACTCTACCGAGCAATACAGATGTAAACCCGAGGTCACAAGTCAACACCATCAGCCTTAGAAGCGGGAACGTGATCGACAACATGGATAAGAAGAAAGGGAAGGTTGACGAGGAAAAGCCTTTTACATCGACCGCACCACCTCCACAGCTGCCCTGGTTGTGCCTCCGAAGCTGCCATTTCCTCAACGACTCAAGGACGAGAAGCTCGACAGGCAGTTCGGAAAATTCCTCGATGTGTTCAAGTAACTCCGGATCAATATCCCGTTCGCCGACGCCCTTGAGCAAATGCTGGCTTATGCAAATTTTTTGAAAGACATCCTCTCAAACAAGCGAAAGATCGAGGACTGTAGCATGATCACCCTCACCGAAGAGTGTAGTGCCATCATTCAGCAGAAGCTTCCATAAAAGTTGAAGGATCCGGGGAGCTTTACTGTGCCGTGTGCGATTGGAGACACTTTCTTTGAGAGGGCGTTATGCGATTTAGGGGCAAGAATCAACTTGATGCCATACTCCATCTTCCGGAAACTTGGCATCGGAGAGGTGAAGCCGACAAGGATCACACTTCAGATGGCAGATCATTCCATCAAGTATCCACGAGGAGTGATAGAGGACCTGTTTGTCAAAGTTGACAAATTCATATTCCCCGCCGAATTTGTGGTGCTTGACATGGAGGAGGACCGAGACATTCCAATCATCCTCGGGCGTCCATTCCTTGCAACCGGAGGAGCTCTTATAGATGTCCGCAAGGGAGAGTTAAAGCTAAGAGTACAAGATGAGGAGGTCATCTTCAACGTATTGGACACCATGAAGTACTCGAGAGCTAGCGATGACGTGTTCAGGATCGACATGTGCAATTCCATCATCTCCGACTTCGCTCACCAATCTGAAAACCCACTCGAGGTATGTCTCTTGAACTCATTCGATTTTACTAATGAGTTTGTTGAATGTGAAGCAATAGGTCACGCAAAATAGATGGATGCATTTGAGCCATTCCGGAGAAAATTCTTTGAAAGTTTGGGGGAGAGCCAAGCTCGAATTCCGCCGTCCATCCAAAAGCCACCCACTCTAGAACTCAAGGAGTTACCAGCTCACCTCCGATACGCCTACCTTGGCAACGAATCCACTCTCCCGGTGATCATCTCAAATCACCTCAACAAGAGGGAAGAGGAGAAGCTTTTACACGTTCTACGAGATCACAAGGCGGCGATTGGATGGACGCTCTCTGATATCAAGGGAATCAACCCCTCTTTTTGCGTCCACCGTATTCTTTTGGAGGACGATCACCGCCCTTCGGTCGAGCATCAACGATGACTCAATCCAGCCATGAAAGAGGTGCTGAAGAAGGAGATTCTCAAGTGGCTAGACGCCGGCGTGATTTACCCCATCTCCGACAGCAAGTGGGTGAGTCCGGTGCAATGTGTTCCAAAGAAGGGCGGAATGACGGTGGTCAAGAACGACAACAACGAGCTTATCCCCACCCGCACGGTGACCGGGTTCCGGATTTGCATGGACTATCTGAAGCTCAACAACGCCACCCTGAAAGACCATTTTCCACTTCCCTTCATCGACCAAATGCTTGATCATCTCGCCGGACACAAGTATTATTGGTTCCTCGATGGCTATTCCGGGTACAATCAAATCACCATCACACCTGAGGATCAAGAGAAAACTACCTTCACATGCCCTTATGGTACCTTCGCCTTCAAGCGAATGCCATTCGGGCTTTGCAATGCGCCGGCTACATTTCAACGATGCATGATGGCCATTTTCTCTGATATGGTAGAAAGAACAATTGAGGTATTTATGGATGATTTTTCTGTTTTTGGCCCCTCATTTGATCTTTGTCTCGAGAATTTGTCCAGAGTACTTGCCAGGTGTGAAGAGACGAATCTTGTGCTCAATTGGGAGAAGTGTCACTTCATGGTGAAAGAAGGAATCGTCCTAGGCCACCGAATTTCCGAAGAAGGGTTGGAGGTGGATCGTGCTAAAATTTCTACTATCGAGAAATTACCGCCTCCAATCTATGTAAAAGGGGTCCGAAGCTTCCTCGGTCATGCGGGCTTCTACCGACGCTTCATCAAGGACTTCTCCAAAATCACGAAGCCGTTGTGGGGGTTGCTCGAGAAAGATGTCAAATTCGCATTCACCGACGAATGCCTAGAATCCTTCACAGCCCTCAAGCATAAGTTGAGCACAACTCCGATCATCACCGCTCCGGATTGGAGTCTCCCATTCGAGATCATGAGTGACGCGAGTGATCACGCAGTGGGTGCGGTTCTTGGGCAACGTAAAGATAAGGCTTTCTGTGCAATCTATTATGCAAGCCAAACTCTTAACGATGCTCAACTAAACTACACTACGACGGAAAAAGAGTTATTGGCCGTGGTCTTCGCCTTCGATAAATTCCGGCCATACGTCATCGGCAATAAAGTGATCGTCTACACCGACCACGCCGCGATTCCATATCTCATGGACAAGAAGGACGCCAAACCACGTCTCATCCGATGGGTCCTTCTTCTCCAAGAGTTCGACATTGAAGTGAAAGACAAGAAAGGCACGGAGAATTTGGTGGCCGATCACCTTTCAAGACTCGAGACATTCGCTCACGTTCCGGACCGAGCCAAAAGCATCAACGAAGACTTCCCCGATGAGAAGCTCCTCGCAGTCCAAGAGGCAATTTTACCTTGGTACGCTGACATTGTGAATTATCTTGTAGGCAAAGTCATTCCCAAGGACCTTAAGACATACCAAAAGAAGAAATTCCTTTCGGAGGTCCGGCGATACTATTGGGAGGAGCCGATTCTTTATCGGCAATGCGCGGACTTGATCGTGCGGCGATGCGTGCCGGAAGACGAGATGGACTCTGTCATCCGACATTGTCGCGACCTAGAGTGCGGCGGACACTTTGGCCCGAATCGCACGGCGGCAAAAATCCTACAATGCGGCTTCTATTGGTCGACGATATTCAAAGATTGCCGCATATTCATCCTCTCATGCGATCGGTGCCAACGAACCGGAAACATCTCCTACAGCAACGAGATGCCTCTCACCACCATTCTCGAGATAGAGCCGTTCGATGTTTGGGGGATCAATTTCATGGGCTCGTTCCCGTCTTCCTACAACAATAAATACATTCTCCTAGCGGTGGATTATGTCTCAAAATGGGTCGAAGCCAAAGTCACACCAACGAGCGACGGAAATGTGGTTCTCAAGTTCCTGAAGAGTATCTTCACGAGGTACGGTACTCCCCGAGCCATTATTAGCGATGGAGGCTCACACTTCTGTAACATGCAATTCGACGCCCTCCTCACCAAATATAGCGTCAGTCACCGAAGAGCTTTGGCATATCATCCTCAAGCTAATGGTCAAGCGGAAGTCTCCAACCGAGAAATCAAGCAAATTTCGGAAAAGACGGTGAGCACCTCATTGAAAGACTGGGCAAGTAAGCTCGACGACACACTTTGGGCTTATCGCACGGCATTCAAAACGCCCATTGGTATGTCTCATTATCACCTAGTCTATGGGAAAGCGTGTCATTTGCCGGTCGAGCTCGAACACAAGGCACTGTGGGCAATGAAGAGGCTCGATTTTGCCTATAAAGCTTTGGGGCAACAACGACTTCTCCAACTCAACGCCCTTGACGAGCTCAGACGCGACGCCTACGAGAATGCCAAAATATACAAGGAAAAAACGAAAGCTTGGCACGACAAGAAGATAATTCGGAAGGAGCTCATTCAGGGCCAACGAGTCCTCCTCTACAACTCACGACTGAAGCTCTTTCTCGAAAAGTTGAAGTCGAGGTGGTCCGGACCATTCGAGATCGATCAAGTCTACCCTCATGGTTGGGTTGAATTGAAGAACCAAAGAGGCGAAAAATTCAAGGTTAATGGGCAGCGGGTTAAGCCCTATTTTGGAGACGTATTCGAAAGCGAAAAGGCGGTCACTCGCATCACCGCAATTCCATGAAGAAAACAAAACACGGTACCCCGTCAAGCTATTGACGTTAACTAAAGCGCTGCATGGGAGGCAACCCACAGAATTTCTTTCGTTGTATTTATTTTTTTATGTTTGTGTGCTTTCAAACCAAAAAAAAAAAAAGAACAGTGCGCGGCGCGCAACTCATCGTGCGCGGTGCGAGGTCAATTGTTCGTCTCGGCTTTTGGACCTCGCGCCGCAAGAATTACAGCTCGCGGCGCGCACTGTTAAAAAAAAGGGTGGGTCTCGCGGCGCGCGAATCACGGGTCACGCCGCGAGGAACCGGGGTTGACCCGAGATTCGGAGGTTTTAAAAGCTTTTTGAGCGAAAATTTTAAATTTAAACATCATTCTCCCGAATTCTCTCAAACCCCAACTCCGCTTGTCTCATTCTTCACGAATTTTTCACCAATCTCACCATTTTTCTTCACCAAAATCATTCCAAACGTGTTCTACTCTTGATTTTGTGTGTACATCTCTCTCAATTTGAAGTTTTTTGTGTGTTTGCCTTCCTACTTTCAAGACTCTCAAGGTAATGTTCATTTGCTCCGTTTTTTTTTTATTTCTTGAGTTCTAGGTGGATACTTTGTATGTGAGTTGAATAAACATATTAGGTTGAATTGGTGTAGTTCATTGTGCTTGAATTCTTGATTTTCTTTACAAATTTGCACACTCACCACGTGTTTGATAAAATGCCCGAGAGAGATAATTGGTTTAATTGAAATTCGAGAGATGACTTAGAGAATCGTGACTGATTTTGGATTATTTGTTCTACTTTTGTGTCCATTTATGGGTTTTGTAGATGACTTCCCGAGCTTCCTCATCCCGGCATTCATCGAAGCGTGCCCGAGAGATCCCGTCGGCTCTTCCACGCCCGTCCGGTCTTGTTGATGGGGCCGAGAGAGTATGGGACGCGATCGCCAACAAGGGGTTTATCGCCGAGCGCAAACCCCAAGTCGATGAGCGATGCGGCAACATGCTCCGACAAATCAAAAGTTGGAAATGGGAAACTTTGGTCGACATCAAAGAGCGAGCGGCTCCGCAAGTCGTTCGGGAGTTCTACGCCAATCTTTCGGTGACGTCGGAGCATGTCGTGAGCGTTCGAGGCGTCTCGGTGAACATCTCGCCGGAGGCTATAAATAAATTCCTCAACGTGCGAGTGCCTCAAGATGATGAGCTTTTCCCGATGCTCGCAAATCCCGCGTACGACGAATGGCTTCGCACTCTCGCTCACCCGGGTGCGACGTACGTAATGAAGAAGGGAAATCGAGCCTCGGAACCGGACTACCTTGGCATCAAGGGGCTAAACCGATTTGCCAAAGCATGGGAGTACTTCATTTGCACCAACATCTCCCCGAATGTCCGGCCACACCAAGTCAACCACGAGCGTCTAGCTTTGCTTGATTGCATCACTCATGACCGGTCATTCGACGTGAGAAGAATTATCCACGATCGAATGGATTTTTGCGCAAGCCGTTCAACAAGTGTTCTCCTTGGTCATGGTGGGCTTATCACGGCCATGTGCATCAAAGCGGGCCTCCGTCTCTCCACCGCCGAACCACGTTTGCCACTTGGCAACCCACTTACGGCCGACTACATCATGGGCCTCGCGCAATGGCCGCACGGAGAAGCTCACCCCGACGGATGCGGCTTCATCAACGTTCCCGACCGTTTCTTGAACCCGGAAGATCCATACACAATGGAGTTTGAAGATGAACAGGACCCAGACTACAATTCGGCCGCGACGGATAGCGGAAATGGGGGCGACGAGGCAACATATTCACAAGATCGAAGGGGGCGAGGCGAGCCTACACGCGCCTATGACCAATCGTACGACGACATGCTCAACATGATGACGCGCCTCAACTCGAACTATACGGACCTCCGCCGCGATTACCAAAGCCTAGATCAAAATTATGAGAGCGTCCGTCACGACTACCAAGGCCTCCGCAATGACATCCACTCCATAGGCGAAGGACAAAACGCGATCGGCAGTTTTCTCAATGTCTTTGGCCAACGCCAAGTCCAACACGCCGAATTCCACCGTGATGTCTACAACACTTGGAAAGCCCGCCAAGCATACACACCACCACCCGACGCATCTACCGGCCCATTCCCCGACATGCCGATGTATCCGGCGTATCCAGCGGAGCTCTTGACGCCATATGATCAAGTCCCACAGTGGTATCCGTATAACCACCCACCTCCGCCACCGGAGGATGGCAACGATGTTGGAATCGATCTAGGGTTTAAGAAAATAATTAACGCTTCGGTAAGCGGCGGAATTTTAAAAATTTTCTTTTACAAGTAAAAACAGTTTTTTACTAACCTAGACAAAGAGCAAGTACATATAAATAAAAACTATTATGAGCTAAGAAGTTTACTAACCTTTCTTGAAGCTTGAACTTTGAGAAGCTTTTAGAAAGTTTGCAACGCTCGTCTCCCCTCGCAGCACGTCTATCTTTCTTTCCTCAGCACCTCGAGCAACCACGAAAGTTTCTATCACTAAATCACTCGAAATAAAGGAATCAGTGAGTGAGCACTTTTAAACACTACGACTTAAGAACGAGTCTTGAAGTCGCAGAGCTAAACTCTAGGTCAAATGAGGACCTAGGTGCCAAAACAATAAAACGAAATTGACTAGAGAGAGAGAGGAGAGGGGCGGCCACAAGTTCTAGAGAGAGAGACTCTCAATCTCTAACTTATGTGGAATGAATGAAATGAGAAGAATAAGGCTCCTATTTATAGGAGAGGCTTTACCTTCAATAAGGTAGTTTCCTCTTCTTTAGAATATCACATATTCATGAGGAAATAATCCTTATTTCCTTTTCTCATTTTGGACGTGTAAGCCTTGCCATCTAGAAGCAAATTTGTTTCCTATTTTGCTTGCCTTGGCTGCCCATGTCATACTCTCCTAGAGGAAATTTGTTTCCTCTTTTTCTTTTGGAAAGTATCTTCATACATTAATGCACAAAATAAACTCTCTTTCACACTAAGGGCTGCACGAAATTTGGTCTCCCATTCACTTGGGTTGGACGGCCAAAAGCCTTCTAGAAAGGCTTTCTAGGTTTTCTTTTAATTGTTCATGACAACATAAGAAAAGCCCATTAAGAATTTTCTAGTAAAATTCTATGAAATGAAATTAATTCACAAGGCCCAATAAACATGTTATGGCCGTGTGATATAATATGTCATCATATGACATTGTCAAAAAATTTATTGACGTTCATTTCATGCCATGTCCAAAAAGACAAAATTACCCTTTCGACAATTTTCATTATTGTTTTGACTTAGCTTCCAGTTTAACTATTCCTAATCGATGTGATTCGTGACAGTGACCTCATGGACCCAAATGAACAAAGCTTGAGCTAAACACTTGGACTCAAAAGTTCACAAACCTTTTCCAAGTTTAGCTTAATGCCAACTGACTCCACTAAAGAGTTGACACTGAAAATCTCTCGGTTCAAATGAATTTATTTTCAACTCAAGAATTCAACCTAATTATGATGAGAGGATCCACTGAATATTATCTGTGTTTACCCTTCATGAATATCATCAGCTAGTTGGGATTTACAAAATTACCATTTTACCCTTCTAGCTGTTATTTCCTCAACTCCTTTGTCGCTTGTGAATAAGTTAGAAACAATGTATTGACGAGGAGCTAACAAGTCACATTGTTTCATCCAAAAGAGTCAAGACTCAATTTGGACACTGGCCAATTCATTTATTCACACTCCAAGGAACAAAGCATGAGGTGATATACATTGCATTTCAGCAATCTTGTACATGAATTCCATATCTATGAGAACTTCACAAAGTTACTCATGACATACTCACAACTTAGTACTTCACCAATAGGCCCTGTTCGGAATCACATAGTGAGCCCGAACTCTGACTTTCTCAAATGAGAATACTAAGCTGTGAAATGGCATGTCTCATTTCAGGATTAAGGTAAGCATGATGCAATTCATACGTAGTGACTTCGAGACATAAGAGGTTAAATGGTTTGTTCTTATCTTGTCTCTAGAAGTGCACTAGTCAATTCAGTACCTTCGGAAGATACCTAGAAGAACTATAGAGTCTCCAACTCTCAATGCCCCATAACCAGACATCATAGATTCTCCTAACAATCATACTGAGGTCAATAGTCCTTTGACCCTTAGATTGCGAATATATCGTTTTAAGCAAACTACGAAGAGTTTGTTCATGCAAATCTACATTTGTCTCTTCGTAAGTTGTTAGGTTTGTTTATGGACTAAAAGACTAGTTTTTTATCATAAAGCTTCAGACAAGGAAGATTGAATGAACGTTTCAACTTTTTATTAATGAATAAGCAATTACAAGCAAGAGTCTTCATGAGACATTATTACATCAAATGTAGAATATAAAGATTACAACTCTTCTTGTGGGCACCATTGACAACAAACTCCCACTTGACTCAAAGAAGATGTGTGTAGTCTTTCATGCCTAATCCCTCTCGATGTTGGTCGAAGACCTTGTTCGCTAGGGCCTTTGTGAATGGATCTGCTAGGTTGTCCACCTTGAGATCTTCTTCACTTCCACGTCTCTACGCTGCACGATCTCTCGAATCAAATGGTATTTCCTCTCAATATTCTTAGAGCGCTTATGGCTTCGAGGTTCCTTCGAGTTAGCGACAGCCCCACTATTATCACAATAAAGAGTCATAGGCTCGTCGACGTTTGGAACAACTTCCAAATACTTAAGGAATTTTCTCTATGCCATACAGCCTCTTTGGATGCTTCACAAGCAGCCACATATTCTGCTTCCATTGTGGAGTCAGCAATGCAAGATTGCTTAATACTTCTCCACACAACAGCTCCACCATTAAGGATGAACACAGATCCTGAAGTGGATTTCCTGGAATCTTTATCCGCTTGAAAATCGGAGTCGGTATATCCCGTCATAGTCAGGTTAGTACCTGACTATGTAAGCATCAAGTTCCTAGTTCTTTGAAGATACTTAAGAACATGCTTAATAGCAATCTAGTGCTCGTGTCCAGGGTTGGATTGGAAACGGCTAACTATGCCAACGGCGAAACAGATGTCAGGTCTAGTGCAAAGCATAGCGTACATGAGGCTTCCTACGGCAAAGGCGTAAGGAATTTTCCTCATGTCTTCAATCTCTTGTGCAGTCTTGGGAGATTGGTCCTTAGAGAGTGAAACTCTATGCCTAAAGGGTCTTTGGCCCTTCTTGGAGTCTTGCATCGAGAAGCGATCCATCACCTTATCAATATAAGATGCTTGAGAGAGCGATAGGGTTCGGTTTTTCCTATCTCGAAAGATTTGGATCCCCAGAATGTACGCGGCTTCTCCTAGATCCTTCATATCGAATTGCTTTGTCAGCCAGACCTTAACCTCATATATCTTACCCACGTCATTAACAATGAGTAGTATATCATCGACATATAGCACCATAAACACAACTTTGCCTTCGTGTATTAACTTGTAAACACAAGGCTCATCTATTGACTGTTCAAAGCCGAAGCTCTTTACAGTTTCATCGAATCTAATATTCCATGACCTAGATGCTTGCTTTAGTCCATAAATGGACTTAAGTAACTCACAAACCTTGGTCTCTTGACCTTCTTCCACGAAACCGTCTGGTTGAGCCATGTAAATGCGCTCGTCAAGATTGCCATTCAGGAAGGCTGTCTTGACATCCATTTGCCAGATCTCATAGTCGAGAGCTGCAGCTATGGATAGGAGTATGCGGATGGATTTAAGCATCGCGACTGGCGAGAAGGTTTCTTCATAGTCAATCCCTTCTTGTTGGGTATAACCCTTCGCCACAAGTCGTGCTTTGAACGTCTCGACGTTCCCATCAGGACCCCTTTTCTTCTTGTATATCCATTTACACCCTACGGGTTTAATCCCTTCAGGAAGGTCTACAAGTTTCCAGACTTTGTTGACATACATCGAGTGCATTTCAACTTTCATGGCGTCAAGCCAAAGGTTTGATTCAGAACAAGCCATCGCTTGGCTATAGGAAACAGGATCATCCATGTCAGAGACGGCTACAAGAGAGTCTCCATAAGACATGTACCTGTCAGGCTTTTGAGTAGCCCTCCCACTACGTCTAAGTACTACTTGACGAGATTCTGATGAGTCAGGTTGTGTTTCAGTTGGGGTAAGAACAGTTCTTACAGATGAGGTAGAAGCTTCCTCACCCAACTTTTCTTCAAGCACAATTTTGCTTCTAGGTTTTGCATCCTTCATAAAGTCCTCCTCAAGGAAACGAGCATTCGTGCTAACGAAAGTCTTATCGTCCTCGGGACTATAGAAAATGAAACCTTTGGTTTCCTTTGGATATCCCACAAACAGGCACAATTCTGACTTACTAGCCAACTTGCTAGTCTTTTGCCTTAGCACATGTGCAGGGCAACCCCAAATTCGGATGTGGCCCAAACTTACTTTACGGCCAATCCATCTTTCATAAGGAGTACCAGGAACCGTTTTAGACGGAACTTGGTTCAGAATGTAAGCGGTTGTTTCGAGGGCATATCCCCAAAAGGAAAGAGGGAGTGATGAGTAACTCATCATTGATCTAACCATCTCCATAAGAGTTCGGTTCCTTCTCTCTGACACTCCGTTTTGTTGAGGTGTGTCAGGTGCGGTAAGCTGAGAAGCGATACCTTCTTCTTTAAGAAAGTCATAGAACTATCCAGACATATACTCACCACCTCGATCAGATCGAAGGGTTTTGATCACTTTGCCAGTTTGCTTTTCCACTACAGCCCTAAAGACCTTAAATACGTTAAAGGTCTCGGATTTGTGTTTGAGCAAATAGACAAACCCATATCGTGAGTAATCATCGGTGAATGTAACGAAGTATTCGTGTCCACCACGTGCCTGTTGACTGAGCGGACCACATACATCAGAATGTACTAGTTCCAGCAGCTCAGTGGCTCTTCGACCCTTATCAGAGAAAGGTCGCTTGGTCATTTTTCCTTCTATGCAGGATTCACAAGTAGGTAGTGAACCTATTGCAGAGGCTTGGAGTAGACCATCCCTCACAAGTCTCTTAATCCTATCTAGACTGATATGACCAAGTCTTTTAAGTGCCAGAGGTATGTTGATTTTGCTAGATCGAAGGATTCAGAAAGTTTGATCCTCTTTGGCTCCCTAATTAGATCGTTATCTATTTCGGTGTCTAAAAGAGAGGGTTGAGTGGGATAGATGTAGAAAAGAGCATTATTCATACATGCATCAGTGACAAAAGAATTATTAGGAAACGAAATACGAATTCCATTCTTAATGAACTTTAAACAATAATCTTGCTCAAGAAGACGAGCAACGGATATTAAGCTCTTCCCAAAGGTAGGAACAAAATAAACATTATTCAAGTTTAAAGTGAGGTCTTCAAAAGACAGCGTCACGGATCCCACAGCCTTCGCGGACACCAGGCTCCCATCACCCCATTTGAAACAGAACTCGCCTTCCTCTAAGCTTTTGGTTTTCTTGAAACCATTCAAGGAACAACAAATATGGTTAGTAGCAGCGGAGTCAAGAATCCACGTTGATACATTATCAGCTACTAAGCATGCTTCGGTAACTAGTACAATACTATGTTCCTATGCTTTGAGATAGGCAGGACAGTTCTTTTTATCGGCTTTGTGAGGTCTCTTCTTAGTTCCAGAGGCGGAGGCTTTTTGCTCAGTAGCATATGCCTCTCCTTGATTCCTCTTTCTCTTAGTGAGACCTACAGCAGTGTGAAGTTCCTTCACAAGCTTGGTAACAGTGTATTCTAGCTTGTTTATGAAGTAGTTCATCTTGGAGGTATCAAGAGATGCGGGGAGAGTTTCTAAGATCATATCTATGATATTCTTCCCATCAATCTCAGATCCTATGATTTCTATTTTATTCAGAAAACTAATGATCAGTATCATAAAGTCTCCAACAGGAGTCCTAGCCTTCATATGACAGTTCATAAACTGTCGGACTGCTTGTTGTCTTGCTTGACGCCTTTGCCCTCCAAACATCTCATGGAGATTGTTGAGCATGTCGGCGGCAGTCTCGATGTCACGATGTTGTTGTTGCAACACATTGTTCATTGATGCTAAGATATAGCACCTCACAATCTCATCGGAACAGAGCCAGGCCGCCAAGGCGTCTTTGTCCTCTTGAGTCGAATCATCATTCGTCAGAGGAGGACACGGGGTGGTGAGTACCCATTTGTGCTTGTTAAAGGTAGGTATTATGTCGAGGTTATGTTTCCAATTAACGTAGTTATTGGTTTCGAGTTTGTTCGAGGAAAAGATGAAAGAGAGAGAGAGTTGGGAGACATTATTCCTATAAAAGTTTAAACAAGTTTATGATTAGTCTTTGGTTTAGGATTTAAGTTTGTTTAAGACTTTGATAAAATCCAAAGGTGTTATAAACCAAACGATAATTTACTCCTTCGAGGGAAGGCCGCAAAAAATCTCCATTTATAAGTAAATGACACATCATTAATGCTTAGTCAAGATGTCAATACAACAATTTTGACTAGCCACCTTTTAAATTGGTTTGATCACTCACATCCTTTCGCAGGGCCTCGAGGGAGGATTACTAGGGATTGAGTCTAAGTGTGTAACCAACCACTTAGTCCAAAAGATTGACTTTGAAAAACAATCCGCCGAGGGGAGGTCTTGTCTCATTGTCTCACTTTCGGATTTAGCTCATTGAGCAATGATCAGTGCAAAGCGCCCTTGAGTACTCTCATTTAAGAGAGGGCCACGAGGGTGACTCTTAGTCTGGCGACACTTGCACTTTTCATTAGTGTTGGAGATTGTGGGTTACAAACAACAAGTATAACCCTCCCACTTAGTTTTTGGAGTTGGTACATCGACTCTTATAAGTTCGGAAACGGTTTTCCTAGTTATAGAGCGATAGAGCGGACAAATAGAAGAGAATCCTAGATATTCATGTTCAGAGCAGTATTAGTGCATAAAGGCACAAGGTACATACTCGATCTTTTCCTATTTTCTATTTCGGGAAAGTGCGCGAGGGAAGTGTGAACTTCAACTCACTCGAACACTTGAAAGTTTGAGATTACACATCTTTTTATTTTTCGGCTTTGTCTACAAAGAGACCTCCCACTCAAATTTTCAAGAGCATATAGATTTTGAACATATGTGATATAGATATAGTTTTGAAAACATTTTGAAAACTTATTTGATTTGGATGACAAAAAAATTTCAAGTTTGAAAATGAAAACGGTTTTTCAAAATTCAATTTCAATTAAACTTTCAAAAATCAAAACATTTTAATCTTACACATCATGTTTATAATCTTATGAAAAAAAAATTTGCTCAAGAAAAATTTCTCATTAGAGTTCTATAACTCATGGTAGTGAGGTTGAAAATCCGGAATTCTAAAAAACTAGAGTTTCAGCACAGCCGCGCACCTCGGAGTAAAATCACCATAACTGGCGGCTCCGATGTCCTTTTGACCCGAAACCGGTAGCATTGGACAGAGGACAGACAGAGCTTTAATTTGATTTAAGAATCATTAAATTTCGATTTCTGAGCAGAGAGTTATGCCACTTTTAATGCGGGTTTACTCCAGCTCGAAGAAAAAAAAAATTAAAGCTTGGTCCTTTTTAGGTGCGAAAAAGAATCGAGTGTAACAGAACGTTTTATGAAGGTTGTTAAAGCTTTTATTTGTGTTTTATTAGCAAGGTAATAACAAGGCATAAAAGAAATAACAACAAGCATGAAACGATTGAAGTAAAAATAAGAAACTAGTAAGACAAGAAAACTAGTCACAAAATTTTACTCGAAATTTCTCAAACCTTTAAAACACGTTTTTCAATATAAAAATTAAAAACTTTTAGAACTGATTCTAATGTGTTTTAATAACATCCCAAACTCATAGAAAATCAACATGATTTTTAATTTAAAGGCAATAGCAATAAATTAAAAAATATCTAAGATAACAATTCTAACTTGTCACAAAATTAGTAAACTTTCGAAAACGATTTTCAAGCTCATAATTTTAAAAACATGTACATGCATCTCTTTGACCATAGCTCTGATACCATTTGTTGGAATCGATCTAGGGTTTAAGAACATAATTAACGCTTCGATAAGCGGCGGAATTTTAAAAATTTTCTTTTACAAGTAAAAACAGTTTTTTACTAACCTAGACAAAGAGCAAGTACATATAAATAAAAACTATTATGAGCTAAGAAGTTTACTAACCTTTCTTGAAGCTTGAACTTTGAGAAGCTTTTGGAAAGTTTGCAACGCTCGTCTCCCCTCGCAGCACGTCTATCTTTCTTTCCTCGGCAGCTCGAGCAACCACGAAAGTTTCTATCACTAAATCACTCGAAATAAAGGAATCAGTGAGTGGGCACTTTTAAACACTACGACTTAAGAACGAGTCTTGAAGTCGCAGAGCTAAACTCTAGGTCAAATGAGGACCTAGGTGCCAAAACAATAAAACGAAATTGACTAGAGAGAGAGAGGAGAGGGGCGGCCACAAGTTCTAGAGAGAGAGACTCTCAATCTCTAACTTATGTGGAATGAATGAAATGAGAAGAATAAGGCTCCTATTTATAGGAGAGGCTTTACCTTCAATAAGGTAGTTTCCTCTTCTTTAGAATATCACATATTCATGAGGAAATAATCCTTATTTCCTTTTCTCATTTTGGACGTGAACGCTTGCCATCTAGAAGAAAATTTGTTTCCTATTTTGCTTGCCTTGGCTGCCCATGTCATACTCTCCTAGAGGAAATTTGTCTCCTCTTTTTCTTTTGGAAAGTATCTTCATACATTAATGCACAAAATAAACTCTCTTTCATACTAAGGGTTGGACGGCCAAAAGCCTTCTAGAAAGGCTTTCTAGGTTTTCTTTTAATTGTTCATGACAACATAAGAAAAGTCCATTAAGAATTTTGTAGTAAAATTCTATGAAATGAAATTAATTCACAAGGCCCAATAAACATGTTATGGCCGTGTGATATAATATGTCATCATATGACGTTGTCAAAAAATTTATTGACATTCATTTCATGCCATGTCCAAAAAGACAAAATTACCCTTTCGACAATTTTCGTTATTGTTTTGACTTAGCTTCCAGTTTAACTATTCCTAATCGATGTGATTCGTGACAGTGACCTCATGGACCTAAATGAACAAAGCTTGAGCTAAACACTTGGACTCAATGTTGTCAATGGTTCCCACAAGAAGAGTTGTAATCTTTATATTCTACATTTGATGTAATAAAGTCTCATGAAGACTCTTGCTTGTAATTGCTTATTCATTAATAAAAAGTTGAAACGTTCATTCAATCTTCCTTGTCTGAAGCTTTATGATAAAACATTAGTCTTTAGTCCATAAACAAACTAAACAACTTACGAAGAGACAAATGTAGATTTGCATGAACAAACTCTTCGTAGTTTACTTAAAACGATATATTCACAATCTAAGGGTCAAAGGACTATTGACCTCAGTATGATTGTTAGAAGAATCTATGATGTCTGGTCATGAGGCATTGAGAGTTGGAGACTCTATAGTTCTTCTAGGTATCTTCCGAAGGTACTGAATTGACCAGTGCACTTCTAGAGACAAGATTAGAACAAACCATTTAACCTCTTATGTCTCGAAGTCACTACGTATGAATTGCATCATGCTTACCTTAATCCTGAAATGAGACATGCCATTTCACAGCTTAGTATTCTCATTTGAGAAAGTCAGAGTTCGGACTCACTATGTGATTCCGAACAGGGCCTATTGGTGAAATACTAAGTTGTGAGAATGTCATGATTAACTTTGTGAAGTTCTCATAGATATGGAATTCATGTACAAGATTGCTGAAATGCAATGTATGTCATCTCATGCCTTGTTCCTTGGAGTGTGAATAAATGAACTGGCCAGTGTCCAAATTGAGTCCTGACTCTTTTGGATGAAACAATGTGACTTGTTAGCTCCTCGTCAATACATTGTTTCTAACTTATTCACAAGCGACAAAGGAGTTGAGGAAATAACAGCTAGAAGGGTAAAATGGTAATTTAGTAAATCCCGACTAGCTGATGACATACGTGAAGGGTAAACATAGATAATATTCAGTGGATCCGCTCATCATAATTAGGTTGAATTCTTGAGTAGAAAATAAATTCATTTGAACCGAGAGATTTTCAGTGTCAACTCTTTAGTGGAGTCAGTTGGCATTAAGCTAAACTTGGAAAAGGTTTGTGAACTTTTGAGTCCAAGTGTTTAGCTCAAGCTTTATTCATTTGGGTCCATGAGGTCACTGTCACGAATCACATCGAGTAGGAATAGTTAAACTGGAAGCTAAGTCAAAACAAGAACGAAAATTGTCAAAAGGGTATTTTTGTCTTTTGAGACATAGGATGAAATGAATGTCAATAAATTTTTTGACATGGTCATTTGATGACAAGTAACACTCGGCCATAATAAGATTAAATGGGCCTTGTGGACTAATTTCATTTCATAAGAATTTTAATGAAAATTCTTAATGGGCCTTTTTCATGTTGTCATGAACAAATGGAAAAGCTTCTAGAAGCCCTTTCTAGAAGGCTATAGGCGCCCAACATACCCAAAGAAAGAGAGAATATTTTGTGCATGAATGTATTAAGATACTTGCCAAAAGAAAAAGAGGAAACAAATTTTCTCCAAGAGGAAAGCATATGGGCGCCCAAGTAGAGTCAAAGGGAAGCTAAATAAAAGAGGAAACAAATCCATGGCTATGCATGGAACCTCTTGGCCGCCCAAATGAAAGGAGAGATAATAGAATATTTGCTCATGAATATGTGATATTCTATAGAAGAGGAAACTACCTTATTGAAGGTGAGACCTCTCCTATAAATAGGAGCCTTATTCTTCTCATTTCATTCATCCAAAGTTTTAGAGATTGAGAGCTTCTCTCTCTAGACTTGGCCGCCCCTTCCTCTCTCTCTCTCTAGTTTATTTTCGTTTTTTTGTTTTGGCACCTAGGTCCTCATTTGACCTAGTGTTTAGCTCTGCGACTTCAAGACTCGTTCTTAAGTCGTAGTGTTTAAAAGTGCCCACTCACTAATTCCTTTTCTCTCGAGTGATTTAGTGATAGAAACTTTCGTGGTTGCTCGAGGTGCCGAGGAAAGAAAGAGGGACGTGCTGTGAGGGGAGACGAGCGTTGCAACTTTCTAAGAGCTTCTCAAAGATCAAGCTTCAAGAAAGGTTAGTAAACTTCTTAGCTCATAATAGTTTTTAATTACGTGTACTTGCTCTTTTGTCTAGGTTAGTAAAAACTAGTTTTACTTGTAAAAGAAAATTTTTAAAATTCCGCCGCTTACCGAAGCGTTAATTATTTTCTTAAACCCTAGATCGATTCCAACAAATGGTATCAGAGCTATGGTCAAAGATTAGCATGTACATGTATTTAAAAATATGAGCTTGAAAATCGTTTTCGAAAGTTTACTAATTTTGTGACAAGTTAGAATTGTTATCTTAGATTTTTTTAATTTATTGCTCTTGCCTTTAAATTAAAAAAAAAATGTTAATTTTCTATGAGTTTGGGATGTTATTAAAACACATTAGAATCAGTTCTAAAAGTTTTTAATTTTTTTACATTGAAAAACGTGTTTTAAAGGTTTGAGAAATTTCGAGTAAAATTTTGTGACTAGTTTTCTTGCCTTACTAGTTTCTTATTTTTACTTGAATCGTTTTATGCTTGTTGTTATTTCTTTTATGCCTTGTTATTACCTTGCTAATAAAACACAAATAAAAGCTTTAACAACCTTCATAAAACGTTCCGTTACACTCGATTCTTTTTCGCACCTAAAAAGGACCAAGATTTAATTATTTCTTTTTCTTCGAGCTGGAGTAAACCCGCATTAAAAGTGGCATAACTCTCTGGTCAGAAATATAAATTTAATGATTCTTGAATCAAATTAAAGCTCTGTCTGTCCTCTATCCAATGCCACCGGTTTCGGCTCAAAAGGACATCGGAGCCGTCAGATATGGCGATTTTACTCCGAGGTGCGCGGCTGTGCTGAAACTCCAGTTTTTTAGAAATCCGGATTTTCAAACCCCACTACCATGAGTTATAGAACTCTAATGAGAAAATTTTCTTGAGCAAAAATGTTTTTCATAGGATTATAAACATTATGTGTAAGATTAAAATGTTTTTATTTTTGAAAGTTTAATTGAAATTGAGTTTTTACAAAACTAGTTTGAATTTTGAAAAACCGTTTTCACTTTCAAACTTGAAAATATTTTGTCATCCAAATCAAATAAGTTTTCAAAATGTTTTCAAAACTATATCTATATCACATATGTTCAAAATCTATATGCTCTTGAAAATTTGAGTGGGAGGTCTCCTTGTAGACAAGCCGAAAAATAAAAAGATGTGTAATCTCAAACTTTCAAGTGTTCGAGTGAGTTGAAGTTCACACTTCCCTCATGTACTTTCCCGAAATAAAAAATAGGAAAAGATCGAGTATGTACCTTGTGTCTTTATGCACTTATACTGCTCTGAACATGTCGATCTAGGATTCTCTTCTAGTTGTCCGCTCTGTCGCTCTCTAACTAGAAAATCTGTTTCCGAACTCATAAGAGTCGATGAACCAACTCCAAAAACTAAGTTGGAGGGTTATACTTGTTGTTTGTAACCCACGATCCCCAACACTAATGAAAAGTACAAGTGTCGCCGGACTAAGAGTCACCCTCGTGGCCCTCTCTTAAATGAGAGTACTCAAGGGCGCTTTGCTCTGATCATTGCTCAATGAGCTACGTCCGAGAGTGAGACGATGATGGCAAGGCCTCCCCTTGGGGGATTGTTTTTCAAAGTTGATCTTTTGGACTAAGTGGTTGGTTGCACACTTAGGCTCAATCCCTAGTAATCCTCCCTCGAGGCCCTGCGAAAGGATGTGAGTGATCAAACCAATTTACAAGGTGGCTAGTCAAAATA
Organism: Urtica dioica subsp. dioica; assembly: GCF_054948205.1. Taxonomy (NCBI): domain Eukaryota; kingdom Viridiplantae; phylum Streptophyta; class Magnoliopsida; order Rosales; family Urticaceae; genus Urtica; species Urtica dioica. Next base: position 16,324,036 of record NC_142756.1, read on the forward strand.
GATGTATTGACATCTTGGCTTAGCATTAATGATGTGTCATTTACTTATAAAAGGAGATTTTTTGCGTCCTTCTCTTGAGGGAGTAAATTATCGTTTGGTTTATAACACCTTTGGATTTTATAAAAGTCTTAATAAAATTTAAATTCTAAACCAAAGACTAATCATAAACTTGTTTCAACTTTAATAGGCAATATGCCTCCCATCTCTCTCTCTTTCATCCTTTCCTCGAACAAACTCGAAAACGAAAACTACGTAGATTCGAAACGTAACCTCGACATAATACCTACCGTTAACGAGCACAAATGGGTACTCACCACCCCGTGTCCTCCTCTGACGAATGATGATTCAACTCAAGAGGACAATGACGCCTTAGCGGCCAGGCTTCGATCCAATGAGATTGTGAGGTGCTATATCTTGGCATCTATGAACAATATGCTGAAAGAGCAACATCGTGACATCGAGACTGCCGCTGACATGCTCTACAATCTCCTTGAGATGTTTGGAGGGCAAAGGCGTCAAACAAGGCTCAAGCAGTCCGACAGTTTATGAACTGTCATATGCAGGCTAGGACTCCTGTTGGAGACTTCATGATACTGATCATTAGTTTTCTAAATAAAATGGAAATCCTAGGATCTGAGATTGATGGGAAGAATATCATAGATATGATCTTAGAAACTCTCCCCGCATCTCTTGATACCTCCAAGATGAACTACTTCATAAACAAGCTAGAGTACACTGTTACCAAGCTTATGAAGGGACTTCACACTGCTGTAGGTCTCACTAAGAGAAAGCGGAATCAAGAAGAGGCACATGCTACTGAGCAAAAAGCCTCCGCCTCTGGAACTAAGAACAGACCTTAAAAAGCCGATAAAACGAACTGTCCTGCCTATCTCAAAGCAAAGGAACATAGTATTGTACTAGTTACCGAAGCATGCTTAGTAGCTGATAATGTATCAACGTGGATTCTTGACTCCGCTGCTACTAACCATATTTGTTGTTCCTTGAATGGTTTCAAGAAAACCAAAAGCTTAGAGGAAGGTGAGTTCTGTTTCAAATGGGGTGATGGGAGCCTGGTGTCCGCGAAGGCTGTGGGATCCGTGACGCTGTCTTTTGAAGACCTCACTTTAAACTTGAATAATGTTTATTTTGTTCCTACCTCTGGGAAGAACTTAATATCCGTTGCTCGTCTTCTTGAGCAAGATTATTGTTTAAAGTTCATTAAGAATGGAATTCGTATTTCGTTTCCTGATAATTCTTTTGTCACTGATGCATGTATGAAGAATGCTCTTTTCTACATCTATCCCACTCAACCCTCTCTTTTAGACACCGAAATAGATAACGATCTAGTTAGGGAGCCAAAGAGGATCAAACTTTCTGAATCCTTCGATCTAGCAAAATCAACATACCTCTGGCACTTAAAAGACTTGGTCATATCAGTCTAGATAGGATTAAGAGACTTGTGAGGGATGGTCTACTCCAAGCCTCTGCAATAGGTTCACTACCTACTTGTGAATCCTGCATAGAAGGAAAAATGACTAAGCGACCTTTCTCCGATAAGGGTCGAAGAGCCACTGAGTTGCTGGAACTAGTACATTCTGATGTATGTGGTCCGCTCAGCCAACAGGCACGTGGAGGATACGAATACTTCGTTACCTTCACCGATGATTACTCGCGATATGGTTTTGTCTATTTGCTCAAACACAAATCTGAGACCTATAACGTATTTAACGTCTTTAGGGCTTTAGTGGAAAAGCAAACTGGCAAAGTGATCAAAACCCTTCGATCTGATCGAGGTGGTGAGTATATGTCTGGAGAGTTCGATGACTTTCTTAAAGAAGAAGGTATCGCTTCTCAGCTTACCGCACCTGGCACGCCTCAACAAACCGGAGTGTCAGAGAGAAGAAACCGAACTCTTAGGGAGATGGTTAGATCAATGATGAGTTACTCATCACTCCCTCTTTCCTTTTGGGGATATGCCCTCGAAACAGCTGCTTACATTCTGAACCAAGTTTCGTCTAAAACGGTTCCTGGTACTCCTTATGAAAGATGGACTGGCCGTAAAGTAAGTTTGGGCCACATCCGAATTTGGGGTTGCCCTGCACATGTGCTAAGGCAAAAGACTAGCAAGTTGGCTAGTAGGTCAGAATTGTGCCTGTTTGTGGGATATCCAAAGGAAACCAAAGGTTTCATTTTCTATAGTCCCGAGGACGATAAGACTTTCGTTAGCACGAATGCTCGTTTCCTTGAGGAGGACTTTATGAAGGATGCAAAACCTAGAAGCAAAATTGTGCTTGAAGAAAACTTGGGTGAGGAAGCTTTTACCTCATCTGTAAGAACTGTTCTTACCCCAACTGAAACACAACCTGACTCATCAGAATCTCGTCAAGTAGTACTTCGACGTAGTGGGAGGGCTACTCAAAAGCCTGACAGGTACATGTCTTATGGAGACTCTCTTGTAGCCGTCTCTGACATGGATGATCCTGTTTCCTATAGCCAAGCGATGGCTTGTTCTGAATCAAACCTTTGGCTTGACGCCATGAAATTTGAAATGCACTCGATGTATGTCAACTAAGTCTGGAAACTTGTAGACCTTCCTGAAGGGATTAAACCCGTAGGGTGTAAGTGGATATACAAGAAGAAAAGGGGTCCTGATGGGAACGTCGAGACGTTCAAAGCACGACTTGTGGCGAAGGGTTATACCCAACAAGAAGGGATTGACTATGAAGAAACCTTCTCGCCAGTCGCGATGCTTAAATCCATCCGCATACTCCTATCCATAGCTGCAGCTCTCGACTATGAGATCTGGCAAATGGATGTCAAGACAGCCTTTTTGAATGGCAATCTTGACGAGCGCATTTACATGGCTCAACCAGACGGTTTCGTGGAAGAAGGTCAAGAGACCAAGGTTTGTGAGTTGCTTAAGTCCATTTATGGATTAAAGCAAGCGTCTAGGTCATGGAATATTAGATTCGATGAAACTGTAAAAAGCTTTGGCTTTGATTCTAGCCTTGTGTTTACAAGTTAATACACGAAGGCAAAGTTGTGTTTCTGGTATTATATGTCGATGATATACTACTCATTGGTAATGACGTGGGTAAGTTATCTGAGGTTAAGGTCTGGCTGGCAAAGCAATTCGATATGAAGGATCTAGGAGAAGCCGCGTACATTCTGGGGATCCAAATCTTTCGAGATAGGAAAAACCGGACCATGTCGCTCTCTCAAGCATCTTATATTGATAAGGTAATGGATCGCTTCTCGATGCAAGACTCCAAGAAGGGCCAAACACCCTTTAGGCATGGAGTTTCACTCTCTAAGGACCAGTCTCCCAAGACTGCACAAGAGATTGAAGACATGAGGAAAATTCCTTACGCCTTTGCCGTAGGAAGCCTCATGTATGCTATGCTTTGCACTAGACCTGACATCTGTTTCGCCGTTGGCGTAGTTAGTCGTTTCCAATCCAACCCTGGACCCGAGCACTGGATTGCTGTTAAGCATGTTCTTAAATATCTTCGAAGAACTACGAACTTGATGCTTACATACTCAGGTACTGACCTGACTATGACGGGATATACCGACTCCGATTTTCAAGCGGATAAGGATTCCAGGAAATCCACTTCGGGATCTGTGTTCATCCTTAATGGTGGAGCTGTTGTGTGGAGGAGTATTAAGCAATCTTGCATTGATGACTCCACAATGGAAGCAGAATATGTGGCTGCTTGTGAAACATCCAAAGAGGCTGTATGGCTTAGAAAATTCATTAAGTATTTGGAAGTTGTTCCAAACGTCGACGAGCCCATGACCAATTATTGTGATAATAGTGGGGCTGTCGCTAACTCAAAGGAACCTAGAAGCCATAAGCGCTCTAAGCATATTGAGAGGAAATACCATTTGATTCGAGAGATCACGCAGCGCGGAGACGTGGAGGTGAAGTAGATCTCTGGCAGATCCATTCACCAAGGCCCTAGCGAACATGGTCTTCGACCAACTTCGAGAGGGATTAGGCATGTAGGACTACTCACATCTTCTTTGATTCAAGTGGGAGTTTGTTGTCAATGGTGCCCACAAGAAGAGTAGTAGTGTCTATTTGTGTACATTTGATGTAATATAGTCTTACGAAGACTCTTGCTTGTAATTGCTTATTCATTAATAAAAAGTTGAAACGTTCATTCAATCTTCCTTGTCTGAAGCTTTATGATAAAAAACTAGTCTTTTAGTCCATAAACAAACCTAACAACTTACGAAGAGACAAATGTAGATTTGCATGAACAAACTCTTCGTAGTTTGCTTAAAACGATATATTCGCAATCTAAGGGTCAAAGGACTATTGACCTCAGTATGATTGTTAGGAGAATCTATGATGTCTGGTTATGGGGCATTGAGAGTTGGAGACTCTATAGTTCTTCTAGGTATCTTCCGAAGGTACTGAATTGACTAGTGCACTTCTAGAGACAAGATAAGAACAAACCATTTAACCTCTTATGTCTCGAAGTCACTACGTATGAATTGCATCATGCTTACCTTAATCCTGAAATGAGACATGCCATTTCACAGCTTAGTATTCTCATTTGAGAAAGTCAGAGTTCGGGCTCACTATGTGATTCCGAACAGGGCCTATTGGTGAAGTACTAAGTTGTGAGTATGTCATGAGTAACTTTGTGAAGTTCTCATAGATATGGAATTCATGTACAAGATTGCTGAAATGCAATGTATGTCACCTCATGCTTTGTTCCTTGGAGTGTGAATAAATGAACTGACCAGTGTCCAAATTGAGTCCTGACTCTTTTGGATGAAACAATGTGACTTGTTAGCTCCTCGTCAATACATTGTTTCTAACTTATTCACAAGCGACAAAGGAGTTGAGGAAATAACAGCTAGAAGGGTAAAATGGTAATTTAGTAAATCACGACTAGCTGATGACATTCATGAAGGGTAGCATAGATAATATTCAGTGGATCCGCTCATTATCATTAGGTGAATTCTTGAGTAGAAAATAAATTCATTTGAACCGAGAGATTTTCAGTGTCAACTCTTTAGTGGAGTCAGTTGGCATTAAGCTAAACTTGGAAAAGGTTTGTGAACTTTTGAGTCCAAGTGTTTAACTCAAGCTTTGTTCATTTGGGTCCATGAGGTCACTGTCACGAATCACATCGATAGGAATAGTTAAACTGGAAGCTAAGTCAAAACGAGAACGAAAATAGTCAAAAGGGTATTTTTGTCTTTTGAGACAAAGGATGAAATGAATGTCAATAAATTTTTTGACAAGTTCATTTGATGACTTAATGTCACTCGGCCATGACTTGATCATTGGGCCTCGTGAATTAATTTCATTTCATAAGAGTTTTATTGAAAATTCTTAATGGGTCTTTTTCATGTTCTCATGAATAAATGAAGAAGCTTCTAGAAGCTCCTTCTAGAGACATGTTGGGCGCCTACCCTATAGAGAAATAGGAGAGTTTATTTTGTGCATAAATGTATTTAGATACTTGCCAAAAGAAAAAGAGGAAAAAAATTTGAATAAGGATGCATAAGGAACTTCGGCCACATGAGATAAAAGGCAAGGCATGGAACAAAATAGGAAACAAATCCAAGGCTTAATGAAGCCTACCTTGGCCGAGTATGTCATAGAGGAAAAGAGGAAATTGGCTCATGAATATGTGATATTCTATAGAAGAGGAAACTACCTTATTGAAGGTAAGACCTCTCCTATAAATAGGAGCCTCATTCTTCTCATTTTTCTCATTCCACACAAGTTAGAGATTGAGAGACTCTCTCTCTAGACATTGTGGCCGAAACTCCCCTCTCTCTCTCTCTCTAGTTTATTTTCGATTTTTCTTGTTTTGGCACCTAGGTCCTCACTCGACCTAGTGTTTAGCTCTGCGACTTCAAGACTCGTTCTTAAGTCGTAGTGTTTAAAAGTGCCCACTCACTGATTCCTTTTATTTCGAGTGATTTAGTGATAGAAACTATCGTGGTTGCTCGAGGTGCCGATGAAAGAAAGAGAGACGTGCTGCGAGGAGACGAGCGTTGCAAACTTTCCAAAAGCTTCTACAAAGTTCAAGCTTCAAGAAAGGTTAGTAAACTTCTATACTCATAATAGTTTTTAATTACATGTACTTGCTCTTTATCTAGGTTAGTAAAAACTATTTTTACTTGAAAATAAATTTTTTAAAATTCCGCCGCTTCCCGAAGCGTTTAATCTTTTTCTTAAACCCTAGATCAATTCCAACAGAGGGCAACGTAGTTTCTAAGTTTGGGGGGTAACTACCTTTGCGGAGGTTCACTTGTATATATTTTTTGTTTTCCTTTTTTTTTTACTTTTCTTAATTTTGGTTGATGATCACATGTTAGTAAAATGTTTAGAGTGTTTTTTTTTATCCGTTGTGTGCCAATGATACCATAGGGTGCTAGTATTATTTTTTCCGGATTTGAGTCAATTTTGAAACAGAAGCATGCGTTTTGTTGTGATTTGACTGTGGTTTGCGTGACACAATCCTAGTAGTTGCCTTCCTATATGCACACACGCCGTCCCGAGGTTTGAGTAGTCCTTAGAAGTTCGATCATGTTTTTAAATGACATTATCTCACGAACAGTAAGAACCGCTCTAGCCCTCTTCGAGGCGAAATGACTTGATACGAACCGAGGAAAAGTGATTTAGGCCTTAATTTTGTTAGCCACTCCAAGCCAAAAAGCCGTCCCGTAACATCCCCTTGAGCACCCTTTTCAGAAAAAGCCAAACGCTAACCTCTCTCGTTACTTAGTCAGAAAAAGCCAAGCCCATATTTGTTGAAATCCCACAAAGAGCCCCGTTAACTTAGCGACTCCTAAAAGACTTTGAGTGAATTTTTAGTTTGGGGTTTATACATTATATAACTAGCCTCTACGTGTTTTTTTTTTGTTTACACCACGCCGGTGATTGTTATCTTTCCATTATTTATATGGTCCGTCGAAAAAAAAGTGTTTATTTACCGCAGTGATTTTTTTTTACTTTTAGTTTGGCATGGTGGTAAGTGTTTAGAGGTTAGTATGTTAGAAACAAACCCGAGTTGAGATGAAGTTTGGGGGGTTTTGGGTTCGAATGTGACAAGAGATAGAAAATGTTTCAAAAAGGCGATAATTTATGCTAAGAATGTTGGGTCGGATGAGGGAATGAGTACATTGAGAGAATGAAAGTCTTTAATGAAATTGGAGACGCGAAAGTTAACGTTTAAGCCTATTTCCTTCTTTATCCCACCATTAACCCTAGCCTAACGTTACAAGCCGACAAAGCCCTATTGATTTCTTCGGTAAGTATTTGGCATTAGTGGAGAGTGAGCGACGAAAATGATTATGGTGTTCAATTCATAATTGTTGATTTAATTGAGAATTTGACATTAGAGAGCATGAACGAATTTTTTTGAGTTGAATTGAGCTAGCCCTTAAGCGTTTTTAACGGTTATTGTAAGTTTATGCAACATATTTTAGGAAAATGGTGTTAATTGAAGTCTCGGAGTATTTGATGACAAATGGAAGCGTTTATGACGAAAAACGGGTCAAAATGAAGCATAGAAGAATTAGAAGAAGAATTCTGGAGCACCTCGCGCCGCGACATTCTTTCGGCTTTGGCGTAACTCCTCCAGCAGCATTCCTAGCGCCGCGACGTCCTCTAGACAACATCATCGCGCCGCGACCTTTGTTTCGCGCGTCACGAGAGGCTTCCACTTTGGCGTGAATTGTTTCCGTTTTTGAAGATTTTGGGCCAAATCAATTCAATCAAAAGCCCATTTGATCTCCGAAAATCACCTAAGTTCCTATATAAACCACTCTTGTAACCTAGAAACATACTTTTGCTTTTATTTTTAATTTCCTTATTGCTTTTAGGTTGTTTTAGAGAGCATTGCTTAGAGAGAGAGAGAGCGAGCGTTCTTCGTTGGAATCGACAACTCCGGCGACTCACTTGAACTCACAACCATTGTTTCTCCTTCTTCCTTTACTTTTATTTTATTATTCTCTTTTAAATATTGTTGAACTTCGTTTAAATTTCAATATGAATTCGTTTCTGCTTTCCATGCTCATCTTATTTCTCTTGATTATTTTGCTTTGTGTTTTGATTATCATGGGTTTCTTTAGCGGCTAGATTTCTATGGGGTTACGATGTAGCTAGGGTTGACAATGGGAAGGGGGTTGTGTTAGGTTAGATTATGCTTGTTTACTCCATCTATTAATTGCTTGTCATGAATCATGTTTAATGCTTTCTAGTGCTTGATCACCATTAGAATTGTTATCTAGGATTGTTTATTACTCGAGAGAGAATTGGTAATCATGCGTCTATTCATGGCTTCATAGTTGATCCTAGGTTAGAAAATCTAGGCAATTTATGTAATCGTTTTAACTCTTTTTTCATTGCGTGTGATTGTTTTTATAGGATTAGATGCCGAGAGGATAATAATCCGTCAATTACATAGGTTTTCTAGAACACTCGAGAGAGGCTAGTGAATAATTTCGACAGAGTGAGATTAGCGTTTATAGGAGTAGATTTGTTGTTCGAACCCGAAAACCCCCCCCCCGACCTAGTTAGCTCCGGTGAAGTCGTGACCCCTACCTTCTCATCTTGCAAAACTCGTATCTTTTTCTCTGCTTTAGTTTTATTATTATTCTTGCTACAAACATCTTCTTAATTTTATTTGGAGTTAATTAGCATCAAGTTTTAGGAAATGGATGTTTCACTAGTTTCTGTGGGTACGATCTCGAATTTACATTCTATATTACTTGAGCGACACACGTACGCTTGCGTGCGCGAGTTATTTTCGCAACAGTAGAACGTTTGAAGTTGGACTGACAATGTGACCCCGTGGTTAGGACATTTTTCGGAGCATCTCCTTGAAGTGTGCCCATGCTTAGTGGAGGGACTCACCGTCCATTTGCGCGAAGCTGTGAATGGCGTTTCTTAGGCGGGCCGTCTTCTCGAACGGGAAGAACTTGGCGAGGAAGGTGTTGCACAGCCCCTCCCATGTGGTGATGGAATTGGGGAGAAGCGAGTTGAGCCATGCTTTTGTCCGGTCACGGAGAGAAAATGGGAACAATCGGAGTCGGATGGCGTCCGCGTTTATGTTGTGGATTTGAAACGTCCCGCACAACTCGTTGAAATTAGAGATGTGCTCATTCGGATCTTCGTTCGGGGCTCCGAAAAAAAAAAAAAAACTAACCGTGCATCTCAAAAAATAATTTTAGTATCGGTTATACGGTGCATCACAACACGAAAACGATACCCCCAGTCCGAAAACAAAAATCATATATACATATCTATGTATATGTATACCTAAACGTTTGGCATGAATTTATATATATATACATAAATATATAGACATAGTTACATACACAAGTCATACGTAAATGCAAATGCATGCATAGACGTAACTGTATGCATGAATACTAATATATATGTATATATATGTAAATATTTATATACTCATACACAAGATATATATATAAAAAAAGCTTATTAGGTACATGTATGTATATATATATATATATATACATATATATATATGAGACATAAGAAAAAAGGTTACGTAGAATGTGTGCATGAATATGTTGGAATAATATTGAATAAATGGTTGATTTCTGGCAGCAATTTGAGTGGGGTCTATTCATCGGAATTGAATAGTTACAAGTGTTATGTATTCCTCGTAACGAGGGGTATAAGATTGAATATTTGTTTACCAAAATCGGACCGAGGATGAATGAGAAATTGATGCTCAAAGTAGGTTAAAAAAACACATTTATATTGTGTTGTAAAAGTGGAATTGCAAGAGTCCCACATTGGTTGGGGATGTGTGTCGTGCTAGTATTTAAATACTATACTCTTTGATTAGTGGTCATCCAAGTGCAAAAGAAGAGAGTGTGTGTGGGTTATCTCTTAACCCTCACGTGCGCGCACACACACACGTGCGCCGCCGCCGAGCCGAGCCGAGCACGGATCCGGTTTCGGGAATATCTCGGGCTTGGGCCTGCGCTCCACATGCATGCACGTGGATACCACTTTGCATCAGAAGCAAAGCGCTTGTCCTTTAAGCTTCATTCTTTTCTCTCATTTGAATAGACCAAAAGTTGATATTCCTTCATATTCCCTACTGTTCCCTCTTTCTCTTGTTGTTCCCTGAAATTTTGTTTTTCTTCTTTTGTCCGAGTTTGGTGATAGTTCTGCCTCGGTTCTAGTTCGTTGTTCGACGTAATTTGTGGTACCATTGTTCGTCGAGTTTATCGTTGTATCCTGGGAAGCCTTACTCAAGTGTTCCTGTACCGGTGGGAGAGCAACAAAGTTTCAAGGAAACTGTCCAACAATCCTCGACATTTTTACTTTCTTTTCATCTTGTTTCGGTGAAGGTTCTTTATTATTTTGCTATTCATCGTTATTTAATCTAATTGTAATTTTTTGTTTCATTTTTTCCCCTTAATAATAATCTATCTTTATTCCCAACATAATTTTAATATTTCTAACAAAATATATATACATAAATATAAATATATATATATATATATATGTATGTATATATATGTACACAAGACTATCGGCAAGATAGACGAGGTCCGTACCATCGGTAACACGAGTCCATGAAACCTTCGGCAGAGTTTGAAGCTTGGATCTCCAACGTCCCAAGACCATTGTCGAGCAAAATCCTCGGCGGGCCAAACCATATCGGCATAATCATGGACCATCGAATCATCAGCCATATTTTTGGCGCGAAGCTCAAAATAACTATCGGCGACCTCAAATCTTTGGCGAGACGAGTTCGCGGGACCTCCGACGTGACCTCGTGCACAACTATCGGCAAGCGTTAAGGTGCAAGACCATCGGCGTGTAAAATTCGGCACGCTTGTGCCTTCGAAAACATCAAACCATCGGCGACACCTTCGGGTCAGATCGGCTTCGTGCTTGTATATATACTAAATTTGCGTCATGGTAATTATTTTTTAGTATGTTTTAATTGACCTTTGACTTTTTATCATCGCTAATATGGTACTTAATATTGCTCAGTTAGTCCTTGTAGGTACAAGAAAAATAGTAATTTGGTCTTAGTCCCCATTTTTTTCTTCTTTATTTTGAAACGATGTAGCCCATAGCATAAAAAAAATGCTCATTTTTAGTAAATTTCTATAAAATAAAAAAAAATATTTCATTCGGACCATTAATTTAAGGTTTAAAACAATGCAAATACAAGAAATCCTAATCAACAATTGACCAAGTCCTTAAAATAATATAAAATGTGTAAAACGAATGGATACGTATAATCAAGAAAGAAAATAATGGGAAAGAAAAAAGAAAAATATGAGGCCACATATAGGTAACAATTACCATAGGGCCAATTTGATGAATAAAGCTAACTATAATTAAATAAATAAAATCAAGAGCATTTGGGAAAAACACTTCCAATTCTGTTGAGCTTCACATTTTGACAAGAAGCTTCAACGTGACCGTCGTCTCCTTCGCGCCCGAACCCCACGTCGTGAAGAGAAACGCCTTTGCATGGGACGCTTTTGCTACAATCCAACTTCACAGCCACTTTTGAATTACTTGTCCCTTTTATATTTATGTATTTAATATCGCTTATCTCCACGGCTGAGGCATATATTATATATATCCCATAGATAAATATATTAACATTTTTTGTATTTACTTAAATATGAACGACAATATTAGGGTTATACAAAAATAAAGGGAGCATGATGATCATATTCATATTATATTTGGTAGAAATAATTAATTACCTGTTGGTGACATGGTTCCTGCTGATCACAATAGTTTTGGTCAATGATAATTGGGTTGCTCACATTTCTCATTAATATGTTTTGGAATATTATGTTCTTCGCATATCCTGAACCTCCCTGCAATAAAAATGACGCTGAATCAAATGATACTTTTATTTATAAATAAAACTGAATTTCGATAGATATTATTTATTTACCTGCCAGGTCTTAATTCTCACTCCGTTTGTAGTTCCTGTAAATCTGACTCTATTCACAAACACATTTGAAACCTCAGCTTCTGAATTCCCAGCTCCTAAGCTTCCAATGCTGAATGATTGTATATTAGTTATTAAGAACCGAGACGTCATCACTATATATATAAATTGTATTCATAAATGCCAATTTATAAATAAATACCTTATCCCATGGCCAGATCCACAAATTATGTCTGTAGCTCTAACATTTTTTGATCCACTCACTATTGAAATACAGTCGTCACCTTCACATATAGGAGAAAGTAATTAATAAAAAAATCAAGTATATATATTTATCATTATTAGTACGTAGAAAATAATAGAGCATGGAATACCTGTTCTTATGAGAGAATTCATGATGTGAATGTTTTGAGTTGCGGTGACATGAATTCCGTCAGTGTTGGGGCTGTTTCCGGGTGCAATTACTTTCAGATTCACCGCTTTTACGTTCAAACATTTCTGAAATGTTAAATGCATTTGCTGTGCATTTTTGAACCTCAAATTGGCCACTACTAGATTGGTGCACTCATAAAATGTCACAGCCTACATCAATTAAAAATAAAAAGTTTATTAATATATAAGACTAATTTCCATTTGAAATAATAAATTAATTCAAAAGGATTATTAAATTTATCAACTTACAGTCGGGGCACGCTTGCAAGGCTGTTGGACGAAGAAAATGAAATGAAGATAGTTAGCTATAGAACCCATGTATATATGCATGATTAAAATAAGATCACACTAACTATATAAATATATATTAATTGAACACTTACAAGTGCTTTATTAATTTTGCAAGAGTTGAGCCACCATTTCCTTCCATTGCCATTGATAGTGCCACCACCTTCAACTCTCAAGTTTTGAACTCCCTCAAACACCATCCAATGCCTTCTGTCGCTTTCGTAATCCGAATGATGTGGCGACGCTTTTATCACCCCCGAAATCTATTCATAATTCATCACAATCATTAAAAATCTTGTTAATTATTAGTTAATCAACTTTAATATAAAAAAAATTGATTCATTAATTACTAATACAAACTCACCCTCATTGTAATGGAGGACTTGCAAGGCCCTGAAAACTTGATTGGCTTAAGGTGATAAACTTTGGTTCTTGGCACATAAATTATGCTCTCTTCTTTAGAGGAACAAGCGCTACTCCAAGCCTTGTTAAATGCCTTTTTTAATATAAATAGAAAATAATCAATTAACATACTTTAATAGGCTACACTATCAATGAATCAATTAAGCATATCATTAATTTAATTTCGGTGTAATTTACCTGGCTATCGTCTGTTCCATCAGCCTTAGCGCCAAAACCATCCACGTTAATGAATACACTCTTCGGTGAAGGCGTGATTGCTCGGCTAAGCCTTGTCATAATTCCATTTGCGTTTCGAATTTTAGATTTCGGGCTTATTAAAGACTCGTCTAGGGCGAGAGAGGATGAAAGAGAAACAAGTATTATGAGCATTAGTGAAGGGAGGAGTGAATAGTTTCTTGTTATTGACATCTTTCGAAGTATTTTCGTTGGAGAGAAAGAGTAGGCTATATGACTTGAGAGAATATGAGAATGAGTTAATTGATTTGTTTATTTTTATTGTGTGATGAAGACTATCTCTTCCTGTCTATATATAGTAAGGAAATAGTATATATAGACAGGAAGAGATAGTCTATTTGAAATTCAATACAACCATAGTGGAATGTGATCGAATGTATGAGAGAGAAGTATTAGTAATTGACCGGTATAGCCAAGTTTGGTCCTCTTACAATTATGGTTTAATATTAACCAAATAGTGAAAGGAATTTCAACAGAAGTTAGCTATATATTAGTGGAGGATTGTGATCGTGCTTGTTTACCAATAAACAGGCACACAAGTATGAAATTTTATTCTCAGCTTTGTTTACTATGTTTTCACATACACAGTCAATTTAAGTTTAATTTTTGGAACATAACCATTAAATGATTATTTTCTTAATTATTATTTCCTTGTCCGAAAGCGTGATCTATTTACATTATATATATATAATATATAAAGTAAAGGAGGGGTGGATACTCACAAAACACCACTGTTCATTGTGTTTTATGATTTTTTTTAAGAAAAAAATAAGAGATTGGACTGATTTAAACGCAAGTAGTGCTCATTCGTTCAGATTTTTATTTTTATTTTTTGTTATCACAAAGATAAAAATATCTTCAAAAAACTTTAAATACATTTTTTCAAATCTAAATATTTGAACGTATCTCTATATATTTCTTCATCCAGATTAAAATATATTAATTATTCGGCAACAACGTGGGAAATATATTGCTTGTTATATATATATATATATATATATATATATATATATATATATATATATATATATATATTACAGAAGTTAACTAAAAATGTATATTATTCTAAGTTAATTTGGTCATTTTAAACAATTAATTTAGAAAATATATATAGGCAACTTTTCATAACACAAATATATTACTTGAAAAAATCTGCTAAGAAATAAATCAATTATTATTTTTTGCAATTAGTCACAAGTATTAGTCCAAAATAAGGTATGCATATTTATATATTTTGTTGGTATTAATCCACATGTTCATAGTATTGATTGGAAGATTAGCCTGAGATTTCAACTCGGTTTCGACAGTCTCATGTGTGTTCTCTTTTGACCTCAAACTATTTGACATATAGCAAGAAAATAAAATTAGGCTTGATAATATTATCAAACCTATTATACTAGATATATCTAATAATTAGACAAACCCCACTTAGCATAACGCATGATATAATACATAAAACTACTCAATCCACTTCAGTCCAAGAACTTGTTTTTCATTATGCTGGCCACGCTCCAACCAAAAGAAACCTTCTTCGCTTTCTTTGAACATGAAAAGCGAGTTCTTCTTCGCTCATGTATTAGATTGACTTTGACCCATATTTTTTAGCACGCAAAATTTGTGTGTTAAGTGAATCTCAGGTTGCTGATTTTGTGGCTGTTTATTCAATTCAGATTTCAGAATACACATCAGACATATATCTTCATAAGTTGATTTTCCATGGTCAAAATATATTATAGTTTAATAACATCCGATTCTGACAAAATGGACTTTTTGTTTCCTTTACGTATACAAATAGTACATGTATACAGGGGCGGTCCAAAATATTATCTGACCTAAGAGAAAAAAATAATTAGGATTTTTTAAACATATATTAAGAAAAATAAGGTATAATATTTTATTTTTAACAAAAATTGAAGCTTCTTTTCCTAAAATTTGAGGTTTTTTAGATTTTTTTTTACGCATAAAATTTAGGGCCTTAGACCATTACCTAAGTAGCTTAACCCTCAGATCGGTCATGATGTATATGATATGTGCGAGTAGATAGGATGTATCCACCAGTACATATATATATATATATATATATATATATATATATATATATTTATCATATATTAATAGAAATTAATCTAATAAAAATAGAAACCAAAAAAAAAGATTAAGGGCTTTGATTGATTTAGTCTCCTTATTGGGACCTGCATCACCTCTTGATTTCTGTTGAATTGATAAATAGATTTGAGTGTACATTTTTTTTTTTTATATATAATATCTAGGACACCTTTTCAAATGATTTAAATTGAAGCAATTGGATGTCCGACTCGGGCTTATATGATATGACTGATCAATAGAAATACTCTGACACTTCACCTTTGTTATATATTTCATACATCACATTGGATATCATATTCATGAAATATGATCTCGTCTCAATCATCATTTTCTATGACTATTCGGGCTTGGACCGGAAATTTAATTCATGTCGCTATTCCTGCATCCATGGGGAATACGTTAGATGGAATAATTTTTTTTTTTTAATAAAGTTATCTCACATTTGAAAACTAAGTTTCATGTTAAACAGTTTTAAAAATTCAAGTTTAAATATCCTTATAAAAAAAACTTTGAAACTATTAGAAAGATGAAGGCAAAAACCTTCAAATCACTAGAAAAATAAAAGCAAAACCTTTGAAACGGTTAAAAAGATTAAGGCAAAAAACTACAAAATCACTTAAATTTATTTTCAAAGTTTTTGTTTTCATCTTTCTAATTGTTTCGAATTTTGATAACAATGATATTTTAGATGTTTTATCTATCCAAAAGTTTGATTTTCTTAAAATGTTTAATATGGAACTTGATTATCAAATGTGAAGTATCCTTATGCTTAGTTTATCAAGTTTTCCTTGTATTATAGGCATGTCAAGTCACCCTAAAATATCATTATTAATTACTTGTTGATGAATATTAATTTTTGGCTATACTATGATGAAAATTTCTTTATCTATAATCAATAGCAAATTATGTAGGATATTTTCATTATATCAATATGAATATGATAAATATAAAAAGATTCCAGTATTAATTCAAATTTTTTTTACAGTAAATATAATATACACCGACTAAGCTTAAAACTGCACAAAACAATAAAATGTGAGTTCATCTGCACCAAAACAGAAAAACAAACCGTTATCGAAATTGAATAAAATAAAACAAACCGCCTTCTCCGCCCTAGTCTAACCACCAGGGTGCCTCCGACCTAAGGGGGAAGCTTTGCCGGCGGTGGATGTGCTTATTAATTTAGTCTCAATCTCTCAAATAATCCATTTTTCTTAGATCTCCACCACTTTGCCTTGCCACTTTCCACCTTTCTCATGCCAGCTTTTGGCTTCTCCAGCGAAGTTCCCGGTTGTTTTCAAGACGCTTCATCATCTGTGTGTGGGTGTTTGCAGGTGTTTTTTGGTTGATTATTCTTGACAATCTCAAGAGGTTTTCGGTGGTGTTATCACTGGAGTTTCTCTCAATCCGTTCTTAAACCCCGACAACCTGGGCTCTTTGACCTATGTAAGCCTTCTGCACAGTTAATACAGAATCCCTCACCAAATCTATTTGTTCGGCGGCGTCGCCTCCCGCAGTTTGGCCCCGATGGCTTTCGTTCCACCATCGTTGAGTCTGTCGTCTCCAATGGTGTTTCGGCCTTCCCCATCGGTCCTGTTGATCCTGGCCTCAATGTTTATGATGGTGAGGGTTTTGTGTCTCTTGATGTGGTGGTGTGTTGTCTACAAGCCTCAACTCCCGACTTTAGGGGACCGATTTTGATTTGGGAAAATGTGTGGTGTTTTGGTACGCGATGAAAATTGGTGGGTGAACTTTTGGAGGGTGAATTTTTTGGGTTGTTCTAGTTAGAATTTTAGCTATATTAGATAGTTTATCATGTTTGGTTGATGTTTTAATTACTTTACTTTAATTTTTCCTTATGGTTGTTAAGACTTTGATCTTATGTCCGCAACTCTTTGATGATTTTTGTGTACCGAAGATGATTTAGTCACCTTTTGGATTTTTGTTCAAGTGGTCTATTGGTATTTTAGCAGTGCGGACACTCAAATGCATTTGTCCACAGTCGGTGGTCCTCGACCGTTTTAGTTCATCCACTAACCTCTGAGTGCTTTTTCGAAAAAGCTTATGAGTTGCTGGAAATTTAGTGTGATTTACTTTCCGTTGGTCAGGAGTTCACACACAGTGTACTTTCATCCGGTTTTAACTAGTCTTGAATTGTTTTTGTCTTGATGTCTTATCCTTTGTGGTTAACAAATATATGATGTTTGTACAAATTGGCATTATACTTTTTTTTTAATAGAATGCCTCTAGAAAATTTTATTAAAAAAAATGTGATTTTAATTAGTTTGGACTTATCAAGAAGGTCGGTAAGGCAAGCCGTCGGAGGGTCAGCCAGGAAGACCAACTAGATGATCAAGAAGGGCCAACTAGGGAGGTCGGGCCTCCCTCTTGCCAAAAGGGTCGGCCCTCCCACTCGCCAAGAGTGCCGGTCCATCCTTATAACCCTAATACTCGTAAGACACTCATATAAATACTTTATTCCACACAAATTTTAGGTAATTTTCTCTTAGTTTAACAAAAATTTTCCCCTCACTCACATTAAACTTCTCTCTAAGACTAAAAATGGCCTCTCACTTTATATAGCAATTAGATTAATATTGAGCGCCAGAGAGCACGCTCTCGCCCCATTAGCTCACTTATTCTCTTTTCAGGTTGTAAATCGACTTTTCCGATGAGACCAGATCTTCAATATGAGGAGTCTACGACCCTCTGGTCTATGAGTGATCACAAGTTCCGGTTTTTATCTCGCCACATGGATCCTAAGTGTTTCTTTTTTACATTAACATTTTGCGCTAAAATGAGTAGAAATTGAGAGCATGTCATTGGTTTGGAGAACCTCCGTATTTACATAGCGTCCACATTTTTTGTGACGAAATCCACTGTTACCTTGCCAACTTTGAAGGCGGAGTTCGAGCCCGACAAGCCTTTGAGGACCGGAGGAAATTAAAAAATTAACGCGCTTTCATATGTCACGGTTAGGGGTCGAAATTCATATATCTTAAGAGTATTTTTTAAAATAAAAAAAATTGGTAGTTGTACTTTTCAATGTATGGAATATGGATGAAACTTTTATAAAATAGAATAAAATTTGTATTTTTTTATAAACATAAAAAACTATTAAAACCAGTTTTTAACAATTTATTTAGGACAAGGTTAACCAAGCATGAGACTACATTTAAAAATTAAATTTACATGTATTTTAGGGCCTGTTTGGTAGTTCACTGAAACTGTTTTTGTTTTCTGTTTTTGTTTTCATATAGTTGTAGTCTAAAAAATTTTTGCAGTTTTTTTCAAATAACTGTTTGATAAGGATTTCAGTTTTTTTTCATTCAGTTTTTTGTAATTGTAGCGTAATAATTCCCATAAGAATTAGGTGTCGAGATATATACAAATTGAAAGTCTTTGCTGCGAATATAATAGTCGTACCTTTAGTAATAATGATTGTTCACAAGTTCATCGGAAAACACCGTTTGTCTTTGTAGTCAATACAACAAATATCAAATTTTGATACCTAATGTTGACTAAAAATAGTGAAAAATCATGTGCTCGACGAGAGGATCACGACCAATTAATAGTTTGTAAAATTGAGCTCTGATTGTTTAAAGTTTGCCATAATCGGAGCTATAATGAATGAGAAATTGATGCTCAAAGTATGGTTAAAGAGTACATTTGTTATGTGTAAATGAAATAAATTTCAATAGTCTCACATGGGTTGGGTAAGTGTGTTGTGTTGTGTATATATATATACTATCCTCTTTCTTTAATAGATAAGCAAATGCAAGAGAGGAGAGTGTGGATGAGTTAACTCTTAACCCCTCGCGCACACACGCGCGCCGCCGAGCCGGTCTCGAGTTTCGGGAATGTCTCGGACTTGGACTTTGGGCCAATCCTTATCTTTTTATTCCAATTGTCACTTCATAAAGATTTTTAATTCCACAAATAAATTGTTTTGTTATGATGGGAATTAATGTTGTACTGTGCATTGAATGGCATGATGCTGGACGGTTTTGCTTTGTTTTTATTTTTAGTCGGTGATCAATAGTTCTGATATTGTTGTTGTTATCTTTTATTTATTTTATTATTTCTACTATTAAATTATCTATCTTTTTCTAAAAATAAATATTATTTACGTAATATTTTCTAACACCAAGATGTCCCTATGATACAGGACACCTAATCTTCTCAAGGCGGAGCGCGCGGGTGAGCTATTGAAGTTCAAAAGGCTCCCATTGTCCAAGGGCTTCATCAACATATAATTCAAAAGTCGCACCTGATGCTATATCATGATCATGTATTATTGTATTACTCCCCAAAAATCACACTTACCGACCTAATATCTCGGAGATCCTAAGAACACTTTTGTCCAGCGTAAGATCCGATCAAAGTCAGCTCTAGGATCACAAACCAAAAAATAAAACCATAACTTTTCACTTATGCATGAATTAATATTGTCGTCACTATCTCTATAAAATAAAACCACTAGTATACTTGTTGGTATTACGACAGGCATGACGACAAGCATGCACAAACGTACTTGAGGATATAAAATGTAGCGGTATGATTATTGTCAACGGTTGATATAAAATGTAGCGGTATGATTATTGTCAACTACAGACATCATTAGTTTCAATTTTCTATAAACTTTTCTCATTTCTTATGTTTATGTTAAAAGATGATATACAATCGGAAACCCTATTTTTTTAAAGTAAAAAAATAATAAAAAATTAGGTAATTAGCCAATTAAAACGTTTGAGATTGTTATATAACATCCGTTTCTTAAATATGAGATAAATAGTCATAAAGATGACGTATTTTTATGCATTCCTGGTTTGCCCCTTATTTTAAATTCGAAAATTTCAATTAAAATTTATATGTTTCATTCCATTTCAAAATTGAAACAATTTTTTATTATTAATTTTGCAATTAAATTTTTCAAAATTTCAATAATCAAATCCTTCATTTCTCTCTCTATCTCTCTCTCTCTCTCTCTCTCTCTCTCTCTCTCTCTCATCGCCTCCATGAAAAACCAGGGACATAACACCTATGAGTAGCTCAATGGCGTAGTCGGAATTCACGGAGCCTACATGGCATTGGCGTTCTTCGCTTATCTGGAGCAGTGTTCTTGCATCAACCTAGAAACCTCCAACGATTACGACGCCGTTGAGGATTTAGGGAGCCACGATCAGCCTCTCATGCTCTCCAATTCCCGATCTGTCAATCTCGTCGATCACCGACCAACTCCGACGCAAATCGTCGATGTTAAACTTCCGATCTGACCCATCGATCTCCGCTTTAGGGTTTCGTATCGTGTTGGGCTTCCTTTTTTTTCCTCTTTATTATTTTGAGTCAAAATCTTGAATCATTTTGATTGATTGTTGTGCCTAGCTTTGTTACGTGATTTCTTGAAATCGAAAGATTTCTGGTATATGGCTGATGCGAAGACTATGGGATCCGACGAGGCCGAGAAGGAATGCGAGGACTATGGGATCCGATGAGTTTGAGGCCGATTATGATCTTCCTAGCATAGGCATATTGACGAGAGGCACACCTCCATCGAGCGAACTGCGGAGATCGGTTATGGTGTTACTGGCATAGGCCCATTTAGTATCTCTTAAGAGTTTTGTGTCGTCTGTAAATATTTTTAAATTTATGTAAATAGTTATAATCAGTTGTAAATAGTTGTACATAATAGTGTAAATATTTGTTTATTTTGTAATGAAAAAAAAATCAATATATCGTAAATAGTCAACAGATTAACTGAAAAATGTTCGTAAATTACAAGTTAATAATTGTAAATAGTCGTTAATATGCAATAATAAAAATGCATTACTATAAATAGTCGTTAATATGAAACGTCAAATTGTCTCAAAATGTTTTAAAATCATTTTAAATAATTATATGAAAAAATGACCCTAAATAAAGATAATAACAGAATAGTCAACTGATTCCTTAATATATGGAAGATTAAAATCTTGTGGTGGATTTTTGTTTTCCATGTTTATCACAATTACTAATTTATATTCAAAATAAATTTTATTTAATTTTAAATGTTGGGAATTTTTTAGTGGGAATTTCGATAGGGTATTTTAGTCATTTTACGCGTGTAAATACATGGACATGACTATTTACCTAAGATTTACAAAACGTTGACTATATAGAAATGTGAAACAGTAAATATGACTATATACCTAATGGACCCAAAAAATAATATAAAACATTTGCTAATATTATACCTCTATATGTTTAGCAATATGAATTAAACTCGTAGTCTCTAGATATAAAGCAATATGAAAATTCAAGTTTAGCAATATAGTCAACTTTTGATAAATTTTAAGTAAATAATAACTATGAGATTTTATTAACGAATCTAAAAATCGTAGTTATAAATATTCGTTAATAATTATAAATAATTATCAGGCTCCAAAAACATAAGTAGAATGCTAAAATGTCCAAACAATACCACATCACCTAATAGGTTATTTTCTTAAAATTTACTAAAAAAGTTATTAACAAATCTCCAAATTTTAGTGGCTTAATTACTCAATTAATTGTTGTTTAATATACTCGTCAATAATAAACGTTTTTCAATAAATTAAACTTGCAGCATATATCGATATCGTTGTTTCAGTGATTTAGATCATTAATTTATATATAGTCAGGTGTTTCAAATTTTGATTTTGGGCTTAATGCCCTTTTTCTACATTTATTAGGCTACTTAATTTAGTTTGACTTAATTTTTTTCATGTGAGCTAACATACAAATTTTAGGGATATTTTTTCTTCATGAGGTTAAGTACCCTCATGAGGTTTGCAGCCCCGTAGTTTCCTGTCATTTTCTCTCTAGTATTTTCCAATGGGTCTTCTGTAATGGTGTCATATGTACTACAAAGGCTGTTTGCTAACTAGGCGACAAGGAATTGTTGAAAAGGGTTCAGTTTTCTAGCTAGCTATACTACCATTTCTATGCCGTTGAAAAAGAAGGACGTGTCTTTTAATGTATGTTGGGAATGGAAACACACCGCTCAAGTCGACATGCAAATCGATTTGCTCATACCAACACCATTTAAGCATCGCGCATATACGCACGTTAATTAATATGACATGCATATTGTTGCACTTTTTTTAACAGACGCACAGACACTACTAATTAATTGACCTCTGACTCTAAATTTATTAACGGATAAAATCCATGTTCCGACTAATTAACTATGTAATTTGTCAAAGCATTAATTCCGACATATATCCATCTATATATATATATATAGCCATGTGTGTCCTGGATCAAACACTCACCACTCACCATACAAACAATCGTCTTTAACAGCTCCAAAAATACCTTCCATCGATCTCTCTTGTTTCTTTGTTGTAATTTAATCCGGTTATTAATATAATGGCCTCAATCGCTTCATCTCTGGCGATTGGTAACACCCCAGTTCTGCTTCAGAAGCCAAACGCAATCCCAAACAAGCTCTCCTCTGGTTTCTCAAAGAGACTCTCCTCCTCCAAATTAGTCAACCGTCGGAGCTCCACTACAGTCAACGCCAAAGCGGCTGCTCAGCCGTCGTCTACGGCGGTGGCTCCGACCGGCGATCGTCACGTGGCGTGGAGCAGCGTTAAGCAGGAGAGGTGGCAAGGCGAGCTAGTCGTCGAGGGAGAGATTCCGAAATGGCTGGTAATTAACTCACGTTTAGTTGTGGGCTTTTGATCGGTTTAAATAGTCAAAGCATCTCTGACGACTCAATCAAAATTAACCAAAAAGATCGACTATCTTAAATGTTTGGTAAAAAAACGATTTGAAATTAAATTATTTGAAAAAATTAGAAAGAAAAACGGTTAGTAATCTTAGTCAACTTAAAAAAAAAAAAAAATCAAGGTTAAATTTCAAGCCGACTTTAAGCAACGTGGCATCACGTGCATGCATTATTAATTATTATTTCATTTTGATAAAAGATTTTATTCACGTGGCCGTGCATGGTTGTCATTATTTGCCATGCAGAACGGGACGTACCTCCGCAACGGACCCGGACTGTGGCACATCGGCGACTACGAGTTCCGCCACATGTTCGACGGTTACGCTACTCTCGTCCGTCTCGACTTCAACGACGGCCGTCTCGTCGCCGGCCACCGCCAGATCGAGTCGGAGGCGTACAAGGCCGCCGTGGCCAACAATAAGATCTGCTACCGCGAGTTCTCCGAGGTCCCCAAACCCGACAACTTCATGTCCTACATGGGCGAGCTCGCCAACCTCTTCTCCGGCAAGTCCCTCACCGACAACGCCAACACCGGCGTCGTCCGGCTCGGCGACGGCAGGGTGATCTGCCTGACGGAGACTCAGAAGGGCTCCATCGTGGTGGACCCCGACACCCTCGACACCGTCGGGAAGTTAGAGTACACGGACTCGCTCGGTGGGCTCATCCACGCGGCTCATCCCATCGTGACAGAGTCCGAGTTCATCACTCTCTTGCCTGACCTAGTCAAACCCGGCTACATCGCAGTCCGGATGGTTCCCGGCTCAAACGAGAGGAAGGTCATCGGGAGAGTTGACTGCCGTGGGCCCGGGTTCCCCGGGTGGGTCCACTCGTTCCCCGTGACCGAGAACTACGTGGTGATCCCGGAGATGCCTCTCCGATACTCCGCCCAGAATCTTCTCAAGGCCGAGCCGGCCGAGCTTTTCAAGTTCGAGTGGCAACCCGAGTCCAAGGGCTTCGTCCACATCATGTGCAAGACCAGCGGCAAAATCGTATGAATTGATCTACCCTTTGTTTATATGATATTTTTTTTTCCTCCTGTCCAAACTTATATGCTTTTTATTTTTATTTTTTATTAACAAAAGGTTGCGAGCGTGGAAGTTCCAAACTTTATAGTATTCCACTTCATCAACGCGTACGAGGAGCGCGACGAGGACGGAAGAGTCACGGCCGTGATTGCTCACGGTTGCGAGCACGAAGCCGACCCTACGATCCTCCAGACCCTCAAGCTCCACGACCTCCGCTCCTTCGGTGACCAAGATGTGTTGCCTATGGCCAGGTATATATCTCTATATATTGTGTTCTTAATTGATTGTTTCTATGATATATATACTGTGGTGTGGTGGTCAGGGTTGGGAGGTTTAGGATTCCCTTGGATGGGAGTCCGATGGGAGAGTTGGATGCGGCGATGGACCCGAACGAACACGGGAGAGGGATGGACATGTGTAGCATAAACCCTAACTTCTTGGGCAAGCCTTACCGTTACGCCTACGCCATGGGGGCCCACCGTCCGTGCAATTTCCCCAACACCGTGTCGAAGCTCGATTTCGATGCGAAGAAGGCGAAGACCTGGCACGAGGAAGGCGCAATCCCATCTGAGCCCTTCTTCGTTGCTCGTCCCGGGGCGACCGAGGAAGACGATGGTAATTAAATATGTCATTTTTTTTTTCTTTTTTTACTTTGGTATTCCCTGATCAATATATAGTCTGTTAAAACCTTTGATGGTTGTGGTATTTTTGTTGTAGGCGTTGTGATAACCATGGTGAGCCAGAAGAACGGAGAAGGATACGCGTTGCTGCTCGATGGCTCGTCGTTCGAAGAGATCGCTCGTGCTAAGTTCCCATACGGCCTTCCATACGGTCTCCACGGTGCTTGGGTTCCTAGGACATAAAATAGTGATGATCGATGTTTTTCTATATCACCTTTGTTAAGAAAATAATTTCAGTGTATTATTTGCACAATATTATCAATGTTGGTTAATCAGTAAAAGTTGATGATCTCTTTGTGACTATTTTGGATTTACGGTATTGGAACAACCAATACATTTTACTTCTAAATTATCTAAGTGCTAAGGTAATGGAGTCATCTAATATTCTACTACAGTAGAACATAGCGCTCAATGGTAAATAATCAACATATATATAAGGATATAATGGGACTGTTCGATGAATAAAACTCCAAGTTGACTATTTTATCATAGCACTCATGGCACTAAAAGTTCATTATCTGTTTACACAGTTTAAAAGAAAACACTACAAATAACGTGACGCCAGAATAATTAATTTCATTATAAATCATGATATTGTACTTTAACGTGATGGAAAAATCAACAATCAATCATATTATTAAGAATTAAAAAAACTTGGTCTTCCTTGATGCGGAAAAACTTGGTCCACTCGACTCATCTTCGTCCGACCACCGATCATAACTTGATGCGAAATTTTTTTGATGATAGGTGGTCGGATGAACACGAGCCGGGTGATACATGATCTTCTTTTGCAAAATCACCTCTGTCTCTTGATGGAGATAGAATAGACTAATTAATTTGAATCGGGAATCATAACCATTGTTTGCTTTTATATATGATCTTCTTTTGCAAAATCACCTCTATCTCTTGATGGATATAGAATAGACTAATTAATTTGCATTGAGAATCATAGCCATTGTTTGCTTTTATATATAAATTATTAAGGAATCTCACAAGTCCCTTAGTCAATTATATTCTACCCGTTATTTCCATATCAAATAATTGAAAAAAGACACTTTAAAAACCATAACCACAAATAACAGCGAGCAAGACCTATAAAAAAAAATTAAAAAATTCTTCCAGAAGTCTGGCCAGAGGCCAAAAGTCCTTTTCTTTGAGCAACATTCAAGGTTTTGTTTTATACAAGAGAAATTTCATTAATTCGGCTTAATAAGCCATTAAATATCAAGATTAGACCCTAATGTTTAAAATATCTGAATATGGACTTTTGGTCCAAAATCGGACAAAAATACCCCTGATTCAAAAAACTCATATTTTTCTCTCATTTTCAAATGATTTTCATCACAATTCTTTTTCATGTTCGAATTGGTTGCGCTATGACTTTTTTTTTTTTTTTTTTAGGAATTTGGGTATGTGTTCAGTTTCGATTTTGAGAGTTTCACATTGTATTTCATCGTACAGCATCGTATCGCATCGTATGACATCGTACGACATCGTACGATATCGTACATTATAATGTGTATGAATTTTATCGTACATTATAATGTACGATATCGTACGATGTCGTACGATGCTGTACGATGTCGTACGATGCGATACGATGCCGTACGATGAGATACAATGTGAAACCCTCAAAATCGAAACTGAACACATACGATGCTGTACGATGTCGTACGATGCGATACGATGCCGTACGATGTCGTACGATGCGATACGATGCTGTACGATGAAATACAATGTGAAACTCTCAAAATCGAAATTGAACACATACCCAAATTCCTAAAAAAAAAAAAAAAATCATAGCGCAACCAATTCGAACATGAAAAAGAATTGTGATGAAAGTCATTTGAAAATGAGAGAAAAATATGAGTTTTTTGAATCAGGGGTATTTTTGTCCGATTTTAGGCCAAAAGTCCATATTCTTATATTTTTAAACATTGGGGTCTAATCTTGATATTTAATGGTTTATTAAGCCCAATTAATGAAATTTCTAACCAGCTGGTTTGTTTCTATCTCCCAATAAACTATATGTATTTATACACCAAAAGCATATAGCTATAAGTGTATATATAAAAAGCAAAAATAGAGAAACAATACAGTGGAGGAACAAACGAAGGTGTGATAAAACAAAACAAAACCCATCATTCTGATTATGGCATATATTAACGAATTTCTTAATATATATATATACCATCATTAAAAAAAAAACAACAGAAAAGACGTGTATCCAAGAATTGCAACATCCATATATTCCAGAATGACAAAAAAAAAAAAACTCATATAAAAGAATTTTAATCATTAAAACAAAGAGAAACTTGATAATTGCTCAAATGCAATACAAGATACCACTTGATGAAAAATTTATATACTAATAGTATTTTCCATAATCAAAACATTGTCAGATTATTAAGGATTAAAAGAAATACCTGAATCCTTCGTCGATTCTCACCTCTTGATGCGGAATAACTTTGATGATCGGTGATCGGACAAACACGAACCGGGTGATACGTGGTATTCCTTTGCAAAATTACCTTACTCGTCCGACACGAGGAAATCTGAATATATATCTCTTAATGGGGAGAGAATAGACTTATTGATTTGTAATATTGGGGACCATAACTATTGTTTGCCTTTATATTTAAATTATTAAAGAATCTCGTAAGTCTCTTAATCAATTATATTTAGTATCCACCCATTATTTCCATATCAATTACATAATAATCATCCATATTAATTGATAAAATAAAACCATTTCATAAATAACTATACCATAACTACATACACAACAACAAAATATGGCTTGGACGACATCAAAAAACTGTCGTCCAGGCTTGGACGACAGTCTTTTTGTGTCGTCCAAGTTGTTGTCTTCCAAGTTTAGACGATATTTTTTTTAACTCTCATCCAAGATACTTGGATGACAATTATAAACTATCGTCCAAGCACTTAAAAAAAAAAGCTTATCGACGCGGCGAAGACTTGTTTTTCCGCGGCGAGGTGCTTGGACGACAGTTTTAAACTGTCGTTCAAGTCTTCATATTTTAACCTAAAAAAAAAACACAACGACCACTTTAGAGTCGCTATTGCTCTCTTTTTTTTGTATAATTTTAATTTTTCTTTTATAACTGTTATTGTCGAGTTTCACAGACCTAGAAACTAGGGCGAATTGCGGAGAAAGAGACAAACAAGAGAATGAAATAATATTCTCTGAAAAGAATGATTTGATTGATTAAACAAAAGAAAACCAGGTACAAGACATATATAGTCATGCCAACTAGGCATGACTCTGCACAGTCAGCAACACACGCTGATAAGAAGCTAAAACAGAATAGAAACGACTAAACGAGTGTCCGAGTGACAAAACGACACCAAACACGTGAGTGACTTGCACAACACGCAAGCTCTCTAAACAACTGCTGAAACACTAAATACATAATATCTCAATACTCCCCCTCAAGATGGCAAATAAACATTTTTAAGAGCCATCTTGCTCAGCAAACTATTCAGAATAGGAGAAGATAAGGGTTTTGTAAAAATGTCAGCTAATTGTAAAGCTGAGCGAACATGTAGCAACTTCAAGTCCCCTCTCTTGAAATGATCTCGAATGAAATGGCAATCTATTTCCAGATGTTTAGTTCTCTCATGAAACGTGAGATTCGATGCAATGTGCATTGCTGCTTGATTATCGCAGTATAGCACAGTGGGAACTTGCTGCTTGAACCCCAAGTCACGCAAAATTTGCTGTAGCCATAACAGTTCACTTGTGGCTGACCCCATCGCTCTATACTCAGATTCAGCTGAGGAGCGAGAAACTGTGACTTGTTTCTTGGATTTCCAGGCAACAAGAGAATCACCCAAGAAAACGCAATAGCCAGTTATGGATCTTCGAGTGTCAGCACATGTACCCCAGTCCGCATCAGAGAAGGCTCGCAGCTGTATCGATGAAGCTGCAGAGTAAAACAGTCCTAGGGCAGGTTGACTCTTCAAATATCGCAACAAGTGATGAGCTGCTTGCTGGTGAGGTAGACGTGGTGCTGAGACGAATTGACTGAGATGATGAACAACATACATGATGTCAGGACGTGTGATGGTGAGATAAAGAAGTCTCCCAACTAATCTCCTGTATGGAGTGGAATCTTCGAGTGGCTCTCCATCTGTGGCATTAAGAATCAGTCTGGGGTCCATAGGTGTCTTAGCAGGCTTGGACTCCAAGAATCCTGCATCGCTGAGGATGTTAAGGGAATATTGTCGCTGTGTGACTAACAAGCCTGATTTTGATCTTGCTACTTCCAGTCCAAGGAAGTACTTGAGACAACCAAGGTCTTTGACTTTGAACTTGGTCTTCAAATAGCGCTTGACATCTTCAACGATCTGTGGGGTTGGACAGGCTATGACAATGTCATCAACGTATAGAACAATCGCAACAAATTGTTTGTCCATGCCCCTGGTGAAGAGAGAGTAATCTGCTTTTGATTGAATAAAGCCAAAATCGAGGAGAACTTCAGTGAACTTCAGGTTCCATTGACGAGAGGCCTGCTTGAGGCAATAGATAGACTTATGGAGCCGACAGACGAGGTGTTGTTCACGTGACTCCCCCTGAGTGTGAAGGCCTGGGGGTAGGGTCATGTAGACTTCTTCATCGAGCTCTCCATTAAGGAAAGCGTTATCCACGTCCATCTGAGCAAGACTCCAGTCTTTTGCCGCTGCAATGGCCAAGAGCATTTTCACTGTGACCAATTTGGCCACTGGTGAAAAAGTCTCAGTATAATCAAGTCCTTCTTGCTGAGTGTACCCCTTTGCAACCAATCGAGCTTTCCTTCGAGCTAGGGTCCCATCGGCATGAAATTTGTTCTTGTATAGCCATCTGCATCCAACTGCCTTATTTCCTTTTGGTAAAGGTACAATAGACCATGTCTTGTTGGCAAGCATGGCATTCAGTTCCTCATCCATGGCTGACCTCCACTCTTTGTATTTCACTGCTTGGTGATAATATTCTGGTTCAAAGGTAGATGCAACAGTTAAGGTGAAGGCTCTAAAAGAGGGAGATAATTTCTCATAAGAGAGCACAAGATTGAGATGATGAGGTGAGGTTGGTAATTTGTTAGCTTGAACAAGATCACAGTGGTAATCTTGAAGGTAAGTTGGAGGTTTGGTAGTCCTTAAAGACTTTCTGAGCTGAATAGTCTCTTGATCTCTGGCAGGTTCTTCTTCACCTTCCTGTGAGTTGGAACTGCATTCTGGTTAAGCAAGAACAGTAGTCTTCATGATGTCTTCATCATCTTCTTGGTGTGCTTGCTCTTGATGATCATGAGCTGCATTATCATGATGAACACTAGATGGCATACTAACAGGTACATTGATCATGTCAGTAGTACTAGATGGGGTAACCTTGCTGAAGGGATCATTGAGCTGAGACTGAGAATCATAGTTAGTGTGAATAAAAGGGAAAACCATTTCATGAAAGACAACGTCCCTTGAAATAACAACTTCTTGAGTGGTTAAGTCTAGGAGTTTATACCCTTTCACACCATAGGGATAGCCAATGAAAGCACACTTTCGTGCTCGAGGCTCAAATTTGGTCCTCCTGTTGTGAAGAGTTGATGCAAAGGCAAGGCAACCAAAAACTCTTAGATTGGAGTTCTTTCTGCGACGATTCCTTCGGTGTTGGATTGAGATTGTGCCACTTGCTTCGATTCTTCTGTCTGAGGATCCATGGCGGTGTGAAGAAATATCGATCAGATGATTTTACAAGGAGTGCGCAAAGTCAGCGCTATGATACCATGTCGAGTTTCACAGACCTAGAAACTAGGGCGAATTGCGGAGAAAGAGACAAACAAGAGAATGAAAGAATATTCTCTGAAAAGAATGATTTGATTGATTAAACAAAAGAAAACCAGGTACAAGACATGTATAGTCATGCCAACTAGGCATGACTCTGCACAGTCAGCAACACACGCTGATAAGAAGCTAAAACAGAATAGAAACGACTAAACGACTGTCCAAGTGACAAAAACGACACCAAACACGTGAGTGACTTGCACAACACGCAAGCTCTCTAAAAAACTGCTGAAACACTAAATACATAATATCTCAATAGTTATCCAGCCAACTAACAAAAATAGAAGAGATAAAACAATCATATAAGCGGTTTTACATGATCCATTATTTACCGTATAGTGACAGGAAAAAAAATACCATAAGCAGTTTTACACGACTAACCTTTCTGTAAAACGTGTACAAAGAAGATTAAAATTTTATTCATAAAGGATAAGAAAACAACGACAGTAATAACTTGAAATAAATGAAGCACAGGACGAATTGCTACTGCTTGCATCATGAAGTAAAAGGAGTTGACTAAAACTAAACAGCAGTTCTTGCAACAATCGTACTTATAAGTGATAATGCATTTCAGAACTACCATGCAAAATTGTAATTACAATTATTACGAATTTTGGGGAATATCGACATTGACTTTAAAGTCTATCTGAGTTGTAAACAGACGGTGTATCAATATCCACACTGCAATCCAATGCCAAAAAACACACGACACATATACGAGATAACATTTCACAACAAACTGTTGAAATATTTGGTATTTAATACCAATATAATGGTTGATTTGTGGCAATAATTTGAGTGGGGTCAAGTCATCGGAATTGTATAATTCCAAGTGCTATGTATTTCTTATACCGAGGGATATAAAATTGAATACTTATTTGTCAAAATCGGACCTAAAATGAATGAGAAATTGATGTTCAAAGGTTACAAAAATCAACACATTTATGTGTAAGTGAAGTGAAGTTCAAGAGTCACACATAGGTTCGGTAAGTGTGTTGTGTAGTGTATATATACTCTCCTCTTTCTTTAGGGGATAAGCAAGTGCAAAAGAAGAGAATGTGGGTGGGTTATCTCTTAACCTCTCGCGCGCGCACACATACACACGCACGCCGCCGCCGGACTAGACCAAGCCAGGCTCGGTTTCGGGTTTCGGGAATGTCTTGCTCTCGGGCTTGGACCTTGGGCTAATTCCTCAAATAACTCGTGTGTTATGTTGGGAATTAAACATTGCGGTTTGTCCATTTGTTTCACTGGCTTTAAGGCCTGAAACGTATGAGTTAATACTCTTAACGTTTTGAACTTTGTAACATCTCTTACTTAGGATCTGGTTGAAGGTTTTCTGGAAATTATTTTTGTAGCCTCTGTTTGTAGATTATTGTTTACACTATCTGTCTATTATCCGAAATATTTTTGCCTTATTTCTAACAATCTTAAAGCTCTATGATATAGACAGATTGCTCTCGGAGTCTATAAAAAGTTGTTTCTTTTCCGGATTTGGTATTTTAAAGGCTCTAATTTTTGTTTATTTCTTTTGTAGAAAATGACTAACGTGAACGACATGAAGAATGTGAATGCTCAGGAGAGCCTCACTGAGAATCCCTCCATGGTGAACACCCCGACAAACTTGATGGTTGGTCAGATTTCTTTGACCTTAGCTCAAGACTCGATGGCGGCTACGGCCGAGAACGGACCTGCGGGTCTTCTCCAACCAATGGCTTCGATGGCCATGAACGGTTCTAGCAGCTCCACAGCACGCGTGCCCGCCGTCATACAGACCGAGAAGCCCGAGAAGTTCACGGGGTACTTGACAACGCTCGGTCTTGCGCGGTTCCTGACCGAAAATCCACCGACTCCTTGCGAGGACGAAACCGATCGTGATGTGCTAATGGCATTTAGCGCATGGAAGGATTCCGACTACTTGTGTCGGAATTCTATGATGAATAGTCTCAATGACTCGTTTTACAATGTGTATAACTCCAAGCGCTACTCCAAAGAGCTTTGGGATTCATTGGATCGGAAATACAAAACCGAAGACGCGGACTCTAAGAAGTACATCGTGGGCCACTTCCTCGATTTTCAAATGGTGGATTCGAAGACCGTGGTGAGTCAAGTCCAAGAGCTGCAACTTATCATCCGCGAGATTCACGCCGAAGGGATGACCATTAGCGAGTCATTCCAAGTTGCCTCTGCCATCGAGAAACTACCAGCGGGGTGGAAGGACTTCAAGAACTATCTCAAGCACAAGCGAAGGAGATGAGTTTTGAAAACTTTGTTGTTCGTCTCCGAATTGAAGATGACAACTGTGGTTCCGACAAGAGGTTCAAGACCCACTCCAAGAAGGCCAACATCGTCGAACATGGCGAGAGTTTGAGGGGAAAGAAACTCGCCCACAAGCTTGGGGCGCATGGAGGGACGTTCAAGAAGAAGAAGCATCAACCAAGGTTTGTTGGCAAATGCTTCAACTGTGACAAAGAAGGTCACCGTGCTTCCGATTGTAGGAAACTAAAGCAGAAGAACGAGGCCAATGTCGTGGAGGGTATTGATGAACTCCTCGTCGCAGTGGTCTCTGAGGTGAACATGGTGGACTCGAACCCAAGGAATGGTGGCTGGATTCTGGAGCAACCTGCCACATATGCTCTTATAAAAACTCATTCTCCACCTTCGAGTCGATGGAAAATGGAGAGAAGTTGTTCATGGGTAACTCTGTCACCTCTGAATTCAAGGGAAAGGGCGACGTGTTTCTGAAGATGACCTCTGGAAAAGAGTTGAAGCTCACGAACGTGCTCTATGTGCCCGATATAAGGAAGAATCTCATCTCTAGGACTATGTTGTGCAACCATGGGTTTAAAATGGTTTTATAGTCTCAAAAGATTGTACTTTCTAAAAATGGGACGTATGTGGCTAGGGGCTATATTAAGAATGACATGTTCAAGATGAATGTAATTGCCATCAAAGCTAATGGTATCAATAAAAATAATTCTTCCGCTTATATGATTGAGTCATTTAATTTATGGCATGTGAGGCTAGATCATATGAATTATGACACGTTGAGAAAGTTAATTAACTTGGATTGCATTCCAAAAACCCATCATTCTGATTATGGCATATATTACCGAATTTCTTAAAATATAAAAAAAAAAACAACAGAAAAGACGTGCATCCAAGAATTGCAACATCCATATATTCCAGAATGAAAAAAAAAAACTCATATAAAAGAATTTTAATCATTAAAAAAATAGAAACTTGATAATTGCTCAAATGCAATACAAGATACCACTTGATGAAAAATTTATATACTAATAATATTTTCCATAATCAAAACATTGTAAGATTATTAAGGATTAAAAAAAATACCTAAATCCTTCGTCGATCACCTCTTGATGCGGAATAACTTTGATGATCGGTGATCGGACAAAACACGAACCGGGTGATACGTGGTCTTCCTTTGCAAAATTACCTTACTCCTCCGACACGAGGAAATCTGAATGTATATCTCTTGATGGGGAGAGAATAGACTTATTGATTTGCATTGGGGACCATAACTATTGTTTGCCTTTATATTTAAATTATTAAAGAATCTCGTAAGTCCCTTAATCAATTATATTTAGTATCCACCCATTATTTCCATATCAATTACATAATAATCAACAATATTATTGATAAAATAAAACCATTCATAAATAACTATATCATAACTACATACACAACAACAAAATATGGCTTGGACGACATCAAAAAACTGTGTCTTTTTGTGTCGTCCAAGCTGTTGTCTTCCAAGTTTAGACGTTATTTTCTTTAACTCTCGTCCAAGATACTTGGATGACAATTATAAACTATCGTCCAAGCACTTAAAAAAAAAGCTTCTCGACGCGGCGAAGACTTGTTTTTCCGCGGCGAGGTGCTTGGACGACAGTTTTAAACTGTCGTTCAAGTCTTCATATTTTAACCTAAAAAAAAACACACAACGACCACTTTAGAGTCGCTATTGCTCTCTTTTTTTTTGTATAATTTTAATTTTTCTTTTATAACTGTTATCCAGCCAACTAACAAAAATAGAAGAGATAAAACAATCATATAAGCGGTTTTACATGATCCATTATTTACCGTATAGTGACAGGAAAAAAAATACCATAAGCAGTTTTACACGACTAACCTTTCTGTAAAACGTGTACAGAGAAGATTAAAATTTTATTCATAAAGGATAAGAAAACAACGACAGTAATAACTTGAAATAAATGAAGCACAGGACGAATTGCTACTGCTTGCATCATGAAGTAAAAGGAGTTGACTAAAACTAAACAGCAGTTCTTGCAAGAATCATACTTATAAGTGATAATGCATTTCAGAACTAGCATGCAAAATTGTAATTACAATTATTACGAATTTTGGGGAATATCGACATTGACTTTAAAGTCTATCTGAGTTGTAAACAGACGGTGTATCAATATCCACACTGCAATCCAATGCCAAAAAACACACGACACATATACGAGATAACATTTCACAACAAACTGTTTGAATATTTTGTATTTAATACCAATATAATGGTTGATTTGTGACAATAATTTTAGTGGGGTCAACTCATCGGAATTGTATAATTCTAAGTGCTATGTATTTATTATACCGAGGGATATAAAATTGAATATTTATTTGCCGAAAACGGACTTAGAATGAATGAAAAATTGATGCTCAAAGATTACGAAAATAAACACATTTATGTGTAAGTGAAGTGAATTTCAAGAGTCTCACATAGGTTCGGTAAGTGTGTTGTGTAGTGTATATATACTCTCCTCTTTCTTTAGAGGATAAGCAAGTGCAAGAAATGAGAGTGTGGGTGTGTTATCTCTTAACCCCTCGCGCGCGCGCGCACACACGCACGCTGCGGCCGGGCCGGGCTCAGTTTCGGATTTCGGGAATGTCTCGGGCTTGGACCTTGGGCTAATTCCTCAAATAACTCGCGTATTATGTTGGGAATTAAACATTGCAGTTTGTTCGTTTGTTTCTGTGGCTTTAAGGCCTGAAACGTATGAGTTAATATACTCTGAACGTTTTGAACTTTGTAACATCTCTTACTTAGGATCTGGTTGAAGGTTTTTTGGAAATTATTTTTGTAGCCTCTGTTTGTAGATTATTGTTTACGCTATCTGCCTATTATCCAAAATATTTTTGCCTTATTTCTAACAATCTTAAAGCTCTATGGCAACAAAAGACGTTGTTCTACTTGACAACGCTCGATCTTGCGCGGTTCCTGACCGAAGATCCACCGACTCCTCGCGAGAACGAAACCGATCGTGATATGCTAATGGAATTTAGCGCATGGAAGGATTCCGACTAATTGTGTCTGAATTCTGTGATGAATAGTCTCAACGACTCGCTGTACAATGTGTATAGCTCCAAACGCTCCTCCAAAGAGCTTTGGGATTCATTGAATCGGAAATACAAAATCGAAGACGCGGACTCTAAGAAGTACATCGTGGGCCACTTCCTCGATTTTCAAATAGTGGATTCGAAGGCCGTGGTGAGTCAAGTCCAATAGCTGCAACTTATCATCCACGAGATTCATGCCGAAGGGATGACCATTAGCGAGTCATGCCAAGTTGCCTCTGCCATCGAGAAACTACCCGCGGGGTGGAAGGACTTCAAGAACTATCTCAAGCACAAGAAGGAGATGAGTTTTGAAGACTTCGTTGTTCGTCTCCGAATTGAAGAGGACAACCGTGGTTCCAACAAGAGGTTCAAGACCCACTCCGAGAAGGCCAACATCGTCGAACATGGCGAGATCTCGAGGGGAAAGAAACCCGCCCACAAGCTTGGGGCGCAGGGAGGGACGTTCAAGAAGAAGAAGCATCAACCAAGGTTTGTTGGCAAATGCTTCAACTGTGACAAAGAAGGTCACCGTGCTTCCGATTGTAGGAAACCAAAGAAGAAGAAGGAGGCCAATGTCGTGGAGGGTGATGATGAACTCCTCGTCGCTGTGGTCTCCGAGGTGAACATGGTGGACTCGAACCCCAAGGAATGGGGCTGGATTCTGGAGCAACCCGCCACATATGCTCTGATAGAAACTCCTCTCCACCTTCAAGTCGATGAAAAATGGGGATAAGTTGTTCATGGAAAACTCTGCCACCTCTGAATTCAAGGGAAATGGCGACGTGTTTATGAAGATGACCTCTGGGAAACAGTTGAAGCTCACGAACGTGCTCTATCTGCCCGATATAAGGAAGAATCTCATCTCTGGGACTGTGTTGTGCAACCATGGGTTTAAAATGGTTTTAGAGTCTCAAAATATTGTACTTTCAAAAAATGGGATGTATGTGGATAGGGACTATATTAAGAATGGCATGTTCAAGATGAATGTAATTGCCATCAAGACTAATGATATCAATAAAAATAATTCTTCCGCTTATATGATTGAGTCATTTAATTTATGGCATGGGAGGCTAGATCATGTGAATTATGACACGTTGAGAATTTTAAATAACTTGGAGTGCGTTCCATAGTATTGAAAGAAGTAACGAATCTCTTGAGTTAATCCATACTGATTTATGTGATTTAAAGCTCATGCCAACAAGAGGTTGTATTAAATATTTTGTGACTTTTATTGACGATTGTACAAAATATTGTTACGTGTACTTGCTTAAGAGCAAAGATGAGGCAATTGAGAAATTTGTTATGTTCAAATTAAAAGTTGAGAATCAACTTAATAAGAAGATTAAAAAGGTCCGAAATGACCGAGGAGGTGAATATATTGAGCTTTTTGGGTTTTTTTTTTGTTTTTGCACAATATGGGATTATTCACGAAGTCACTCCTCCTTATTCTCCTCAATAAAACGGCGTTGTCGAACGAAAGAATCGCACTCTCAAAGAGATGATGAATGCGATGTTGTTGGGTTCTGGGTTACCCCAAGAAATGTGGGGGGAAGCAATATTGTCTGCAAATTATATTTTGAACAAGATACCCCGAAAGAAGGAGGATGAGTCTCCGTCTGAGTTATTTAAAGGAAAGAGACCTTCCTATAAATATTTGCGAATGCGGGGGTGCTTGGCCAAAGTAATGGCTCATCGTCCAAAGAAAATGAAGATATGACCAAAAACTGTAGATTGTGTCTACCTTGGATATGCACAACATAGTAACGCATATCGATTCCTTGTATATGACTCGAAAAACCCCGATATATACAAAGATTCAATTATGGAATCTAAAACTGCTTCGTTCTTTGATTACGTGCTTCCTTATAATTCTAAGGAAGATGAACCTAGTTCATCAAGTCAATTTCTTGACGATATTGAGGAAATAACTCAAGAAAATGACGACGAGTCTGAGGACGAGATAGAGCCCGAGTGACTTAGACGAAGCAAACGAGCAAGGGTAGAAAAATCATTTGGTTTTGATTTTCTGACCTATATGCTAGAGGCTCCATCTCAAACTTATAAAGAGGCTGTAAACTCCGTTGAGAGTCACTTATGAAAAGATGCCATAAGAAGTGAGTTAGACTCTATCTTGCAAAACCATACTTGGGAGTTGGTTGATCTGCTTCCTAGAAGTAAAACACTTGGTTCAAAGTGGATTTTCACAAGGAAGATGAAAGTCAATAGTACTATTGATAAGTACAAGACAAGACTTGTAATAAAAGGATAAGGACAACAAGAGGGATTGGACTACTTTGATACATATTCTCCCGTGACGAGAATAACATCCATAAGATTGATAATTGCATTTGTTGCGTTACGAAATCTAGAAATTCATCAAATAGATGTAAATACTATTTTCCTTAATGGAGATCTCGAAGAGATTTATATGACTCAACCCGAAGGTTGTATTGCTCGTGGACAAGAAAGGAAAGTGTGCAAATTGGTCAAGTCGCTTTATGGCCTTAAACAAGCCCCAAAGCAATGGCATGAGAAATTTGACACTGTGATGATGTCAAATGGATTTAAAATCAACGAGTGTGATAAATGTGTGTATATTCAAGTCACTGATCATGGTTATGTGATTTTATGTTTATATGTTGATGACATGCTAATTGTGGGTAGCCATAATCGTATAGTTCAGTCCACGAAAGATATCTTGAACTCAAGGTTCGATATGAAAGATTTAAGACTTGTTGATGTAATCTTAGGGATCAAGATTACTCGTTCGGATAATGGAATTGTCCTAGATCAATCATACTATGTTGATAAAATTCTAAACAAGTTTGGAAAGGAGGATTCTGGAGTCTCTAGAACTCCTATTGACATTAGTCAACATTTGTCTAAAAATAAAGGTGAAGGCCTCTCCCAAATTGAATATGCGAGATATGCAGTCTCATGTACATGATGAGTTATAGATGTTGTCAATGGTGCCCACAAGAAGAGTTGTAGTGTGTATTTATGTACAGTTGATGTCATATAGTCTTACGAAGACTCTTGCTTGTAACTGCTTATTTATTAATAAAAAGTTGAAACGTTCATTCATTCCTCCTTGTCTGTTTGAAGCTTTATGATAAAACATTAGTCTTTAGTCCATAAACAAACTAAACAACTTACGAAGAGACAAATGTAGATTTACATGAACAAACTCTTCGTAGTTTGCTAAAAACGATATATTCGCAATCTAAGGGTCAAAGGACTATTGACCTCAGTATGATTGTTAGAAGAATCTATGATGTCTGGTTATGAGGCATTGAGAGTTGGAGACTCTATAGTTCTTCTAGGTATCTTCCGAAGGTACTGAATTGAACAGTGCACTTCTAGAGACAAGATAAGAACAAACCATTTAACCTCTTATGTCTCGAAGTCACTACGTATGAATTGCATCGTGCTTACCTTAATCCTGAAATGAGACATGCCATTTCACAGCTTACGTATTCTCATTTGAGAAAGTCAGAGTTCGGACTCACTATGTGATTCCGAACAGGGCCTATTGGTGAAGTACTAAGCTGTGAGAATGTCATGAGTAACTTTGTGAAGTTCTCATAGATATGAAATTCATGTACAAGATTGCTGAAATGCAATGTATATCACCTCATGTTTTGTTCCTTGGAGTGTGACTAAATGAACTGGCCAGTGTCCAAATTGAGTCTTGACTCTTTTGGACGAAACAATGTGACTTGTTAGCTCCTCGTCAATACATTGTTTCTAACTTATTCACAAGCGACAAAGGAGTTGAGGAAATAACAGCTAGAAGGGTGAAATGGTAAATTTGTAAATCCCGACTAGCTGATGATATTCATGAAGGGTAAACACTGATAATATTCTGTGGATCCACTCATTACAATTAGGTTGAATTCTTGAGTAGAAAATAAATTCATTTGAACCGAGAGATTTTCAGTGTCAACTCTTTAGTGGAGTCAGTTGACATTAAGCTAAACTTGGAAAAGGTTTGTGAACTTTTGAGTCCAAGTATTTTAGCTCAAGCTTTGTTCATTTGGATCCATGAGGTCACTGTCACGAATCGCATCGATTAGGAATAGTTAAACTGGAAGCTAAGTCAAAACAAGAACGAAAATTGTCAAAAGGGTATTTTTGTCTTTTGAGACATAGCATGAAATGAATGTCAATAATTTTTTTGACAAGGTCATTTGATGACTTAATAATACTCAGCCATGACTTGATCATTGGGTCTTGTGGATTAATTTCATTACATAAGAATTTTATTGAAAATTCTTAATGGGCCTTTTTCATGTTGTCATGAACAAATGAGAAGCTTCTAGAAGCTCCTTCTAGAGACAATATGGGCGCCCATAATACCCAAAGAAAGAGAGAATATTTTGTGCATAAATGTATCATGATACTTGCCAAAAGAAAAAGAGGAAACAAATTTCCCACACATGCATAGGGATTTTCGGCCACATGGGTCAAGGGAGAAGCAAACAAAAGAGGAAACAAATCCAAGGACTTACTTGGTAAGTCTTGGCCGTGCACCTCTATAAACGAAAAGAGGAAATTGGCTCATAAATATGTGATATTCTATAGAATAGGAAACTACCTTATTGAAGGTGAGACCTCTCCTATAAATAGGAGCCTCATTCCTCTCATTTTTCTCAATTCCACATAAGTTAGAGATTGAGAGCCTCTCTCTCTAGAACTTGTGGTTGCCGCCCCTTCCTCTCTCTCTCTCTAGTTTATTTTCGATTTTTGTTTTGGTACCTAGGTCCTCATTTGACCTAGTGTGTAGCTCTGCGACTTCAAGACTCGTTCTTAAGTCGTAGTGTTTAAAAGTGCCCACTCACTAATTCCTTTATTTCGAGTGATTTAGTGATAGAAAATTTCGTGGTTGCTCGAGGTGCCGAGGAAAGAAAGAGAGACGTGCTGCGAGGGAGACGAACGTTTTCAATCTTCCGAAGGCTCATCAACGTTCAAGCTTCTAAAGAGGTTAGTAAATTTATTATGCTCATATTAGTTTTATTTACATGTGCTTGCACTTTGTCTAGGTTAGTAAAAACTTTTTTTACTTGAAAATAAAATTTTTAAAATTCTGCCGCTTAACGAAGCGTTAAACTTTTTCTTAAAACCTAGATCAATTCCAAAAAATGGTATCAGAGCTATGGTCAAATCAAATAAGTTTTCAAAATGTTTTCAAAACTATATCTATATGACATATGTTCAAAATCTATATGCTCTTGAAATTTTGAGTGGGAGGTCTCTTTGTAGACAAGTCGAAAAATAAAAAGATGTGTAATCTCAAACTTTCAAGTGTTCGAGTGAGTTGAAGTTCACACTTCCCTCATGCACTTTCCCGAATAGAAAATAGGAAAAGATCGAGTATGTACCTTGTGCCTTTATGCACTAACACTGCTCTGAACATGATGATCTAGGATTCTCTTCTAGTTGTCCGCTCTATCGCTGTATAACTAGGAAAACCATTTCCGAACTTATAAGAGTCGATGTACCAACTCCAAAAACTAAGTGGGAGGGTTATATTTGTTGTTTGTAACCCACGACCCCCAACACTAATGAAAAAAGCAATTAACGTGGGACAAAGAGCCGCTCTTGCGACCCTCTCTTAAATGGGAGTACTCCAAGGCGTTTTTGCTTCGATCATTGCTCAATGAGCTACGTCCAAGATTGAGACGATGATGACAAAGCCTCCCCTTGGGGGATTGTTTTTTAGAGTTGACCTTTTGGACTAAGTGGTTGGTTGCGCACTTAGGCTCAATCCCTAGTAATCCTCCCTTGAGGCTCTGCGAAAGGATGTGAGTGATCAAACTAATTTAAAAGGTGGCTAGTCGAAATTGATGTATTGACATCTTGGCTAAGCATTAATGATGTGTCATTTACTTATAAATGGAGATTTTTTGCGGCCTTCTCTTGAGGGAGTAAATTATCGTTTGGTTTATAACACCTTTGGATTTGATCAAAGTCTTAAATAAAACTTAAATCCTAAACCTAAGACTAATCATAAACTTGTTTCAACTTATATAGGCAACATGTCTCTCAACCTTCTCTCGATCATCCTTTCCTCAAAAAAACTCGAAAACGAAAACTACTTAGATTCAAAACTTAACCTCGATATCATCCTTACCATTAACAAGCACAAATGGGTACTCACCACCCCATGTTATCCTCTGACGAATGATGATTCGACTCAAGAGGACAATGACGCCTTCACGGCCTGACTTCGATCCGATGAGATTGTGAGTGCTATATCTTAGCATCTATGAACAATATGCTGAAAAAGCAACATCGTGACATCAAGACTGCCGCTGACATGCTCTACAATCTCTTTGAGATGTTTGGAGGGCAAAGGCGTCAAGCAAGGCAACGAGCAGTCCGACAGTTTATGAACTGTCATATGAAGGCTAGGACTCCTGTCGGAGACTTTATGATATTGATCATTAGTTTTCTGAATAAAATGGAAATCATAGGATCTGAGATTGATGGGAAGAATGTCATAGATATGATCTTAGAAACTCTCCCCGCATCTCTTGATACCTCCAAGATGAACTACTCCATTAACAAGCTAGAGTACACTGTTACCAAGCTTATGGAGGAACTTCCCACTGCTGTAGGTCTCACTAAGAGAAAGAGGAATCAAGGAGAGGCACATGCTACTGAGCACAAAGCCTCCGCCTCTGGAACTGAGAAGAGACCTCACAAGGCCGATAAAAAGAACCGTCCTGCCTATCTCAAAGCAAAGGAACATAGTATTGTACTAGTTACCGAAGCATGCTTAGTAGCTGATAATGTATCAACGTGGATTCTTGACTCCGCTGCTACTAACCATATTTGTTGTTCCTTGAATGGTTTCAAGAAAACCAAAATCTTAGAGGAAGGCGAGTTCTGTTTCAAATGGGGTGATGGGAGCCTGGTGTCTGCGAAGGCTGTGGGATCCGTGACGTTGTCTTTTGAAGACCGCACTTTAAACTTGAATAATATTTATTTTGTTCCTACCTTTGGGAAGAACTTAATATCCGTTGCTCGTCTTCTTGAGCAAGATTATTGTTTAAAGTTCATTAAGAATGGAATTCGTATTTCGTTTCCTGATAATTCTTTTGTCACTGATGCATGTATGAAGAATGCTCTTTTTTACATCTATCCCACTCAACCTTCTCTTTTAGACACCGAAATAGATAATGATCTAATTAGGGAGCCAAAGAGGATCAAACATTCTGAATCCTCCGATCTAACAAAATCAACATACCTATGGCACTTAAGACTTGGTCATATCAGTCTAAATAGGATTAAGAGACTTGTGATAGTCGGTCCACTCCAAGCCTCTGCAATAGGTTCACTACCTACTTGTGAATCCTGCATAGAAGGAAAAATGACTAAGCGACCTTTCTCCGATAAGGGTCGAAGAGCCACTGAGTTGCTGGAACTAATACATTCTGATGTATGTGGTCCGCTCAGCCAACAGGCACGTGGGGGATACGAATACTTCGTTACCTTCACTGATGATTACTCGCGATATGGTTTTGTCTATTTGCTCAAACACAAATCTGAGACCTTTAACGTATTTAAGGTCTTTAGGGCTTTAGTGGAAAAGCAAACTGGCAAAGTGATCAAAACACTTCGATCTGATCGAGGTGGCGAGTATATGTCTGGAGAGTTTGATGACTTTCTTAAAGAAGAAGGTATCGCTTCTCAGCTTACCGCACCTGGCACACCTCAACAAAACGGAGTGTCAGAGAGAAGAAACCGAACTCTTATGGATATGGTTAGATCAATGATGAGTTACTCATCACTCCCTCATTCCTTTTGGGGATATGCCCTTGAAACAGCCGCCTATATTCTGAACCAAGTTCCGTCCAAAACGGTTCCTGGTACTCCTTATGAACGATAGACTGGCCGTAAAGTAAATATTGGCCGCATCAAAATTTGGGGTTGCCCCGCACACGTGCTGAGGCAAAAGACTAGCAAGTTGGCTAGTAGGTCAGAATTGTGTCTGTTCGTTGGATATCCAAAGGAAACCAAAGGTTTTACTTTCTATAGTCCTGAGGACGATAAGACTTTCGTTAGCAG
Source organism: Urtica dioica subsp. dioica (assembly GCF_054948205.1). NCBI lineage: Eukaryota > Viridiplantae > Streptophyta > Magnoliopsida > Rosales > Urticaceae > Urtica > Urtica dioica. The sequence continues at coordinate 16,368,191 of NC_142756.1, forward strand.
GAATGCTCGTTTCCTTGAGGAGGACTTTATGAAGGATGCAAAACCTAGAAGCAAAAATTGTGCTTGAAGAAAAGTTGGGTGAGGAAGCTTCTACCTCATCTGTAAGAACTGTTCTTACCCCAACTGAAATACAACCTAACTCAGCAGAATCTCGTCAAGTAGTACTTCGACGTAGTGGGAGGGCTACTCAAAAGCCTGACAGGTACATGTCATATGGAGCCTCTCTCGTAGCCGTCTCTGACATGGATGATCCTGTTTCCTATAGCCAAGCGATGGCTTGTTCTGAATCAAACCTTTGGCTTGACGCCATGAAAGATGAGATGCACTCGATGTATGTCAACAAAGTCTAGAAACTTGTAGACCTTCCTGAAGGGATTAAACCCGTAGGGTGTAAGTGGATATACAAGAAGAAAATGGGTCCTGATGGGAACGTCGAGACGTTCAAAGCACGACTTGTGGCGAAGGGTTATACCCAACAAGAAGGGATTGACTATGAAGAAACCTTCTCGCCAGTCGCGATGCTTAAATCCATCCGCATACTCCTATCCATAGCTGCAGCTCTCGACTATGAGATATGGCAAATGGATATCAAGACAGCCTTCCTGAATGGCAATCTTGACGAGCGCATTTACATGGCTCAACCAGACGGTTTCGTGAAAGAAGGTCAAGAGACCAAGGTTTGTGAGTTGCTTAAGTCCATTTATGGATTAAAGCAAGCATCTAGGTAATGGAATATTAGATTCGATGAAACTGTAAAGAGCTTCGGCTTTGAACAGTCAATAGATGTGCCTTGTATTTACTAGTTAATACAAGAAGGCAAAGTTGTGTTTCTGGTACTATATGTCGATGATATACTACTCATTGGTAATGACGTGGGTAAGTTATCTGAGGTTAAGGTCTGGCTGGCAAAGCAATTCGATATGAAGGATCTAGGAGAAGCCGCGTACATTCTAGGAATCCAAATCTTTCGAGATAGGAAAAACCGGACCCTGTCGCTCTCTCAAGCATCTTATATTGATAAGGTGATGGATCGCTTCTCGATGCAAGACTCCAAGAAGGGCCAAACACCCTTTAGGCATGGAGTCTCACTCTCCAAGGACCAGTCTCCCAAGACTGCACAAGAGATTGAAGATATGAGGAAGATTCCTTACGCCTCTGCTGTAGGAAGCCTCATGTATGCTATGCTTTGCACTAGACCTGACATCTGTTTCGCTGTTGGCGTAGTTAGCCGTTTCCAATCCAACCCTGGACCCGAGCACTGGATTGGTGTTAAGCATGTTCTTAAGTATCTTCGAAGAACTAGGAACTTGATGCTTACATACTCAGGTACTGACCTGACTATGACGGGATATACCGACTCCGATTTTCAAGCGGATAAGGATTCCAGGAAATCCACTTCGGGATCTGTGTTCATCCTTAATGGTGGAGCTGTTGTGTGGAGAAGTATTAAGTAATCTTGCATTGACTCCACAATGGAAGCAGAATATGTGGCTGCTTGTGAAGCATCCAAAGAGGCTGTATGGCTTAGAAAATTCCTTAAGTATTTGGAAGTTGCTCGAAACGTCGACGAGCCCATGACCCTTTATTGTGATAATATCGGGGTTGTCGCTAACTCAAAGGAACCTCGAAGCCATAAGCGCTCTAAGCATATTGAGAGGAAATACCACTTGATTCGAGAGATTACGCATCGCGGAGACGTGGAGGTGAAGTAGATCTCTGGCATATCCATTCACCAAGGCCCTAGCGAACAAGGTCTTCGACCTACATCGAGAGAGATTAGGCATGAAAGACTACACACATCTTCTTTGAGTCAAGTGGGAGTTTGTTGTCAATGGTGGCCCCAAGAAGAGTTGTAGTGTGTATTTATGTACATTTGATGTCATATAGTCTTACGAAGACTCTTGCTTGTAACTGCTTATTTATTAATAAAAAATTGAAACGTTCATTCATTCCTCCTTGTCTGTTTGAAGCTTTATGATAAAACATTAGTCTTTAGTCCATAAACAAACTAAACAACTTACGAAGAGACAAATGTAGATTTGCATGAACAAACTCTTCGTAGTTTGCTAAAAACGATATATTCGCAATCTAAGGGTCAAAGGACTATTGACCTCAGTATGATTGTTAGAAGAATCTATGATGTCTGGTTATGAGGCATTGGGAGTTGGAGACTCTATAGTTCTTCTAGGTATCTTCCAAAGGTACTGAATTGACCAGTGCACTTCTAGAGACAAGATAAGAACAAACCATTTAATCTCTTATGTCTCGAAGTCACTACGTATGAATTGCATCGTGCTTACCTTAATCCTGAAATGAGACATGCCATTTCACAGCTTACGTATTCTCATTTGAGAAAGTCAGAGTTTAGACTCACTATGTGATTCCGAACAGGGCCTATTGGTGAAGTACTAAGCTGTGAGAATGTCATGAGTAACTTTGTGAAGTTCTCATAGATATGGAATTCATGTACAAGATTGCTGAAATGCAATGTATATCACCTCATTCTTTGTTCCGTGTAGTGTGAATAAATGAACTGGCCAGTGTCCAAATTGAGTCTTGACTCTTTTGGATGAAACAATGTGACTTGTTAGCTCCTCGTCAATACATTGTTTCTAACTTATTCACAAGCGACAAAGGAGTTGAGGAAATAACAGCTAGAAGGGTAAAATGGTAATTTTGTAAATCCCGACTAGATGATGATATTCATGAAGGGTAAACACTGATAATATTCTGTGGATCCACTCATTACAATTAGGTTGAATTCTTGAGTAGAAAATAAATTCATTTGAACCGAGAGATTTTCAGTGTCAACTCTTTAGTGGAGTCAGTTGACATTAAGCTAAACTTGGAAAAGGTTTGTGAACTTTTGAGTCCAAGTATTTTAGCTCAAGCTTTGTTCATTTGGATCCATGAGGTCACTGTCACGAATCACATCGATTAGGAATAGTTAAACTGGAAGCTAAGTCAAAACAAGAACGAAAATTGTCAAAAGGGTATTTTTGTCTTTTGAGACATAGCATGAAATGAATGTCAATAATTTTTTTGACAAGGTCATTTGATGACTTAATAATACTCGGCCATGACTTGATCATTGGGCTTTGTGGATTAATTTCATTAGATAAGAATTTTATTGAAAATTCTTAATGGGCCTTTTTCATGTTGTCATGAACAAATGAGAAGCTTCTAGAAGCTCCTTCTAGAGACAATATGGGCGCCCATAATACCCAAAGAAAGAGAGAATATTTTGTGCATAAATGTATCATGATACTTGCCAAAAGAAAAAGAGGAAACAAATTTCCCACACGTGCATAGGGATTTTCGGCCACATGGGTCAAGGGAGAAGCAAACAAAAGAGGAAACAAATCCAAGGACTTACTTGGTAAGTCTTGGCTGTGCACCTCTATAAACGAAAAGAGGAAATTGGCTCGTAAATATGTGATATTCTATAGAATAGGAAACTACCTTATTGAAGGTGAGACCTCTCCTATAAATAGGAGCCTCATTCTTCTCATTTTTCTCAATTCCACATAAGTTAGAGATTGAGAGCCTCTCTCTCTAGAACTTGTGGTTGCCGCCCCTTCCTCTCTCTCTAGTTTATTTTCGATTTTTGTTTTGGCACCTAGGTCATCATATGACCTAGTCTTTAGCTCTGCGACTTCAAGACTCGTTCTTAAGTCGTAGTGTTTAAAAGTGCCCACTCACTAATTCCTTTATTTCGAGTGATTTAGTGATAGAAACTTTCGTGGTTGCTCGAGGTGCCGAGGAAAGAAAGAGAGACGTGCTACGTGGGAGACGAACGTTTTCAATCTTCCGAAGGCTCATCAACGTTCAAGCTTCTAAAGAGGTTAGTAAATTTATTATGCTCATATTAGTTTTATTTACATGTGCTTGCACTTGGTCTAGGTTAGTAAAAACTGTTTTTACTTGAAAAGAAATTTTTTAAAATTCTGCCGCTTAACAAAGCGTTAAACTTTTTCATAAACCCTAGATCAATTCCAACAATAGAGACCTGATTTGGCCTACACTTTGAGTAGACTCTCTCGATATACGAGGAATCCAAGTGTTGAACACTGGAAAGCAATCGTGAGGGTACTGAGGTATCTACAATTCACTCGTGATTCAGGTCTACACTATACAAGATATCCTGACGTCATTGAAGGGTACACTGATGCGTGTTGGATATCTGATATTCAAGATTCTAAAGCCACTACTGGATATGTATTCACTCTGGGAGGTGCGGATATATCTTGGAAATCCTCCAAACAAACTATGATAACTAGATCTACGATGGAATCCGTGTTTGTTGCGTTGGATAATGGTAAGTCTGGACATATCCATCGATAAAGCACATAGTGTGATGTATAATGGTAAGTCTAGACATATCTGTCGACGATATAATACCATTAGACAACTTATCTCGTCTGAAGTCATAAGTATTGACTATGTTAGATCCAAAGAGAGCATTGCGGATCCACTAACAAAAGGGTTAAACAGGGACCTACTCGAGAAGACATCTAAAGGAATGGGACTAAAGCCCATGGCTAATAAAGCCAAGACAAAGGAAACCCAACCATGATGGCTGGAGATCCAAGATCTTGGTTCAAAAGGACAACCTAACTGTCAATGGCTCTATAAGGTCACTGTGGGGGGAAAACCCCGATCCTATTCCTATTAAAACAGTGACTCCCGTACGAGGTTAAGCTGAGAGCTTTTAATGATTATGTGAAATCGGATTGTTGAGATTCCGAAGGAGTAATGCGTGATTACTCTTGATAAAAGAGTCACCTATGTGAGAGAGAAGTGGGGCCGATTCGAAAGAGAATCGATTGGGCTTAATTCTTTGAAACTCTTGCAGAACCAGGCGAATGTTCAGAGCCGAAATGAACATAACCATGAGAACGGAACCGTAGTAAGGAAAATATCTGTGGGAGCTATGTTTATCATTTATATACAAATGACTAACAGTTCAAGAACATCGTGTCTACTGAGTAGTAAGTAAAGATGACATATCTTTCCGAGGGAAGGTTCAAAGGCATTGCCTACCTATCCTATACAGTTATTGATCGTAGAGTCTATCACCATATCATGTTGTGTCTTTATAATTTTCGTCTCACAATTTCATTCATATGGGGGATTATTGGAATATTTGGTATTTAATACCAATATAATGGTTGATTTATGGCAATAATTTGAGTGGGATCCACTCATCGGAATTGTATAATTCCAAGTGCTATGTATTCCTTATACCGAGAGGTACGAGATTGAATATTTACTTACCAAAATCGGACCTAGAGTGAATGAGAAATTGATGCTCAAAGGTTACAAAAATCAACACATTTTATGTGTAAGTGAATTGAAGTTCAAGAGTCCCACGTAGGTTGTGTAAGTGTGTTGTATATTATATATATACTCTCTTCTTTCTTTAGGGGATAAGCAAGTGCAAGAGAGGAGAGTGTGGGTGTGTTATCTCTTAACCCATCTCGCGCGCACACACACACACGCTCGCCGCCGCCGCCGAGCTGGGCCAGGCCGGGCTCGGGTTTCGGGTTTTGGGTTTCGGGAATGTCTCGGTCTCGGGCTTGGGCCTTGGTCTAATTCCTATATTTTTATTTTAAATTTCACTTCTAAAAGTATAAATTTCTCAAATAACTCGTGTGTTATGTTGGAAATTAAACATTGCGGTTTGTCCGTTTGTTTCAGTGGCTTTAAGGCCTGAAACGTATGAGTTAATACTCTGAACGTTTTGAACTTTGTAATGCCTCCTTTAACCCGTATTATGGAGCATTGATTGTATCCATTTTGAGCTATTGCTCAGGGTATGCTTGTGCCTATATAAGGCTGAGCTTTCTCTCATTTCGAACACAATCAATATCCCTCACTGTTCTAAAAAATCTTCTTCTTCTCCCAGAAATATTTTTCTTTTTGTTTGTCTTGGTGATAGTCTCTGGCTTTGGTTCTAATTCGTCGTTGATACACTAAGTGGTGCCTTTGTGTGTCATGTTCGTCGTTGTATCCTGGGAAGCCTTACTCGCATTTTTCAGCACCCGGTGAGAGAGTAATAGAGCTTTAAGGAAACCGTCTCACGGTCCTCGACGTTTCCTTTCTTTCCAGCATGTTCAACTCGCAGCTCATCAACTTACCTTGTCTATTATTTAGGATTTGGTTGAAGGTTTTCTGGAAATTATTTTTGTAGCCTCTATTTATACATTATTGTTTACGCTATCTGTCTATTCTCTGAAATATTATTGCCTTATTTCTAACACAAACAAGCTTCGAATCAACTAAGTATGACCCATATTTTTAAGTCAACAAGATCCATAGAAGAAAACTGCTTACCATCCAGTCATGAACTTCTTCTATTCCCAACACCAAACAACTTTGTAAAATGTCTACAATTTAAAATGGAGCAACATCTAGTAAATCACACAAGACATACAAACACCAGCAGCATTAAGTACTCCAAGACCACAAACTCTGAGATGGATGATTCTAAACTAATGATAATCATAATCATATTTACTTGAATTACCTTTAATAAATCCCATAATATATATAATTCTTCTATTCAACCCATACTACAAAGAATTTAACTAAGCAATGGGAAAACCCCTATTCCTTTTTTTCAAATTTTCGGCCAAATATCAACAATTTCAAAAATTGAAGCAATCTAACATAATATCACACTTAAACAATCAAAAACCGAGTTCTAATCTCATCTGATCTCGAAAAGTATCCAAGAAAAACCAAAGCTCCAAACTAGCAAACCCTGATCGGACATAAAGGAAGAAAAATTTAAGGTTTCCAATCTCGTTGACTAGCTCGAACTCTGGAGCGACTCTAAAGTCTTCCTCTTCCACGAAAACACGATGAGACCATGAAATGGATGAGAGAGTAAGGAAATCGCATGCCAAAGTGAACCTGAGAGAGAGAAATAGAGATAGCATGAGCCAGATAGAAAAAGAGTAACAAAATGATTGAGAGAGAGTTACAGAGTGAGACTGAGATATAGCGGTGGAGCAAGGCGGCCGAAGAGAGAGACGCTCAAAAAGCGAATTGGAGAGATAATGTATCGAGCGTGAGTGGCAATGGGAGAGAATTGTAGAGTGAGGCAATGAGAGAGTGAATCAGAAGTAGAATGTCTCGAGTGTGAGTGGCGGTGGTCGCGAGCAGGGATGGTGGTGGTCGCGAGCAGGGACGGCGGTGATCGCGAGCGTGGATGGTGGTGGTCGTGAGCGAGGCCGGTGAGGCGTACGAGCGGCACCTCCTCGTGCACTGCCGCTCGTACGCTCTCGTTGGAATTCTGCTGAAGCTGGCGGCGTCGTCTGAGCATCTGCCATTGAAACTGATGGCGGCGTTGTCTGAGGCGACGGGTGCATTTGGGGCGACGGCGTCGTCTGAGGCATCCGTGGCAACATGCCGGGCGAAAACTGAGGCATCTGTGGCATCGTGCCGGACGACATCTAAGGCAAGGGCAAAAACTGCTGCGTGAACGCGAACAGTTGTCGCTGCATCTCCTCCATCTGCTGTTGTTCGGCTCGCCTCATCTCATCCATAGCGAGTTGTTGTGCCGCCACCTGAGCTTGGAGCTCGCCAACCACTGGATCTGGAACGCGGCGCCGCGACGAGCCTGAGCCTGATGACGAGCTTTCGTCCTGAGCCTGAGCAATAGCCCAAGATGATCTCGGGACCGCTGGACCTATTCCAACGTACCAATCTTGACGGTTCCCGAGAATTTCTAGCATCGCGTGCTCCTCTGCGTCGTCCTGGTTAAAGACTACGCCTTGCACTTCTGCTTGTCGCTGAAGTTCGCCAGTACAGTAACTATCCGCGCCTTTACACATAAGAAAAATTATTAAAAATTAATTATTATGTAAGTAACGTAATCGTAATTATCACATATGACTTACATGTGCTCGTCTCGCCCAATCTGTCGTCCATTCACCTTTTCTATTATGGTGTTTTTGCTCCCACGTCGTTAACGCGGAGCCGAAAGTCCCATCATCCTTACTCTGCAATTGTTATGAAAATATAAGTATTGAATTTATTTCAAATTAAGTATTTCAAAATTAGAATAACTTACGTTTAAATGACGATGAGCCAAGAAAGAAAGAGATCCTTGAGTCGACCTCGTCTTCTTCTTCTTCGAATTCTCCTTGTTGCGATTAGACTTTTTCTGCAAATAATTAATTTTGTCATTATTCAATCTGATAAAGATATTGTGATTTATTACAATCATACATTACGTACCTTCCAATCGTCAGTTGCGAACTCGTCTACCACCGCCTCCCAATCCTCTTTCTTATATCCCGGTGGTGTTTCCGCCTTAGCGTTTTCTTTGCTCCCACAAAACTCCAACCTGAACTTCTCTGATAGCTTGGACTTCTGGTTGCGTCACCTGATCTTGGCATTCCGAATGATAGCTTGATCAATCGTATTCTGAAAGCAATCCGCAGGCAGATCCTCGCCGGTGTCAGGATCCGTGTACACAAATCTGAACTCGGAATGAAGTGCGCTCAAAATAGCAACCAACGTCTGGGGCGTCACTTCACTCCAATCACGAGTCGTATGCGGGATATGTGCTTTCACCAAAGCACCGAGGCGGTTGTTAAATAGTCCAACCTTTTTATTTTCTTTCCTTATCTCTTGATAAAATGTTTGGTTTATTGGGTCCCACTTGACCACCTTCGCACCAGGTACACCCTGTGTTGCTCGCGCCGACGTCGAGCTGGTTGTTGGTCCCCTTGATTTCTTAGGACCTTGGGAATCAGGTTCCTGTAGCGGACCTTGCGAATCTGGTCTCTGTGGCGAATCTCCACCAGAACTTGAAGCGATCGACATCCTATAAAATGAAAACAACATTTGTAAATTGACATCGTATAAAATAAAACAACATCATACAAAAACGTGGGTGACACCACGGATATATTTTATTATAAAACCTCACATATGGCGGAGGAAAACTGTGGTTACATAGATAGTTCTTATTCATCGTCATCACTACCTATATCAACATCAACATCAACATCAACATCAACATCTTCTCCCTAAAAAACGATGCATTCCTCATGATCATCGTCGTCTTCCTCACCATCGTCAACGATATTTACTAGCTCAGCATCTTCGATTTCATGTCGATGATTCAGACGATCGATGTTTGACAATTCTATTGTCAACAGAATCGAGGCTGAGGTGGTGGGGTCGACTTCAGGAACGTCCCAAATCCCTCGATGATTGCATTCCTGAACGATTTCCCAGTTACCACTTAAAACAATATCTTTGATGTAAAAGACTTGTTTCGCCTGAATTGCGAGTATGTACGGCTCCTCTGTAAACCACTGTTTCGTGGTAAAAGCACTCGTTTCTCCAGTAGTCTTATCGTTGTGAACTAGTCGCCGAGAATCGTGCTTGTCACCGTACCATATACATTTGAATAATACAACACGACAGTCGTACCTATAATTCAGCACCATGACGTCTTCCATCCAACCGTACAGTTGCTTCAATCGATCTTTCAAGGGAAAATATCGCAATATCTTTTGCGGTATCTTCTTACCAGTTGGCTTCCATCTACTCTCGTTACATATCGGGCACACGTCGATGTTCGCGAGATGTTTTCGGAATAGGACACAGTCATTAATGCACGCGTCAATCATCTCGTATCCCATGCCAAAACGCTTCAGCTTTGCTTTTGCCTCGTAGTGCTTCTCCGGTATTCGATTACCGGCTGGATGAGACTTCCTCAAAAGCTGCAGCAGTTCTGTGAACGACTTGTTCGTCCAATGGTTCGTGACTTTAAGGTGCATCAACTGAACCAAGAATGACAACAACGAAAACTCCTTGCATCCAGGGTACAATTCCGCTTGCAACTCAGCGAACAAGTCTTCCACTTGCTCCTCCGCACGCACATCGCTCGAAGCCGTCTCCGTAACACCATCGAAATCCTCGTGATCTCTTATATCCTCAACAGCAGCATGTATTCCTCCTACTCCTCTCTGGGCTATTTCTCCGATGGGGACTTCTTCAAGATGACCAACGGAACGCACGACCTCGCCATGATGATACCATTCTGTGTAGCCCGGGGTGAACCCTTTGTTTAGCAGATGATGCCTTACAACCCCAATGTCGTGCACTCTCACGTTGTTGCAAGGCTTGCAAGGACATTGATATTCGTAATTATCGTTCGCACCTAAAGGTGATGGGTGCGAAAAGTCGCACCCGATGGTCATGACTTTTAGGTGCGGTTTTCCGCACCCAAATTCGCACCCATAAGTCAGAAAAGTGTTGGAATCGATCTAGGGTTTAAGAAAATAATTAACGCTTCGGGAAGCGGCGGAATTTTAAAAATTTTCTTTTACAAGTAAAAACGGTTTTTACTAACCTAGACAAGTGCAAGTACATGTAATTAAAAAAACTAATATGAGCTAAGAAGTTTACTAACCTTTCTTGAAGCTTGATCTTTGAGAAGCTCTTAGAAAGTTGCAACGCTCGTCTCCCCTCGCAGCACGTCTCTCTTCCTTTCCTCGGAACCTCGAGCAACCACGAAAGTTTCTATCACTAAATCACTCGAAATAAAGGAATTAGTGAGTGGGCACTTTTAAACACTACGACTTAAGAACGAGTCTTGAAGTCGCAGAGCTAAACACTAGGTTGAGTGTGGACCTAGGTGCCAAAACAAGAAAAATCGAAAATAAACTAGAAAGAGAGAGAGAGAGAGAGAGAGGAGTTCGGCCAAGTTCTAGAGAGAGAGAGTCTCTCAAATCTCTTAAACTTGGATGAATGAAAAGTGTGGAATGGGGCTCCTATTTATAGGAGAGGTCTTACCTTCAATAAGGTAGTTTCCTCTTCTATAGAATATCACATATTAATGAGCCAATTTCCCCTTTTCTTCTATGAGGCAGACGGCCAAGACTTGCCAAGCAAGTCCTTGGATTTGTTTCCTCTTTTATTTGCTTCTCTCTTGACCCTTATGGCCGAAATTCCCTTATGCCATGCATAGGAAATTTCTTTCCTCTTTTTCTTTTGGCAAGTATCTAAATACATTTATGCACAAAATAAACTCTCTTTCCTCTTGGGTAGTAGGCGCCCAAATCTTCTAGAAAGGCTTCTAGAATTTTCTTCACTTGTTCATGACAACATAAGAAAAGACCCATTTAGAATTTTCAATAAAATTCTTATGAAATTAAATTAATCAACAAGGCCTAATAATCAAGTTATGGCCAAGTGACATTAAGTCATCAAATGAACTTGTCAAAATAAATTTATTGACATTCATTTCATCCTATGTCTCAAAAGACAAAAATACCCTTTTGACAATTTTCGTTCTTGTTTTGACTTAGCTTCCAGTTTAACTATTCCTATCGATGTGATTCGTGACAGTGACCTCATGGACCCAAATGAACAAAGCTTGAGCTAAACACTTGGACTCAAAAGTTCACAAACCTTTTCCAAGTTTAGCTTAATGCCAACTGACTCCACTAAAGAGCTGACACTGAAAATCTCTCGGTTCAAATGAATTTATTTTCTACTCAAGAATTCAACCTAATTATGATGAGCGGATCCACTGAATATTATCTATGTTTAGCCTTCATGAATGTCATCAGCTAGTCGGGATTTACTAAATTACCATTTTACCCTTCTAGCTGTTATTTCCTCAACTCTTTTGTCGCTTGTGAATAAGTTAGAAACAATGTATTAACGAGGAGCTAACAAGTCACATTGTTTCATCCAAAAGAGTCCGGACTCAATTTGGACACTGGCCAGTTCATTTATTCACACTCCAAGGAACAAAGCATGAGGTGACATACACTGCATTTCAGCAATCTTGTACATGAATTCCATATGTATGAGAACTTCACAAAGTTACTCATGACATTCTCACAACTTAGTACTTCACCAATAGGCCCTGTTCGGAATCACATAGTGAGTCCGAACTCTGACTTTCTCAAATGAGAATACTAAGGTGTGAAATGGCATGTCTCATTTCAGGATTAAGGTAAGCATGATGCAATTCATACGTAGTGACTTCGAGACATAAGAGGTTAAATGGTTTGTTCTTATCTTGTCTCTAGAAGTGCACTAGTCAATTCAGTACCTTCGGAAGATACCTAGAAGAACTATAGAGTCACCAACTCTCAATGCCTCATAACCAGACATCATAGATTCTTCTAGCAATCGTACTGAGGTCAATAGTCATTTGACCCTAAGATTGCGAATATATCGTTTCAAATTAAGTATTTCAAAATTAGAATAACTTACGTTTAAATGACGATGAGCCAAGAAAGATAGAGATCCTTGAGTCGACCTCGTCTTCTTCTTCTTCGAATTCTCCTTGTTGCGATTAGACTTTTTCTGCAAATAATTAATTTTGTCATTATTCAATCTGATAAAGATATTGTGATTTATTACAATCATACATTACGTACCTTCCAATCGTCAGTTGCGAACTCGTCTACCACCGCCTCCCAATCCTCTTTCTTATATCCCGGTGGTGATTTCGCCTTAGCGTTTTCTTTGCTCCCACAAAACTCTAACCTGAACTTCTCTTATAGCTTGGACTTCTGGTTGCGTCGCCTGATCTTGGCATTCCGAATGATAGCCTGATCTGTTTAAGCAAACTACGAAGAGTTTCTTCATGCAAATCTACATTTGTCTCTTCGTAAGTTGTTAAGTTTGTTTATGGACTAAAAGACTAAGGTTTTATCATAAAGCTTCAAACAAGGAAGATTGAATGAATGTTTCAACTTTATTAATGAATGAATAGGCAATTACAAGCAAGAGTCTTCATGAGACTTTCTTACATCAAATGTACAAAATAAAGATTACAACTCTTCTTGTGGGCACCATTGACAACAAACTCCCACTTGACTCAAAGAAGATGTGTGTAGTCTTTCATGCCTAATCGCTCACGATGTTGGTCGAAAACCTTGTTCGCTAGGGCCTTGGTGAATGGATCTGCGAGGTTGTCCACCGTTGAGATCTTCTTCACTTCCACGTCTCCGCGCTGCATGATCTCTCGAATCAAATGGTATTTCCTCTCAATATGCTTAGAGCGCTTATGGCTTCTACGTTCCTTTGAGTTAGCGACAGCCCCACTATTATCACAATAAAGGGTCATGGGCTCGTCGACGTTTGGAACAACTTCCAAATACTTAAGGAATTTTCTAAGCCATGCAGCCTCTTTGGATGCTTCACAAGCAGCCACATATTCTGCTTCCATTGTGGAGTCAGCAATGCAAGATTGCTTAATACTTCTCCACACAACAGCTCCACCATTAAGGATGAACACAGATCCCGAAGTGGATTTCCTGGAATCCTTATCCGCTTGAAAATCAGAGTCGGTATATCCCGTCATAGTCAGGTTAGTACCTGAGTATGTAAGCATCAAGTTCCTAGTTCTTCGAAGATACTTAAGAACATGCTTAATAGCAATCCAGTGCTCGGGTCCAGGGTTGGATTGGAAACAGCTAACTACGCCAACGGCGAAACAAATGTCAGGTCTAGTGCAAAGCATAGCATACATGAGGCTTCCTACGGTAGAGGCGTAAGGAATTTTCCTCATGTCTTCAATCTCTTGTGCCGTCTTGGGAGACTGGTCCTTAGAGTGTAAAACTCCATGCCTAAAGGGTGTTTGGCCCTTCTTGGAGTCTTGCATCGAGAAGCGATCCATTACCTTATCAATATAAGATGCTTGAGAGAGCGAAAGGGTCCTGTTTTTCCTATCTCGAAAGATTTGGATCCCGAGAATGTACGCGGCTTCTCCTAGATCCTTCATATCGAATTGCTTTGCCAGCCATACCTTAACCTCAGATAACTTACCCACGTCATTACCAATGAGTAGTATATCATCGACATATAGTACCAGAAACACAACTTTACCTTCGTGTATTAACTTGTAAACACAAGGCTCATCTATTGACTGTTCACAGCCGAAGCTTTTCACAGTTTCATCGAGTCTAATATTCCATGACCTAGATGCTTGCTTTAGTCCATAAATGGACTTAAGTAACTCACAAACCTTGGTCTCTTGACCTTCTTCCACTAAACCGTCTGGTTGAGCCATGTAAATGCGCTCGTCAAGATTGCCATTCAGAAAGGCTGATTGACATCCATTTGCCAGATCTCATAGTCGAGAGCTGCAGCTATGGATAGGAGTATGCGGATGGATTTAAGCATCGCGACTGGCGAGAAGGTTTCTTCATAGTCAATCCCTTCTTGTTGGGTATAACCCTTCGCCACAAGTCGTGCTTTGAACGTCTCGACGTTCCCATCAGGACCCCTTTTCTTCTTGTATATCCACTTACACCCTACGGGTTTAATCCCTTCAGGAAGGTCTACAAGTTTCCAGACTTTGTTGACATACATCGAGTGCATTTCAACTTTCATGGCGTCAAGCCAAAGGTTTGATTCAGAACAAGCCATCGCTTGGCTATAGGAAACAGGGTCATCCATGTCGGAGATGGCTACAAGAGAGTCTCCATAAGACATGTACCTGTCAGGCTGTTGAACAGCCCTCCCACTACGTCGAAGTACTACTTGACGAGATTCTGATGAGTTAGGTTGTGTTTCAGTTGGGGTAAGAACAATTCTTACGGATGAGGTAGAAGCTTCCTCACCCAACTTATCTTCAAGCACAATTTCGCTTCTAGGTTTTGCATCCTTCATAAAGTCCTCCTCAAGGAAACGAGCATTCGTGCTAACGAAAGTCTTATCGTCCTCGGGACTATAGAAGATGAAACCCTTGGTTTCCTTTGGATATCCCCCAAACAAGCACAATTCTGACCTACTAGCCAACTTGCTAGTCTTTTGCCTTAGCACGTGTGCAGGGCAACCCCAAATTCTGATGTGGCCCAAACCTACTTTACGGCCAGTCCATCTTTCATAAGGAGTACCAGGAACCGTTTTAGATGGAACTTGGTTCAGAATGTAAGCGGCTGTTTCGAGGGCATATCCCCAAAACGAAAGAGGGAGTGATGAGTAACTCATCATTGATCTAACCATATCCATGAGAGTTCGGTTTCTTCTCTCTCACACTCCGTTTTGTTGAGGTGTGCCAGGTGCGGTAAGTTGAGAAGCGATACCTTCTTCTTTAAGAAAGTCATCGAACTCTCCAGACATATACTCACCAACTCGATTAGATCGAAGGGTTTTGATCACTTTGCCAGTTTGCTTTTCCACTAAAGCCCTAAAGACCTTAAATACGTTAAAGGTCTCGGATTTGTGTTCGAGCAAATAGACAAAACCATATCGCGAGTAATCATTGGTAAAGGTAACGAAGTATTCGTATCCTCCACGTGCCTGTTGGTTGAGCGGACCACATACATCAGAATGTATTAGTTCCAGCAACTCAGTGGCTCTTCGACCTTATCGAAGAAAGGTTGCTTAGTCAATTTTCCTTCTATGCAGGATTCACAAGTAGGTAGTGAACCTATTGCAGATTCTTGGAGTGAACCGTCCCTCACAAGTCTCTTAATCCTATCTAGACTGATATGACCAAGTCTCAAGTGCCAGAGGTATGTTGATTTTGTTGGATCGGAGGATTCAGAAAGTTTGATCCTCTTTGGCTCCCTAATTAGATCGTTATCTATTTCGGTGTCTAAAAGAGAAGGTTGAGTGGGATAGATGTAAAAAAGACCATTCTTCATACATGCATCAGTGACGAAAGAATTAGAAAAAGAAATACGAATTCCATTCTTTATAAACTTTAAATAATAATCTTGCTCGAAAAGTTGAGCAACAGATATTAGGTTTTTCCCAAAGGAAGGAACATAATAAACATTATTCAAATTTAAAGTTCGATCTTCAAAAGATAACGTCACGGATCCCACAACCTTCGCAAACACCACGCTCCCATCACCCCACTTGAAGCAGAAGTCGCCATCCTCTAAGCTTTTGCTTTTCCTAAAACCAGTCAAGGAGCAGCAAATATGGTTAGTAGCAGCGGAGTCAATAATCCACGATGATACATTATCAGCTACTAAACAAGCTTCAGTAACAAGTACAATACCTTTTACTTTGATTTTGAGGTAGGCAGGACAGTTCCTACGCCAGTGACCAGGCTCATTGCAGTGGTGGCACTTGTCTTTAGACTTGTCCACCTTCGGAGCCTTTGGCGCCTTCTTCTTCGTTTGAACCTTAGGTTGGTTCTTCTTCTCGGCATTGCGAGGTCTCTTCTTAGATCCAGAGGTGGAGGCAGTAGCATGTACTTCTCCTTGAGCCCTCTTTTTCTTAGTGAGTGCCTCAGCGGTTTGAAGTTCCTTCATGAGCTCGGTAACAGTGTATTCCAGCTTGTTCATGGAATAATTCAACTTGAAGGTATCAAAGGTTTCGGGGAGAGTTTCCAAGATCATATCTATTTTAGTCTCCCCATCAATCTCGGATCCAAGGATCTCCATTTCGTTTCGATAGCTAATGATCAGCATCATATGATCTCTAACGGGAGTTCCAGCCTTCATACGACAGTTCATGAATTGTCGGACCGCTTGTTGCCTAGCTTGACGTCCTTGCCCTCCAAACATCTCATGGAGATTGTAGAGCATATTGGTGGCAGTTTCGTAATCACGATGTTGTTGTTGCAACACATTGTTCATCGATGCCAGAATGTAGCACCTCGCAATCTCATCGGATCGAAGCCAGGCCGCCAGGGCGTCTTTTTCCTCTTGCGTCGAATCTTCATTCGTTTGAGGACAGGGGGTGGTGAGAACCCATTTGTGCTTGTCGACAGTAAGGACTATGTCGAGGTTACGTTTCCAGTCGACGTAATTGTCGCCTTCGAGTTTATTCGAGGAAAGAATGGTTGAGAGAGGGTTGAGAGACATATTGCCTATAAAAGTTGAAACAAGTTTATGATTAGTCTTTGGTTTAGGATTTAAGTTTTATTAAGACTTTTATAAAATCCAAAGGTGTTATAAACCAAACGATAATTTACTCCCTCAAGAGAAGGCCGAAAAAAATCTCCATTTATAAGTAAATGACACATCATTAATGCTAAGCCAAGATGTCAATACATCTATTTTGACTAGCCACCTTTTAAATTGGTTTGATCACTCACATCCTTTTGCAGAGCCTCAAGGGAGGATTACTAAGGATTGAGCCTAAGTGTGCAACCAACCACTTAGTCCAAAAGGTCAACTTTGAAAAACAATCCCCCAAGGGGAGGCCTTGCCATCATCGTCTCACTCTCGGACGTAGCTCATTGAGCAATGATCGAAGCAATAACGCCTTGGAGTACTCCCATTTAAGTGAGGGTCGCAAGAGCGGCTCTTAGTCCCACGTTAATTGCTTCTTTCATAGTGTTGGGGATCGTGGGTTACAAACAACGAGTATAACCCTCCCACTTAGTTTTTGGAGTTGGTTCATCGACTCTTATAAGTTCGGAAACAGATTTCCTAGTTAGAGAGCGACAGAGCGGACAACTAGAAGAGAATCCTAGATCGACATGTTTAGAGTAGTATTAGTGCATAAAGGCACAAGGTACATACTCGATCTTTTCCTATTTTCTATTTCGGGAAAGTGCGTGAGGGAAGTGTGAACTTCAACTCACTCGAACACTTGAAAGTTTGAGATTACACATCTTTTTATTTTTCGGCTTGTCTACAAGGAGACCTCCCACTCAAATTTTCAAGAGCATATAGATTTTGAACATATGTGATATAGATATAGTTTTGAAAACATTTTGAAAACTTATTTGATTAGGATGACAAAATATTTTCAAGTTTGAAAGTGAAAACGGTTTTTCAAAATTCAAACTAGTTTTGTAAAAACTCAATTTCAATTAAACTTTCAAAAATCAAAACATTTTAATCTTACACATCATGTTTATAATCATATGAAAAA
The DNA here is from genome assembly GCF_054948205.1 of Urtica dioica subsp. dioica. Lineage (NCBI taxonomy): Eukaryota > Viridiplantae > Streptophyta > Magnoliopsida > Rosales > Urticaceae > Urtica > Urtica dioica. The sequence goes on from NC_142756.1 coordinate 16,386,023, forward strand.
CATTTTTGCTCAAGAAAATTTTCTCATTAGAGTTCTATAACTCATGGTAGTGGGGTTTGAAAATCCGGATTTCTAAAAAACTGGAGTTTTGGAACAGCCGCGCACCTCGGAGTAAAATCGCCTTATCTGGCGGCTCCGATGTCCTTTTGCGCCGAAACCGGTTGCATTGGACAGAGGACAGACAGAGGTTTAATTTGATTCAAGAATCATTAAATTTCGATTTCTGACCAGAGAGTTATGCCACTTTTAATGCGGGTTTACTCCAACTCGAAGAAAAAGAAATAATTAAAGCTTGGTCCTTTTTTTTAGGTGCGAAAAAGAATCGAGTGTAACGGAACGTTTTATGAAGGTTGTTAAAGCTTTTATTTGTGTTTTATTAGTAAGGTAATAACATGATATAAAAGAAATAACAACAAGTATAAAACGATTCAAGTAAAAATAAGAAACTAGTAAGACAATATAATTAGTCACAAAATTTTACTCGAAATTTCTCAAACCTTTAAAACACGTTTTTCAATATAAAAAATTAAAAACTTTTAGAACTGATTCTAATGTGTTTTAAAAACATCCCAAACTCATAGAAAATCAACATGATTTTTAATTTAAAGGCATGAGCAATAAATTAAAAAAAAATCGAAGAAAACAATTCTAACTTGTCACAAAATTAGTAAACTTTCGAAAACGATTTTCAAGCTCATATTTTTAAATACATGTACATGCTAATCTTTGACCATAGCTCTGATACCATTTGTTGGAATCGATCTAGGGTTTAAGAAAATAATTAACGCTTCGGGAAGCGGCGGAATTTTAAAAATTTTCTTTTACAAGTAAAAACGGTTTTTACTAACCTAGACAAGTGCAAGTACATGTAATTAAAAAACTAATATGAGCTAAGAAGTTTACTAACCTTTCTTGAAGCTTGATCTTTGAGAAGCTCTTAGAAAGTTGCAACGCTCGTCTCCCCTCGCAGCACGTCTCTCTTCCTTTCCTCGGCACCTCGGGCAACCACGAAAGTTTCTATCACTAAATCACTCGAAATAAAGGAATTAGTGAGTGGACACTTTTAAACACTACGACTTAAGAACGAGTCTTGAAGTCGCAGAGCTAAACACTAGGTCGAGTGAGGACCTAGGTGCCAAAACAAGAAAAATCGAAAATAAACTAGAAAGAGAGAGAGAGAGGAGTTCGGCCAAGTTCTAGAGAGAGAGTCTCTCAAATCTCTTAAACTTGGATGAATGAAAAGTGTTGAATGGCGCTCCTATTTATAGGAGAGGTCTTACCTTTTCTAGTTTCCTCTTCTATAGAATATCACATATTAATGGGCCAATTTCCCCTTTTCTTCTATGAGGCACACGGCCAAGACTTGCCAAGCAAGTCCTTGGATTTGTTTCCTCTTTTATTTGTTTCCTCTTTTTCTTTTGGGAAGTATCTAAATACATTTATGCACAAAATAAACTCTCTTTCCTCTTGGGTAGTAGGCGCCCAAATTTTCTAGAAAGGCTTCTAGAATTTTCTTCACTTGTTCATGACAACATAAGAAAAGGCCCATTTAGAATTTTCAATAAAATTCTTATGAAATGAAATTAATCCACAAGGCCCAATAATCAAGTTATGGCCGAGTGACATTAAGTCATCAAATGAACTTGTCAAAAAAAATTTATTGACATTCATTTCATCCTATGTCTCAAAAGACAAAAATACCCTTTTGACAATTTTCGTTCTTGTTTTGACTTAGCTTCCAGTTTAACTATTCCTATCGATGTGATTCGTGACAGTGATCTCATGGACCCAAATGAACAAAGCTTGAGCTAAACACTTGGACTCAAAAGTTCACAAACCTTTTCCAAGTTTAGCTTAATGCCAACTGACTCCACTAAAGTGCTGACACTGAAAATCTCTCGGTTCAAATGAATTTATTTTCTACTCAAGAATTCAACCTAATTATGATGAGCGGATCCACTGAATATTATCTATGTTTACCCTTCATGAATGTCATCAGCTAGTCGGGATTTACTAAATTACCATTTTACCCTTCTAGCTGTTATTTCCTCAACTCCTTTGTCGCTTGTGAATAAGTTAGAAACAATGTATTGACGAGGAGCTAACAAGTCACATTGTTTCATCCAAAAGAGTCCGGACTCAATTTGGACACTGGCCAGTTCATTTATTCACACTCCAAGGAACAAAGCATGAGGTGACATACATTGCATTTCAGCAATCTTGTACATGAATTCCATATCTATGAGAACTTCACAAAGTTACTCATGACATTCTCACAACTTAGTACTTCACCAATAGGCCCTGTTCGGAATCACATAGTGAGTCCGAACTCTGACTTTCTCAAATGAGAATACTAAGGTGTGAAATGGCATGTCTCATTTCAGGATTAAGGTAAGCATGATGCAATTCATACATAGTGACTTCGAGACATAAGAGGTTAAATGGTTTGTTCTTATCTTGTCTCTAGAAGTGCACTGGTCAATTCAGTACCTTCGGAAGATACCTAGAAGAACTATAGAGTCTCCAACTCTCAATGCCTCATAACCAGACATCATAGATTCTTCTAACAATCGTACTGAGGTCAATAGTCCTTTGACCCTAAGATTGCGAATATATCGTTTTAAGCAAACTACGAAGAGTTTGTTCATGCAAATCTACATTTGTCTCTTCGTAAGTTGTTAAGTTTGTTTATGGACTAAAAGACTAAGGTTTTATCATAAAGCTTCAAACAAGGAAGATTGAATGAACGTTTCAACTTTATTAATGAATGAATAGGCAATTACAAGCAAGAGTCTTCATGAGACTTTATTACATCAAATGTACAAAATAAAGATTACAACTCTTCTTGTGGGCACCATTGACAACAAAAAGATGTGCGAAAAAGTCCGCGGGAAGGCCATTGGGTGCGACTTTTCGCACCCAAAGGCCTACCCGCCAAACCTTTGGGTGCGACTAGTCGCACCCATTGGCCTACCCGCCAAATTTTTGGGTGCGACAAGTCGCACCCAATGGCTTTCCCGCGAAACTATTGGGTGCGACAAGTCGCACCCAATAGCCTGCCCGCCATTATGTGGCGGGGAATGTTGACCTTTGGGTGCGACTATTCGCACCCAAAGGTGTACCTGCTCAATTTTCGGGTGCGGATAGTCGCACCCGATAGTTTTTTTTTTTGAATTTTTTTTTTTGGTTTATTATGCTTATAAATTCTATGATTATAATCAAATAATACTTATTAAATAGTTTATTAATTAGAATATTCATTAATTAATATTCATAATAATAATAAAAACTAAACATTTGTTGTTCGATTACAATAATTATTATAATGTACGACAAATAATTAAAAAAATGTTCATTCTTTTCCCTTTCCTTTTCCTCGGTTTGTAAACCACTCCTTGAATGTTTTACTCCCTCTTCCACCAAATCTTCCTCCGGAACTGCTGCTACCTCCTCGACACTGCCGCTCGTACGCTCTCTCTGGAATTCTGCTGAAGTTGACGGCGTCGTCTGAGCATCTGCCATTGAAACTGATGGCGGCGTTGTCTGAGGCGACGGGTGCATTTGAGGCGACGGCGTCGTCTGAGGCATCCGTGGCAACATGCCGGGCGACATCTGAGGCATCTGTGGCATCGTGTCGGACGACATCTGAGGCAAGGGCGAAAACTGCTGCGTGAACGCGAACAGTTGTCGCTGCATCTCTTCCATCTGCTGTTGTTTGGCTCGCCTCATCTCATCCATAGCGAGTTGTTGTGCCGCCACCTGAGCTTGGAGCTCGCCAACCACTGGATCTAGAACGCGGCGCCGCGACGAGCCTGAGCCTGATGACGAGATTTCGTCCTGAGCCTGAGCAATAGCCCAAGATGATCTCGGGACCGCTGGACCTATTCCAACGTACCAATCTTGACGGTTCCCGAGAATTTCTAGCATCGCGTGCTCCTCTGCGTCGTCCTGGTTAAAGACTACGCCTTGCACTTCTGCTTGTCGCTGAAGATCCGCCAGTAGAGTAACTATCCGCGCCTTTACACATAAGAAAAATTATTAAAAATTAATTATTATGTAAGTAACGTAATCGTAATTATCACATATGACTTACATGTGCTCGTCTCGCCCAATCTGTCGTCCATTCACCTTTTCTATTATGGTGTTTTTGCTCCCACGTCGTTAACGCTGAGCCCAAAGTCTCATCATCCTTACTCTGCAATTGTTATGAAAATATAAGTATTGAATTTATTTCAAATTAAGTATTTCAAAATTAGAATAACTTACGTTCAAATGACGATGAGCCAAGAAAGAAAGAGATCCTTGAGTCGACCTCGTCTTCTTCTTCTTCGAATTCTCCTTGTTGCGATTAGACTTTTTCTACAAATAATTAATTTTGTCATTATTCAATCTGATAAAGATATTGTGATTTATTACAATCATACATTACGTACCTTCCAATCGTCAGTTGCGAACTCGTCTACCACCGCCTCCCAATCCTCTTTCTTATATCCCGGTGGTGTTTCCGCCTTAGCGTTTTCTTTGCTCCCACAAAACTCCAACCTGAACTTCTCTGATAGCTTGGACTTCTCGTTGCGTCGCCTGATCTTGGCATTCCGAATGATAGCCTGATCAATCGTATTCTGAAAGCAATCCGCAGGCAGATCCTCGCCGGTGTCAGGATCCGTGTACACAAATCTGAACTCGGAATGAAGTGCGCTCAAAATAGAAACCAACGGCTACGGCGTCACTTCACTCCAATCACGAGTCGTAGGCGGGATATGTGCTTTCACCAAAGCACCGAGGCGGTTGTTAAATAGTCCAACCTTTTTATTTTCTTTCCTTATCTCTTGATAGAATGTTTGGTTTATTGGGTCCCACTTGACCACCTTCGCACCAGGTACACCCTGTGTTGCTCGCGCCGACATCGAGCTGGTTGTTGGTCCCCTTGATTTCTTAGGACCTTAGGAATCAGGTTCCTGTGGCGGACCTTGCGAATCCGGTCTCTGTGGCGAATCTCCACCAGAACTTGAGGCGATCGACATCCTATAAAATGAAAACAACATTTGTAAATTGACATCGTATAAAATAAAACAACATTTGTGAACATACATCACAAAACAAAAGGGAAGAACATCATACAAAAACGTGGGTGACACCACGGATATATTTTATTATAAAACCTCACATATGGCGGAGGAAAACTGTGGTTACATAGATAGCTCTCATTCATCGTCATCACTATCTATATCAACATCAACATCAACATCAACATCTTCTCCCTAAAAAACGATGCATTCCTCATGATCATCGTCGTCTTCCTCACCATCGTCAACGATATTTACTAGCTCAGCATCTTCGCTTTCATGTCGATGATTCAGACGATCGATGTTTGACAATTCTATTGTCAACGGAATCGAGGCTGAGGTGGTGGGGTTGACTTCAGGAACGTCCCAAATCCCTCGATGATTGCATTCTTGAACGATTTCCCAGTTACCACCTAAAACAATATCTTTGATGTAAAAGACTTGTTTCGCCTGAATTGCGAGTATGTACGGCTCCTCTGTAAACCACTGTTTCGCGGTAAAAGCACTCGTTTCTACAGTAGTCTTATCGTTGTGAACTAGTCGCCGAGAATCGTGCTTGTCACCGTACCATATACATTTGAATAATACAACACGACAGTCGTACCTATAATTCAGCACCATGACGTCTTCCATCCGACCGTACAGTCGCTTCAATCGATCTTTCAAGGGAAAATATCGCAATATCTTTTGCGGTATCTTCTTACCAGTTGGCTTCCATCTACTCTCGTTACATATCGGGCACACGTCGACGTTCGCGAGATGTTTTCGGAATAGGACACAGTCATTAATGCACGCGTTAATCATCTCGTATCCCATGCCAAAACGCTTCAGCTTTGCTTTTGCCTCGTAGTGCTTCTCCGGTATTCGATTACCGGCTGGATGAGACTTCCTCAAAAGCTGCAGCAGTTCTGTGAACGACTTGTTCGTCCAATGGTTCGTGACTTTAAGGTGCATCAACTGAACCAAAAATGACAACGACGAAAACTTCTTGCATCCAGGGTACAATTCCGCTTCCAACTCAGCGAACAAGTCTTCCACTTGCTCCTCCGCACGCACATCGCTCGGAGCCGGCTCCGTAACACCATCAAAATCCTCGTGATCTCTTATATCCTCCACAGCAGCATGTATTCCTCCTACTCCTCTCTGGGCTGTTTCTCCGATGGGGACTTCTTCAAGATGACCGACGGAACGCACGACCTCGCCATGATGATACCATTCTGTGTAGCCCGGGGTAAACCCTTTGTTTAGCAGATGATGCCTTACAACCCCAATGTCGTGCCATCTCACGTTGTTGCAAGGCTTACAAGGACATCGATATTCGTAATTATCATTCGGAAATCTTCTTGTAGCGCGGATAAATTCATTAACTCCGATTTTATACTGCAAGGACAACCGATTGTTCTCGGTGATCCAATCTCTACTTGGATTGGACATTGATTTAGCTAAACGAAAGGGAAAAAGAACAATTATTAAGAGTTGTTGCTAAGTGATGAAGACTAATGAAGTCGATTACTTATTGCTACGTGACGAAGATCAATGAATGATGATGAGATTATGAATTTTATGTTATTTGAAGTCGAATTGAAAAAATTAGGGTTTTGAGAATAATAGACTGGAAACTCAATCTAAATTTCGGCAGAGTTTCCCCGATAATACTAACAAACCAAAAACCTGCAAACTCATTTAAAAGCATATACAAATCATCCAAAACTATCCTAATAATCAACTAAACCCTAAACAGAACCTCCGTGGCTCGTTTACAAGAAAAATACAATAATCTCAACTCATTTAAAAAAATGTGTGAAATAAAACTAAATTATACAATAACATAACTAATTTTAATTTCATGATTAACAATTTAACACATATCATTAAACTAATTACAATTTCAATTTGACAATTTCAATTAACCTAAACTAATCAAAACTAAACAACCTAAACATATTATTAAACTAATTACAATTTCAATTTGACAATTTCAATTAACCTAAACTAATCAAAACTAAACAACCTAAACATATTATTAAACTAATTACAATTTCAATTTGAAAATTTCAATTAACCTAAACTAATCAAAACTAAATAACCTAAACATGTAAATATTAAACTAAACAACCTAAAATTAATTAGAACAAATTTCAATTAATAAATTAATTACAAATCAATTATAAACTAATTTCAACTAACTAACTAATTCATTACAAATCAATTATAAACTAACTAACTAATTATAAACTAAACTTCTAATCAAAATATTAATAAAATTATGAAAAATACCGGTCGTCGGAGGGGCTGGTCGCGTGGAGGGGCTGCAGCGGAGGCTCGGGACTGGTCGGAGGGGCTGCAGCGGAGGCTCGGTGCTGGTCACGGAGGGGCTGGTCGTCGGAGGGGCTGCAGCGGGGCTGGCCGGCTCGGTGCTGGTCGTGGAGGGGCGGCTGGTCACAAATCCGAGCATAAAACGAATCAAAAAATCATCAATTTAATCTCAGAATAACAAAGCCCCAAATCTACTTCATAAACCCTAATTTCGGATTTCATGATTTAGGAAATTTTGAATCCTTACCTTGATGAAGGAAACGAAGAACACGACTCAGCTTTCTTTTCCCGGCGATCTCCTCTTGGTCCGGCGTCTCAGTGGCTCACGGCGGTGGTTGTTCGTCTCGGTCAGAGTCTGGCTCGAGGGGTCGTGCGAGGAAGAGGCCGGTTCAGATCGAGTCTGGCTCGAGGCGTCTCCGGGGCTCGTCGTCGGAGGACTGGACGGAGGCTGAGAGAGAGAGGGTAGTGGCGGCGGTCGGAGACTGAGAGAGAGAGTGTAGTGGTGGCGGTCGGAGGCTGAGAGAGAGAGAGCGTCGTGGTGGCGGTCGGAGGCTGAGAGAGAGAGCATAGTGGTGGCGGTCGGAGTGATGGCGGCGACGGGGTTCGGAGTGTAGTGGTGGTCGGAGAAATTGCTTTATATAGAGAGAAATCGGAGAGAGAGAGAGAGTAAGTTTTTTGGGTGTTTGGCTCGGATAGAATGAAAACCGAGCAGCTTTATATAAAGAACTTTGAATTTGGGTGCGACTTTGTCGCACCCAATGACTTGTGTCAGTGCTTTCGGGTGCGACAAAGTCGCACCCAATGATATTTGTAAAAAAAAAGGGGGAAGTTTGGCCGCAGAAAAATTTAGGTCATTTAGGTGCGACTTAGTCGCACCCAAAAGTATTGTCGCACCCAAATTCACAAAAATTCGCGAAAATTTTCCAGCGCTTATTTGATTTTTGGGTCCGACTATTCGCACCTGAAAGTCTTTTTGGTGCGACTTTTAGGTGCGAAAAGTCGCACCCAAAAGTCATCCACACCGAAAACTATATATGTAGTAGTGCTAGTAAGAAATACAACAATAGCATAGCTCACATGAAAAAAATTAAGTCAAACTAAATTAAGTAGCCTAATAAATGTAGAAAAAGTGCATTAAGCCCAAAATCAAAATTTGAAACACCTGACTATATATAAATTAATGATCTAAATCACTGAAACAACGATATCGATATATGCTGCAAGTTTAATTTATAGAGAAACGTTTATTATTGACGAGTATATTAAACAACAATTAATTGAGTAATTAAGCCACTAAAATTTGGAGATTTGTTAATAACTTTTTTTGTAAATTTTAAGAAAATAACCTATTAGGCGATGTGGTATTGTTTGGACATTTTAGCATTCTACTTATGTTTTTGGAGCTTGATAATTATTTATAATTATTAACGAATATTTATAACTACGATTTTTAGATTCGTTAATAAAACCTCATAGTTATTATTTACTTAAAATTTATCAAAAGTTGACTATATTGCTAAACTTGAATTTTCATATTGCTTTATATCTAGAGACTACGAGTTTAATTCATATTGCTAAACATATAGAGGTATAATATTAGCAAATGTTTTATATTATTTTTTGGGTCCATTAGGTATATAGTCATATTTACTGTTTCACATTTCTATATAGTCAACGTTTTGTAAATCTTAGGTAAATAGTCATGTCCATGTATTTACACGCGTAAAATGACTAAAATACCCTATCGAAATTCCCACTAAAAAATTCCCAACATTTAAAATTAAATAAAATTTATTTTGAGTATAAATTAGTAATTGTGATAAACATGGAAAAAAAATCCACCACAAGATTTTAATCTTCCATATATTAAGGTATCAGTTGACTATTCTGTTATTATCTTTATTTAGGGTCATTTTTTCATATAATTATTTAAAATGATTTAAAACATTTTGAGACAATTTGACGTTTCATATTAACGACTATTTATAGTAATGCATTTTTATTATTGCATATTAACGACTATTTACAATTATTAACTTGTAATTTACGAACATTTTTCAGTTAATCTGTTGACTATTTACGATATATTGATTTTTTTTTCATTACAAAATAAACAAATATTTACACTATTATGTACAACTATTTACAACTGATTACAACTATTTACATAAATTTAAAAATATTTACAGACGACACAAAACTCTTAAGAGATACTAAATGGGCCTATGCCAGTAACACCATAACCGATCTCCGCAGTTCGCTCGATGGAGGTGTGCCTCTCGTCAATATGCCTATGCTAGGAAGATCATAATCGGCCTCAAACTCATCGGATCCCATAGTCCTCGCCTTCCTTCTCGGCCTCGTCGGATCCCATAGTCTTCGCATCAGCCATATACCAGAAATCTTTCGATTTCAAGAAATCACGTAACAAAGCTAGGCACAACAATCAATCAAAATGATTCAAGATTTTGACTCAAAATAATAAAGAGGAAAAAAAAGGAAGCCCAACACGATACGAAACCCTAAAGCGGAGATCGATGGGTCAGATGAAGGGTTTGATTATTCAAATTTTGAAAAAATTAATTGCAAAATGAATAATAAAAAATTGTTTAAATTTTGAAATGGAATGAAAAAAAATAAATTTTAATTGAAATTTTCGAATTTAAAATGAGGGGCAAACCAGGAATGCATAAAAATACGTCATCTTTATGACTATGTATCTCATATTTAAGAAACGGATGTTATATAACAATCTCAAACGTTTTAATTGGCTAATCACCTAATTTTTTTTTATTTTTTTTTTTACTTTAAAAAATAGGGTTTCCGATTGTATATCATCTTTTAACATAAACATAAGAAATGAGAAAAGTTTACAGAAAATTGAAACTAATGATGTCCGTAGTTGGAAAAATGTACGAGGTTTATCGACCGTTGACAATAATCATACCGCTACATTTTATATCCTTAAGTACGTTTGTGCATACTTGTCGTCATGCCTGTCGTAATACCAACAAGTATACTAGTGGTTTTATTTTATAGAGATAGTGATTACAATATTAATTCATGCATAAGTGAAAAGTTATGGTTTTAGTTTTTTGTTTGTGATCCTAGAGCTGACTTTGATCGGATCTTACGCTGGACAAAAGTGTTCTTAGGATCTCCGAGATATTATAGCTCGGTAAGTGTTATTTTTGGGAGTAATACAACAATACATGATCATGATAAGATATAGCATAGAATATGTATTATATGTTGATGAAGCCCTTGGACTATGGGAGCCTTTTGAACTTGAATAGCTCACTCGGCCTTGAGAAGATTAGGTGTCTTGTATCATAGGGACATCTTGGTATCTTGGTGTTAGAAGATATTACGTAAATAATATTATTTTTGGAAAAAGATAGATAATTTGATAGTAGAAATAATAAAATAAATAAAAGATAAGAACAACAATATTAGAAATGAGGAGATGAACGGAAGACAAGACAGGAAAACAAAGGTCGATGACCGTTCGACGGTTTACTTAAAGTAATATTGCCCTCCCACGGGTGCCGGAATCGACGAGCAATTTACTTCTCAGAATACAACGTCGGAAACGAGAAGAGCTTTACACCAAACGAACTTTTCCGGCGAACTAAAACCTGTAACAGAACTACCGATCACCGACTAAAAATAAAAACAAAGCAAAACCGCTCAACTCAATGCATGCAAAACCGTCCAGCGTCATGCGATTCAATGCACAGTACAACATTAATTCCCATCATAAGAAAAAAATTTATTTGTGGAATTAAAAATCTTTATGAAGTGACAATTGGAATAAAAATATAAGGATTGGCCCAAAGTCCAAGTCTGAGACATTCCCGAAACTCGAGCCCGGCTCGGCGGCGTGCGCGTGTGTGTGCGCGAGGGGTTAAGAGTTAACTAATCCACACTCTCCTCTCTTGCATTTGCTTATCGACTAAAGAAAGAGGATAGTATATATATATATACACAACACACTTACTAACCCATGTGGGACTATTGAAATTTACTTCATTTACACATAACAAATGTACTCTTTAAGCATACTTTGAGCATCAATTTCTTAATCATTATAGCTCCGATTTTGGCAAACTTAAAATCGATATTATACCACATTCCGCAAGGAATAATAATACAAAGGAATTATCAAATTCCGTTGAGTGGACCCACTCAAATCTTTGCCTAAAATCAGCAGCCCATTTGAAAATTAATGTCACTTTATTATCTAAATTCTCCCTAATATTCCAACACTTGGGATCAGTGGCGGACCCACGTTGAAGGCCCAAGAGGCCTGGGCCACCCACCCAAAAAAAAAATTCAGGCTTAAATTTTTTTTTTTTTTTTTTTCCGGCCAAAATTCAGTTTTGGCCCCGCAACCCCCCCCCCCCCCCCCCCCCCCCCCCCCCCCCCCCCCCTTCCGAGTCTGGATCCGCCACTGCTTGGGATCACCAAGTATCAGTTAGGAGTGAGTGAACCCACCTAGGAGTCACTAAAATAAATTTTGCTTTTTAGATGTGATAAGTTTTGTGTCACAAGATTATATCTCACAGATAAAAGTGTTTTAGACGTGAAACAAATTGCGTCTAAAGGGTCAATAAAGCATTGCAAATAAAGGTTTTGGATGCAAACTTTTTCTTTCTCAAAATCCCGCGCATTTGATAGGTCACTACCAAAATTGAAGGAAAAATTGTACAAAATAGCCATTTGAGACTTATTGATTAGCAAAATAGTCAAAGTTTTAAGTTTTTAGGAAAATAGCCAAATTTACGTTTTCAAATTTTTTTGACAGTCATGATTAAAATTTTTGACGATTATTATAAGTAATTTATCACTTTAAAAAAATATATTTTTTGGTCAAATTTTTTTTTTAAACGAAATTGCTGCACAGTTTTGTTATTTCACTAAATTAAGACAAACCTTGACTATTTTGCAAATTCATAACTTTAAATTGGCTATTTAATTACATCATCCAAAATTGAATTGGTTGGTTTTTTTTAACGCGTCAGTTTATTCCCTCCCACCTTTTTTCCGGGTGTTATACAGACGCGTAAGATCGCATATGTTAATTTTTTTTTTTTGTAAGATTATTATAAATGAAATAAACTAACATAATATATAATAATATTATTTTAGTAAATATATAATAAAATTAATATAATAAAAAAAACATTATGGTAATGTAGTGCTAAATACATATCACAAAAGCCGTAGTTGAAACATAATATGATAGTGCCAGGCATAGAACACAATATAAACTAGCATAAATGTCTAGTACATATATAGTGCAAGTGCAAACTAAATATACTAAATCATGCACTAGGAGCAAAAGATGTGATATCGTCTATATTGCACCAGTGTTGGATGCCCTATTGGTCTGTTGCTATTTCTATTACTTGAAGCTTAATTGGCTACGCCACTGATGACGTACAAACTGATGGCGGAATCGACAAAGGATCATCAGTTCTTTGCTACATGTACCTCATCTGTCGTGATGTAAAACTGACGACTACCTGTATTTATTTTTATTTTTTTTACTATTTTATGTTTATTAATTTTATTCGAAATTTAAGGAAATTTTGCTATAAATTTCATAAAGTTGAGTAACTGTTAAATTAAAAATGCAAATAGACTATGTATCTTAGAAATATTAAAACAAGACTTGTAAGGGCTAACATACCCAAATTAATTAAAGTCTATTTTATTCTTAACATCTTCACAATTTCTTATAACGTCTTTCTTTCAATTTTCGAGGTTCAATAATCACATGTAAAACTTATTATACTCAACTAAAACTGAAATTTAATTACATTTGAAATATATTTAAAAAAAAATACGTTTGTAATCAATTTTCGTGTTTTCTAACATTTTTTTAATGCTGTTTAATATTTTTTTAAGAGATAGTAATTATTGTCGTATCATTTCTTATTTTGTTGTATATTGTCATACTTAGTCATATTTTCTTTGATTTAAAAAAACTATAAAAAAAATGTAGACGCTCGATGACGCTCAATGGCACCCAACGATGGGAACATGATAGATTTTTTTTTTTTTTTTTTTTTAGTGGGGATTGAACCCACGACCTCCACACACGAGGCGGTGTGGAATTACCACTGAACTATCTTAGGTACCACTGGAACATGATAGATAGAACTTCACTTCTCGTAAATAAATAAATAAATAAAAAATTAAAATTCATCAACGCTCAACTACAGTGGACTAGGAAGCCCTACGACAAAGCTTGATAAAACATGATAGAGATCTTCACCTTTTTTAGCAAATTTCTTTTTCTTTTGCAGACTCGAACTCGTCTCCTTCTTTGAAGGTGGGTGTAACTTCACCTTATTTTAAACAAGATAAATTTGAGTGTAAAAGTAACGGTTAGAGAAAAATCTGAAAAATCGAGGTCAACGATATTTTTGTCTAAAATAGAAACCATGTGTGTTTTTAATAATATAGAGATTTAGAGTATTTTATATATCCTTATTATTATACATATATGCATGGATAACAGTCGACGCACCTCCTTAACCTGCTTTACGAGTTGATGTATTACAATTACCTGCTTTACGAGTTGATGTATTACAATTGAACATTCTTATCAAATCTATAACATAGATAATAAAGAGAACCTTTCTACCACTTTCATCCAGAGGTCGTCACGTGACTTCGTCAGGCGGCGACACGTGGCGGCTTTTAATTTTTTTTTTTTGGTCTTTAATTTTTTTTTGGCCTTTAATATATTTTTTTTCTCTCTCTCTCATCAATATATTTTGTATAATTTTTTTATGTATATTATAATCATAATTACTAATACTCTATTATACTATATCAATAACATACATTATTTTTTTTTAGTATATGTTATTATATATATATATATATATATATATTCTTAGAAAAACTATATGGTATTAATATTACACGTAGATTTTATATGTTACACTTTTGCAATTTAACATAACAATATATATTATTAATATAAATATAAGAAATTTTTCTTACTTTCCATTTCTTGTTGTCGCACGAAAATGAACAACGATTAACTACCTCGAGCGGTTCGATCCAAGGCCGGACCAAGTGATCGTACCCAGGCCAAAAGTGTGAACTCGAAAGTCTCGAGATAGGTTTTCTCCGATCAACCCACCTCTCGGAAGAGGGAAAGGGTGAGGAGGAGGAGTGACCGTGCCTTTGTGTTGTAGGCTGCATACGTACCCGTGTGTGGGATCAGGTCAGAACGTAGTTCAGGGCGTGTGAGACGCAGTGTAAGGCGCAGAGCCTGGGAGAGAGGCGTACTCGACGAAGGAGACGGAGCGCGGAGGAGTCCTCGGCGACGTCTCTGAACTTCGGAGATCGCGGGTGCGTCTAGCGTGTTAGACGCGTAGGGGATTCTCAGCGGAGAAATCATGCCTGGGCACTAGGTGGGTGTTCGATCAGAGGGAGCGAAGTCCGGGAGTCCTCGAGAGTGCTTCAGAACCTGTGAGAACGAGAGAGACTAGTAGAAATGATGCAGGCCGAAGATGGCATCAAGAGAAGCAGAGGAAAGCGAGAATTCGAGCATATCGATATGAATGAATGGGGTTTTTTCCCCCTCAGTGAGAGGAGATATTTATAGGTGTTTGAGGGCCTTAGGGGGTCCTTTATCGTCCATGTAGGACTAGGGGCGCGCGCATCGTCAAGTGGAGGCGCGCAGCCTATGCGCGGCGCGCAGCACGCGACGCGCGGCGCATGGCACGCATGCACGCGGCGCGACCCTAGCCAGGCGCGGCACGCGCCTGGCTATTTTTTGTGGGCATTTGCGGCCTTTGTTTTATCGGGCCCGTTGGACCGCCTTGGGCTTCGCATTTCGCGCTTGCTGCACGAAACACGAAAGTATCTATTTGACGGGTGAGATTCGATTCGAGGAGTGTGACTCGAGGAGCGATGCTCAACTTGAGGAGACCGACCCGAGGCTCGACTTGGAAAGCTTATCCCGTGGTTTCGTTTGAGGAGCGAAACTCGACTCGAGGAGATCGTCTCGGCTCAAGGAGCGAAGCTCGACTCGAGGAGCGAAGCTCGACTCGTAGGATCGAGAGTCTCGGTGCGATGGTTTGCTAGCGACTCGCGAGGGAAGGCTTGCCACTCTTCACGACCTTAGGCCTGACCATTGGCCCCTTGAGCGGCGCGTCTTCTCGGCGTTCCGGGTTTTCCGAAAACGACCGACAATATTAGCCCCCCAAGTTCGTCACTCAGGAGGTTCCTGGCAATGAACTTTAAGTTCTTTCGGTTGGGTGTCTGAGGAAACTTCATTTCAATGTCCTCTCCGTTACCCACGAAATTTATTTATTTATTTTTTTGGTGTGACCGCGCGGCGCGCGCCCCAGACGGTGCGAAGCGCGGTCCGTGCGGCGCAACCCGCGCGGCGTACGGTGATGGCGCGCGGGGCTGACCCGTTTGCACGGGGAAATTCGACTTTTTTGGAGGTTGTTCTCCGTTTCCTCTCCTTGTGGGAGTAGGATTTGGACTCCTACCCCCCAGGAGTCTATAAATAATAGCTCCCCCCTCTCTTATTCTTCCACTTTATTTTTTCTCTCTTTCTCTACACTATTTCTCTTTTCTACACTCTTGAATTATGGATATTCATTCCCCCTTCTCAACTGAGGATCCCGAGATTGATTTCTCTCTCTTGTTTCAGGACTCTGAGCATGTAGAGGATGACCTCTTCGCGGGATTAGGGGAAGTTCCTTTGCACGTGGAGGAGAATCCAAGTGGAGTGGAGCAGTGGCTTGAAGAGGGCGAGCTGTGCGCGACTGCGCCCATTCCTCAGCCCCGGGAGGAAGGTGCGTCGACTGGGCGCAGCACAGATGGGGGCGCCGACCACCCTACGTTTGGGGGAGCTGCTCCCCCTCTTGTGATCAGCTTGGTCGCCGAGGGCGCACGCGACAAGCCCCGTCCCGACGCGCCAAAGTCCGACTTGGACGTTCATGGCTTGCTGGGAGAAGTTGCTGATGCGGCTGCGACGACTCCGCTGGAATCGGTCCTCGACGAGATTGACTGCGTGGACGACTTTGGGCCCGAGTCAGAAGATCCTGGAGGTGACTCAGAGAAATGTCTGGGGGCCGAGGGCCTTGCATCGGAGTGTCCTGAAGAGCCACTGGCGACTACCGCAGCCGTAGCGGAGGGTGGAGGTCCTTCCTTGGAGCCAGGGGGTACTCAGCCCGAGACCCCTGACGCAGAAACAATAGTGTCGGCGAGGTCACTTGCTAGGACGGAGTGGTATCCCGAGGAAGGCTTTGCTTCTCCCGAGGGCTTCGATTTTTCGGGGGTCGATGCTTGGAGCTCGCTCACCTACCGAACATTCATCAATCTCAGGGAGGCATTTGCCATTCCATCGTCCGTGGCGCTCCTCCGTCCCCTGCCGGACGACCGTCCTTTTTGTCCACGTCGTGGATTTGCCGCAGCTTCGATCGCGAGTCTCAACTGCGGGTTGCGGTTTCCGTTCCAACCCATCGTTCAGCAGCTCCTCGCGCGATTAGGGGTGCATACTTGTCAGATGAGCCCGGCGTTTTACCGCATAGTGGCAATGTGCCACATGGAGTGGCATTGCCAAACCGAGCGGGCGATGATCATGAGCGACTTTCGCAACCTCGTCGCGGTCTTTCCTGCGCCCGGGCAACCTAGTTTCTTCATGGCCCGCGATCGCCGGAACACTAAGCTTATCACGGACTCGGAGAAGCACAACCGGAGAGCGTGGGTGTGGGTTTCAGTCGAGGCCTTCGGCGATGCACCACGCCGGTTCGGTCCTCTGACCGAGTTTTCTGCCGATGCGGGAGCCGATGATCTCGATTTTGTGAAGGAGATCCGGGGAATGTCGGAGGCTCGAAAAGCTGTTGAGTGATTCTGTTCGCCTAAGCTGATGGCGTCTACCGGGTGGTTCCTGCCTTTTCCTCCTGGCCGTGACGACAACCAACGGGCGGAGAGTGTCCCCAGTGACGTGTCGTCTCCTTCGAGCAGCGGTCTTCCAGGTATTCTGACGCTTGGTCTCTCTATTTTTGTTTTAGTCTAGAGATTTGACTTTATTGTTTTGTAGCTTCCTTGGCTAGGGCGAGGACTCGGGCACGCCTAGCGAAGGCTTCCCGAGACCTGAAGTCGTTGGCGGCAATTCGTTCCCGGATTGCGGCACGGAACGTTCGGGATAAGTCTGATACCGGTCATTTGGCGGAGAGCGGTCCCCGCGCTTCCTTGAAGCGACCCTCTTCCTCAGCTCTTCCGGATACGTTTTCGGACTCAAAGCATGCGAACTTGATGATCGAGGTAGAGGCCGCGGAGGTTAGAGGGGAATGTTCCCAGGGGCTGGCTCAATCTTTGATGAAGATGTGGAAGAGCGTCATGGCTAGCAGTGACATGGAGTTCTTTCGTCACGGCGTCTCTGACGCAGAGAGGGTGAGTTCCTCCTGCTTTTATCCTTTCGCTTTGTTTTTTTAGGATCTTGTCTTTTGATGACTTGTCCTTTCGCCATCTCAGGTGCTCGCCCGAGCGACCCGGGGCGAGAAGAGGAGCTTGCTCAAGCGAGTCTTAGCTGGCCCATGCCGAGCGAGGTTCTCACTCAAAGGCAGAGTTTATGAGTCTCCGCGAGCAGCTCCAAGAGGCTCACGTGGAGTTGGGGGTTACCCGAGGCAAGTGCGACCGTGCTCAGTCAGCCGTGGCGAAAATGGCTGAGGAGCTAACGACGGAACGTCAAGCTCTCGAAGTGGCGACTCGATCGGCGAAAGTTTTTGGAGCGAGGTGCGGGACCTTCGACGCCAGCTAGAGTCGCGTACAGAAGAAATAGGCATTCTTCAAGGCCATCTTTCATCGAGCGAAGCTGCCCGTGTTCGAGCAGAGCGCGAGCGTGACTCCTTGGCGGATGAAGTGGCTCGGGTCACCGCGGAGAAGGCTGCGGCGGAACAGCTCACGTCCGACCTTCAAGATGACTTCGACGTCGGGGTCGAAGAGGCGAGGCACGCGGCGGCGGTGGAGTGTCGGGACGTTATAACTACCGAGAATGTTTCTCGAGGGGTCACCTTCTACTTCTTCGACTCGCTGTTCCCACCACTCGACGAGGTTGAACCCTTTGGGGACGATCCCGCCGAGTGAAAATATATTTTTTTACTTATTTATTTTTTCGCTCAAGTGTTTAGTGCATGCTTTCTTTTAGGTTTTTCTTTTTGGCGCACTTGTTTTAGCGCTCGCTTTCTAGGGTTTTCGGGGCAGTTGCCCTCTTTTTTTATGAAACATTATTTCTCTTTATGAACGTGTTTGCTCATTTTTTGTTATGGCATGTTTAGATAGACACGCGTTTTCTACCATTGGTCTTGCCAGTTTTTTGTCTCAGCAGGGTTTCGCTTCAGACGCACCTTTAAATGGTTTGCGTTCTCCTAGCGTTTCGACTGTGAGTTAGGCATGCCATGTAGGCATCTTAGTTGTTCGCGTCTAGAGGGACGGTTTAGTTGCGCCATGTAGGCGTCTTATGTGCGCCATGTAGGCGTCTTAGGTTCGTCTCGAGGGATGACTTTGCGCCATGTAGGCGTCTTGGGTGCGCCATGTAGGCGTCTTACGTGCGCCATGTAGGCGTCTTACGTGCGCCATGTAGGCGTCTTAGTTGCGCCATGTAGGCGTCTTATGTGTGTCTCAATGGACGACTTGATTGCGCCATGTAGGCGTCTTACGTGCGCCATGTAGACGTCTTAGTTGCGCCATGTAGGAGTCTTAGGTGCGTCTCGAGGGACGACTTGGTTGCGCCATGTAGGCGTCTTATGGGTGCCATGTAGGCGTCTTAGGTGCGCCTGTTGGGGAATCAAGCGCGTATGAGACACGAACAATCGCTCTGATACCACTCGTTGGAGATGATTGTCCCATATAACCATATTAATGCGGACAAATAATTAATTACGCTGATCATAAGCTAATTAAATTATGGTTGTAATTAACAAGATCTAGTTATGTTTAATTAATTTAATTCACGAGAGCATATTATCAAGCAACCGATTTGAAAAAAAAAATGAATACTTACATTGATTTTCGGTTCAGCTACAGAACTCTCCTAAACCAATCGCGTACTCCTTGCGTCGTCTTGATGAAGGACTCGAGGATGACACCTTAGACTTCCGAAACGTAATCTCCGAGATGAATAAGAAAGATGAGTGGGCACAGTCTTTATCTCACTAGATAAGAAATGTGGTGTTTCAAATCTCGCTCTTATTTTACTAAGAATGAAAACGAATTTCCGAGGGGGAGAGGCAGAAAATTTCGCACGGCCAAGAGGGAGAGCCACAAAATTATTAGGTCAAAAAATCCTTCTACTTTTTACCATCTCATGAACCCCTATTTATAGTAGTAAAATGAAATATTCATGGAACCTTCCAGAATATATTATTTCCTTTTATTGTGTTCACAGAAGAGGATTTAATCTAGGTCCTTGGATCTCAACAAGTGAATCCTACTTTTCTCTCATCCATCAGATCAATATTTATGGGATATTATTCTCTATTTAAATAGAGAATATTTTATTTAGTGAGATAATAAAGGAGAATATATTATTTTCCTTTAAATATATTCTCGTATATTCTCCTAAATACTTTCCTTTAAATAAAGAGAGAATAAAAGACAATATCTTATATTATTCTCTCTCCTTTATTTAAACAACTAAAGAGAAAATATTGGTAAATAACAATATCATAAAAGTCGGATTTTAGGCACACGGCCAAGGCAAATTTGTGCAACTCCCATGCCAAAATTCCCCCAATTATTTATTACTTGGTCCAACAACAAACAAATAATTAATAATTGATTATTTACTTGATCCAACAATAAATAAACAATTCTACCTTAAATATTTATTTAATTCTGCGAATACCCGTTTTCCAGAATTAATGTTGTCAATCACAATTACAGCAAGTGAGATTAATAATGATAAACATTATCATACGAAAGTTCTTATCCGCCTTTATCAGAGCCGAATCGGGGACTATGGACCTAGTAATAGAAGCTTTACAAATCCGATGAAAAAGACGAAATAGTCCTTTCCCTTTTTCCATCGATTCCTCTAATCTTGGTCAAATACTCCACTTTGTAAGCCAAGAATGAACTCTCCTTTAATACTAGAATTATATTTACTCATCGTGACGAGTGTCCACTGATATAGTCAGTTCATGATCAAGATCCTCCAGGTTCAACCTGTGTCAAGAGAAGACAATTTTTCCGTTATACTTCTCTTGATACATATCAACCCTAAGCATTGTTGTTTCCCCAGCGAAAGATTCTTTCGAACGTTACTTACTTCGAAAGTGCTAGCAATCTATCGGTTCTGGAATCAACCCTTAGGTGAGTGAACATTAACCTTCTTTCAGGAAGGCTGGATTCCGTATCTGTAAATCACTTCCCACTCGAATCTTGCTCTGAGAGACTCCCAAGACATAAGCTGTGATTAGCATGGATAGCCTTTTAGTGAATGAGTCAAAGAGCTCAGTAACATGACCCAGTGTCCATGATCACTTCAGGATTCAGATCAAGTCTCACTGTGACCATCATAGCGGCCTCGGTTAGTGTGTCGTAACGGTCCTTAAACGACACATCTACAACCAAGACATGTCCAAGTCGTACACTTACCACAAGTGTAGAATGCTCCCTCATAGTGATCAGCCTTCACCTATGTGTTCCACATATATGACTTTAGATATAGCTTTCCAGGCGTATATCAGTCATCGACCTCGTTTTAGCTCACCGCCCGAACTCAGGTGCCCAACACGTGACTCAGTTCAATACGGAGGCTATGGAAGATAGTTGTTATTGATTCTAATTGTTTAGAAATCAACCCACTAATCATATAATGCTAATAAAGTAACCTTATTATCGAATTTAGTAATCATTTATTCATTATCTTCAAGTAGGCAATATTCCCAACAATCTCCCACTTTGACCAGAGAAGATAAGTTTCCTTAAGCCAATTTAATTCTTTGCCATTATTATAGACGGTTTAGACTTTGACCCAGGATTGAGATTCCCATCATATGGATTCCCACTTTTATCTATACTCTATCATTTATGTCAATCTGACATATGTCCCATTTTCATATTATTCTAGTTCATGAATTTTTGCAAGTGATCTTTGACTTACCATTTAAGGTCAAGTCAAATTGTTCATAGTAAATAAATTTACTTTAGAACAAATTAACACTTCGCATACCTTTAGATTATACACCAGACTTTATATCTAAAGATAGCAAGTCTCCATATCAAGGTGTACATCCCTTTGGTGCCAAAACAGGTTGCACCATTGCATGGTTTGATCTCATCACCACTTACTATAGTGTGATTTATTGAACGTGTTTAAATAAGAATTTATTGACCTATTTCCATTACTTGGTTATTTATAGTTCATCCTTGTTTGTCGTGTTTATATTCAATATATACACAGGAATTAAGGATCTACTATATTTAAATAACTAAGTATCTCACTATTTCCAGAAATTACAGTGTTTACAACACATGTAGTTATTCTCGGAAATACGACATTGTCTAAGGTCTAATTATTAGTCCTTTTAAAGACAATGTCAATAGCCTCAACATTGAGCTCATACCTTATATCAATAAGTGTTACCGGTCGTTTTCGAAACACCGGAAATTCAAAAACAATTCGATGCCGGCCGGGCTTTGCCGGCCGGAAGCCCAACGGGCCCCGGGCCACAGGCCCGAACGCCCCGACGCGCCCACGACCCGGCACGACGGGTGCGCGCGCACCTGCGCCCCCGGCCCTGAGGCCCTCGGCCCAATGGGCCTCGGCGCGCCCTATCGCGCTTGGCTCACGCGCGCTCCGCGCCCCGGCCTCCCGGCCCGCGCGCGAGCTCCCGCGCAACCCGGCCTCCCGGCCTGCGCGCACCTCGGCACCCCGTCAGCTCGGCCACCCCGGTCAAGCGTTCTTTCCACCTCGGCCGAGCGTTCTTGCCACCCCGGCCGGGCACGCCGCGCCCGGCCAAGTCCCGCGCCTGGCGCGCTCCGCGCCCGTCCAGGCGATATGTCCCACGCGCCCTGCGCCCTCTTAGGCGTGAGGCCTCGCGCACCTCGCTCCCGGCCACCCGGTAGGCCTCCCTCCACAACTATAAATACCCCCCCCCCCTTGGGGAAGGAAAAAGACCCCGGTTTTTGGACACAACTTACATCCTGGTTGATGCCAACAACACTTCTCTTCTCTCGAGAATTCTCTTTCGCTCTCTTGTGACATTTCCAAGAGCGCGCACTCCTCCTCCCTCGGCTCAGAAAGTCAAGGACCCCCCCTCCACGAGAGGGAGCGCGCTCCTCTTCTGCGACCCGAGCCTCTGCAGTACATACTGCCCTCCTGCTTCTTGGCCCTTGAGCTAGAACTCCGAGCTACGAGCACGCGACCCCTCTAAAGCCTTCACTAGAAGCTACGAGCCAAGTCCTACTCTAAAGCCTTGGATTCACAAAGCCTCCGATCCCAAGATAGCCTCCCCACACAAATTGAACTACGTTATGACCTGATCCCTACTAAAGGGTACGTAGGCAGCCAACCTTTGGAAGGGTCTGTTGTCAATGGTGCCCACAAGAAGAGTTGTAGTCTTTATTTTGTACATTTGATGTAATAAAGTCTCATGAAGACTCTTGCTTGTAATTGCCTATTCATTCATTAATAAAGTTGAAACGTTCATTCATTCTTTCTTTGTTTGAAGCTTTATGATAAAACCTTAGTCTTTTAATCCATAAACAAACTTAACAACTTACGAAGAGACAAATGTAGATTTGGATGAACAAACTCTTCGTAGTTTGCTTAAAACGATATATTCGCAATCTTAGGGTCAAAGGACTATTGACCTCAGTATGATTGTTAGAAGAATCTATGATGTCTGGTTATGAGGCATTGAGAGTTTGGGACTCTATAGTTCTTCTAGGTATCTTCCGAAGGTACTGAATTGACCAGTGCACTTCTAGAGACAATATAAGAACAAACCATTTAACCTCTTGTGTCTCGAAGTCACTATGTATGAATTGCATCATGCTTACCTTAATCCTGAAATGAGATATGCCATTTCACACCTTAGTATTCTCATTTGAGAAAGTCAAAGTTCGTACTCACTATGTGATTCCGAACAAGGCCTATTGTTGAAGTACTAAATTGTGAGTATGTCATGAGTAACTTTGTGAAGTTCTCATAGATATGGAATTCATGTACAAGATTGCTGAAATGCAATGTATGTCACCTCATGCTTTGTTCCTTGGAGTGTGAATAAATGAACTGGCCAGTGTCCAAATTGAGTCCTGACTCTTTTGGATGAAACAATGTGACTTGTTAGCTCCTCGTCAATACATTGTTTCTAACTTATTCACAAGCGACAAAGGAGTTGAGAAAATAACAGCTAGAAGGGTAAAATGGTAATTTAGTAAATCCCGACTAGCTGATGACATTCATGAAGGGTAAACATAGATAATATTCAGTGGATCCGCTCATCATAATTAGGTCGAATTCTCGAGTAGAAAACAAATTCATTTGAACCGAGAGATTTTCAGTGTCAGCTCTTTATTGAAGTCAGTTGGCATTAAGCTAAACTTGGAAAAGGTTTGTGAACTTTTGAGTCCAAGTGTTTAGCTCAAGCTTTGTTCATTTGGGTCCATGAGGTCACTGTCACGAATCACATCGATAGGAATAGTTATCTGGAAGCTAAGTCAAAACAAGAACAAAAAAAGTCAAAATGGTATTTTTGTCTTTTGAGGCATATGATGAAATGAATGTCAATAAATTTTTTGACAAGTTCATTTGATGACTTAATGTCACTCGGCCATAACTTGATTATTGGGCCTTGTGAATTAATTTCATTTCATAAGAATTTTATTGAAAATTCTTAATGGGCTTTTCTCATGTTGTCATGAACAAATGAAGAAGCTTCTAGAAGCTCCTTCTAGATGAGAATAGGCGCCCATAATACCCAAGGAAAGAGAGTTTATTTTGTGCATAAATGTATCAAGATACTTGCCAAAAGAAAAAGAGGAAACAAATTTCCTCTAGAAGGAAAGCATAACTTCGGCCAAGAGAGAGACAAAGCAAGGCTTGGAACAAAATAGGAAACAAATCCAAGGCTTATTGAAGCCTATGTTGGCTGAGCATCTCAAGTGGGAAAAGAGGTAATTGGCTCATGAATATGTGATATTCTATAGAAGAGGAAACTACCTTATAGAAGGTGAGACCTCTCCTATAAATAGGAGCCTCATTTCCTCACATTTCATTCATCCAAGTTTAAGAGATTTGAGAGACTCTCTCTCTCTAGAACTTGTGGCCGAAAATCCTCTCTCTCTCTCTCTAGTTTATTTTCGATTTTTTCTTGTCTTGGCACCTAGGTCATCACTCGACCTAGTGTTTAGCTCTGCGACTTCAAGACTTGTTCTTAAGTCGTAGTGTTTAAAAGTGTCCACTCACTAATTCCTTTATTTCGAGTGATTTAGTGATAGAAACTTTCGTGGTTGCTCGAGGTGCCGAGGAAAGGAAGAGAGACGTGCTGCGAGGGGAGACGAGCGTTGCAAACTTTCCAAAAGCTTCTTCAAAGTTCAAGCTTCA
Source organism: Urtica dioica subsp. dioica (assembly GCF_054948205.1). Lineage (NCBI taxonomy): Eukaryota > Viridiplantae > Streptophyta > Magnoliopsida > Rosales > Urticaceae > Urtica > Urtica dioica. Next base: position 16,411,001 of record NC_142756.1, read on the forward strand.
AGAAAGGTTAGTAAACTTCTAGCTCATATTAGTTTTTAATTACATGTACTTGCTTCTTTGTCTAGGTTAGTAAAAACTGTTTTTACTTGAAAAGAAATTTTTTAAAATTCCGCCGCTTCCCGAAGCGTTTAATCTTTTTCTTAAACCCTAGATTAATTCCAACAAATAGTATCAGAGCTATGGTCAAAGATTAGCATGTACATGTTTTTAAAGTTATGAGCTTGAAAATCGTTTTCGAAAGTTTACTAATTTTGTGACAAGTTAGAATTGTAATCTTAGAATTTTTTTTTAATTTAATGCTCTTGTCTTTAAATTAAAAAGCATGTTGATTTTCTATGAGTTTGGGATGTTTTTAAAATACATTAGAATCAGTTCTAAAAGTTTTTAATTTTTTATATTGAAAACGTGTTTTAAAGGTTTGAGAAATTTCGAGTAAAATTTTGTGACTAGTTTGATATCTTGCTAGTTTCTTATTTTTACTTGAATCGTTTTATGCTTGTTGTTATTTCTTTTATTCTATGTTATTACCCTGCTAATAAAACACAAATAAAAGCTTTAAACAACATCTTAAAACGTTCCGTTACACTTGATTCTTTTTCGCACCTAAAAAGGACCAAGCTTTAATTTATTTCTTTTTCTTCGAGCTGGAGTAAACCTGCATTAAAACTGGCATAACTCTCTGCTCAGAAATCGAAATTTAATGATTCTTGAATCAAATTAAAGCTCTGTCTGTCCTCTGTCCAATGCCACCGGTTTCGGCTCAAAAGGACATCGGAGCCGCCAGATATGGCGATTTTAATCCGAGGTACGCGGCTGTCTGAAACTCCAGTTTTTTTAGAAATCCGGATTTTCAAACCCCACTACCATGAGTTATAGAACTCTAATGAGAAAATTTTCTTGAGCAAAAATGTTTTTCATATGATTATAAACATGATGTGTAAGATTAAAATGTTTTGATTTTTTGAAAGTTTAATTGAAATTGAATTTTTACAAAACTAGTTTGAATTTTGAAAAACCGTTTTCACTTTCAAACTTGAAAAATATTTTGTCATCCAAATCAAATAAATTTTCAAAATGTTTTCAAAACTATATCTATATCACATATGTTCAAAATCTATATGCTCTTGAAAATTTGAGTGGGAGGTCTCCTTGTAGACAAGCCGAAAAATAAAAAGATGTGTAATCTCAAACTTTCAAGTGTTCGAGTGAGTTGAAGTTCACACTTCCCTCACGCACTTTCCTGAAATAGAAAATAGGAAAAGATCGAGTATGTACCTTGTGCCTTTATGCACTAATACTGCTCTGAACATGTCGATCTAGGATTCTCTTCTAGTTATCCGCTCTGTCGCTCTCTAACTAGGAAATCTGTTTCCGAAATTATAAGAGTCGATGAACCAACTCCAAAAACTAAGTGGGAGGGTTATATTCGTTGTTTGTAACCCACGATCCCCAACACTAATGAAAGATGCAATAACGTGGGACTAAGAGCCGCTCTTGCGACCCTCACTTAAATGTGAGTACTCCAAGGCGTTATTGCCTCGATCATTGCTCAATGAGCTACGTCCGAGAGTGATGCAATGATGACAAGGCCTCCCCTTGGGGGATTGTTTTTCAAAGCTGATCTTTTGGACTAAGTGGTTGGTTACACACTTAGGCTCAATCCCTAGTAATCCTCCCTTGAGGCTCTGCGAAAGGATATGAGTGATCAAACCAATTTACAAGGTGGCTAGTCAAAGCTGATGTATTGACATCTTGGCTAAGCATTAATGATGTGTCATTTACTTATAAAAGGAGATTTTTTGCGGCCTTCTCTTGAGGGAGTAAATTATCGTTTGGTTTATAACACCTTTGGATTTTATAAAAGTCTTAATAAAACTTAAATCCTAAACCAAAGACTAATCATAAACTTGTTTCAACTTTTATAGGCAATATGTCTCTCAACCCTCTCTCTACAATTCTTTCCTCGAATAAACTCGAAGGCGACAATTACGTCGACTGGAAACGTAACCTCGACATAGTCCTTACTGTCGACAAGCACAAATGGGATCTCACCAACCCCTGTCCTCAAACGAATGAAGATTCGACGCAAGAGGATAAAGACGCCCTGGCGGCCTGGCTTCGATCCGATGAGATTGCGAGATGCTGTATTTTGGCATCGATGAACAATGTGTTGCAACAACAACATCGTGATTATGAAACTGCCACCGATATGCTCTACAATCTCCATGAGATGTTTAGAGGGTAAGGACGTCAAGCTAGGCAACAAGCGGTCTGACAATTCATGAACTGTCGTATGAAGGCTGGAACTCCTGTTAGAGATCATATGATGCTGATCATTAGCTATCTAAACGAAATGGAGATTCTTGGATCTGAGATTGATGGGGAGACTAAAATAGATATGATCTTGGAAACTCTCCCCGAAACCTTTGATACCTTCAAGTTGAATTATTCCATGAACAAGCTGGAGTACACTGTTACCGAGCTCATGAAGGAACTTCAAACCGCTGAGGCACTCACTAAGAAAAAGAGGGCTCAAGGAGAAGTACATGCTACTGCCTCCACCTCTGGATCTAAGAAGAGACCTCGCAATGCCGAGAAGAGGAACCAACCTAAGGTTCAAACGAAGAAGAAGGCGCCAAAGGCTCCGAAGGTGGACAAGTCTAAAGACAAGTGCCACCACTGCAACAAGCCTGGTCACTGGCGTAGGAACTGTCCCGCCTACCTCAAAACCAAAGCAAAAGGTATTGTACTTGTTACTGAAGCCTGTTTAGTAGCTGATAATGTATTATCGTGGATTATTGACTCTGCTGCTACTAACCATATTTGCTGCTCCTTGACTGGTTTTAGGAAAAGCAAAAGCTTAGAGGATGGCGACTTCTGCTTCAAGTGGGGTGATGAGAGCATGGTGTCTGCGAAGGCTGTGGGATCCGTGACGCTATCTTTTGAAGATCGAACTTTAAATTTGAATAATGTTTATTATGTTCCTTCCTTTGGGAAAAACCTAGTATCTGTTGCTCAACTTTTCGAGCAAGATTATTATTTAAAGTTTATAAAGAATGGAATTCGTATTTCTTTTTCTAATTCTTTTGTCACTGATGCATGTATGAAGAATGGTCTTTTTTACATCTATCCCACTCAACCTTATCTTTTAGACACCGAAATAGATAACGATCTAATTAGGGAGCCAAAGAGGATCAAACTTTCTGAATCCTCCGATCTAACAAAATCAACATACCTCTGGCACTTAAGACTTGGTCATATCAGTCTAGATAGGATTAAGAGACTTGTGAGGGATGGTCCACTCCAAGCCTCTGCAATAGGTTCACTACCTACTTGTGAATCCTGTATAGAAGGAAAAATGACTAAGCGACCTTTCTCCGATAAGGGTCGAAGAGCCACTGAGTTGCTGGAACTAATACATTCTGATGTATGTGGTCCGCTCAACCAACAGGCACGTGGAGGATACGAATACTTTGTTACCTTCACTGATGATTACTCAAGATATGGGTTTGTCTATTTGCTTAAACACAAATCCGAGACCTTTAACGTATTTAAGGTCTTTAGGGCTTTAGTGGAAAAGCAAACTGGCAAAGTGATCAAAACCCTTCGATCTGATCGAGGTGGTGAGTATATGTCTGGAGAGTTCGATGACTTTCTTAAAGAAGAAGGTATCGCTTATCAGCTTACCGCACCTGGCACACCTCAACAAAACGGAGTGTCAGAGAGAAGAAACCGAACTCTTATGGAGATGGTTAGATCAATGATGAGTTACTCATCACCCCCGCTTTCCTTTTGCGGATATGCCCTCGAAACAGCCGCTTACATTCTGAACCAAGTTCCGTCTAAAACGGTTCCTGGTACTGCTTATGAACGATGGACTGGCCGTAAAGTGAATCTTGGCCGCATCCGAATTTGGGGTTGCCCTGCACACGTGCTGAGGCAAAAGACTAGCAAGTTGGCTAGTAGGTCAGAATTGTGCCTGTTTGTAGGATATCCGAAGGAAACCAAAGGTTTTACTTTCTATAGTCCCGAGGACGATAAGACTTTCGTTAGCACGAATGCTCGTTTCCTTGAGGAGGACTTTATGAAGGATGCGAAACCTAGAAGCAAAATTGTGCTTGAAGAAAAGTTGGGTGAGGAAGCTTCTACCTCATCTGTAAGAACTGTTCTTACCCCAACTGAAACACAACCTAACTCATCAGAATCTCGTCAAGTAGTACTTCGACGTAGTGGGAGGGCTGTTCAACAGCCTGACAGGTACATGTCTTATGGAGACTCTCTTGTAGCCATCTCCGACATTGATGACCCTGTTTCATATAGCCAAGCGATGGCTTGTTCTGAATCAAACCTTTGGCTTGACGCCATGAAAGTTGAAATGCACTCGATGTATGTCAACAAAGTCTGGAAACTTGTAAACCTTCCTGAAGGGATTAAACCCATAGGGTGTAAGTGGATATACAAGAAGAAAAGGGGTCCTGATGGGAACGTCGAGACGTTCAAAGCACGACTTGTGGCGAAGGGTTATACCCAACAAGAAGGGATTGATTATGAAGAAACCTTCTCGCCAGTCGCGATGCTTAAATCCATCCGTATACACCTAGCCATAGCTGCAGCTCTCGACTATGAGATCTGGCAAATGGATGTCAAGACAGCCTTTCTGAATGGCAATCTTGACGAGCGCATTTACATGGCTCAACCAGACGGTTTCGTGGATAAAGGTCAAGAGACCAAGGTTTGTGAGTTGCTTAAGTCCATTTATGGATTAAAGCAAGCATCTAGGTCATGGAATATTAGATTCGATGAAACTGTAAAGAGCTTTGGCTTTGAACAGTCAATAGATGAGCCTTGTGTTTACAAGTTAATACACGAAGGCAAAGTTGTGTTTCTGGTACTATATGTCGATGATATACTACTCATTGGTAATGACGTGGGTAAGTTATCTGAGGTTAAAGTTTTGCTGGCAAAGCAATTCGATATGAAGGATCTAGGAGAAGCCGCATACATTCTGGGAATCCAAATCTTTCGAGATAGGAAAAACCGGACCCTGTCGTTCTCTCAAGCATCTTATATTGATAAGGTGATGGATCGCTTCTCGATGCAAGACTGCAAGAGGGGTCAAACACCCTTTAGGCATGGAGTTTCACTCTCTAAGGACCAGTCTCCCAAGACTGCACAAGAGATTGAAGACATGAGGAAGATTCCTTACGCCTCTGCCGTAGGAAGCCTCATGTATGCTATGCTTTGCACTAGACCTGACATCTGTTTCGCCGTTGGCGTAGTTAGTCGTTTCCAATCCAACCCTGGACCCGAGCACTGGATTGCTGTTAAGCATGTTCTTAAGTATCTTCGAAGAACTAGGAACTTGATGCTTACATATTCAGGTACTGACCTGACTATGACGTGATATACCGACTCCGATTTTCAAGCGGATAAGGATTCCAGGAAATCCACTTCGGGATCTGTGTTCTGTTGTCAATGGTGCCCACAAGAAGAGTAGTAGTGTCTATTTATGTGCATTTGATGTCATATAGTCTTACGAACACTCTTGCTTGTAATTGCTTATTCATTAATAAAAAGTTGAAACGTTCATTCAATCTTCTTTGTTTGAAGCTTTATGATAAAACCTTAGTCTTTTAGTCCATAAACAAACTTAACAACTTACGAAGAGACAAATGTAGATTTGCATGAACAAACTCTTCGTAGTTTGCTTAAAACGATATATTCGCAATCTTAGGGTCAAAGGACTATTGACCTCAGTATGATTGTTAGAAGAATCTATGATGTCTGGTTATGAGGCATTGAGAGTTGGGGACTCTATAGTTCTTCTAGGTATCTTCCGAAGGTACTGAATTGACCAGTGCACTTCTAGAGACAATATAAGAACAAACCATTTAACCTCTTATGTCTCGAAGTCACTATGTATGAATTGCATCATGCTTACCTTAATCCTGAAATGAGACATGCCATTTCACACCTTAGTATTCTCATTTGAGAAAGTCAGAGTTCGGACTCACTATGTCATTCCGAACAGGGCCTATTGGTGAAATACTAAGTTGTGAGTATGTCATGAGTAACTTTGTGAAGTTCTCATAGATATGGAATTCATGTACAAGATTGCTGAAATGCAATGTATGTCACCTCATGCTTTGTTCCTTGGAGTGTGAATAAATGAACTGGCCAGTGTCCAAATTGAGTCCTGACTCTTTTGGATGAAACAATGTGACTTGTTAGCTCCTCGTCAATACATTGTTTCTAACTTATTCACAAGCGACAAAGGAGTTGAGGAAATAACAGCTAGAAGGGTAAAATGGTAATTTAGTAAATCCCGACTAGCTGATGACATTCATGAAGGGTAAACATAGATAATATTCAGTGGATCCGCTCATCATAATTAGGTCGAATTCTTGAGTAGAAAATAAATTCATTTGAACCGAGAGATTTTCAGTGTCAGCTCTTTAGTGGAGTCAGTTGGCATTAAGCTAAACTTGGAAAAGGTTTGTGAACTTTTGAGTCCAAGTGTTTAGCTCAAGCTTTGTTCATTTGGGTCCATGAGGTCACTGTCACGAATCACATCGATAGGAATAGTTAAACTGGAAGCTAAGTCAAAACAAGAACGAAAATAGTTAAAAGGGTATTTTTGTCTTTTGAGACAAAGGATGAAATGAATGTCAATAAATTTTTTGACAAGTTCATTTGATGACTTAATGTCACTCGGCCATGACTTGATCATTGGGCCTTGTGAATTAATTTCATTTCATAAGAATTTTATTGAAAATTCTTAATGGGCCTTTTTCATGTTGTCATGAACAAATGGAAAAGCTTCTAGAAGGCCTTTCTAAAGCATAATAGGCGCCCACTACCCAAAGAGAAAGAGAGTTCCTTTTGTGCATTAATGTATGAAGATACTTGCCAAAAGAAAAAGAGGAAACAAATTTCCTATTCAAGGCAATGGGAATTTCGACCAAGACAAGTCAAGGGAGAAGAAAAATAAAAGAGGAAACAAATCCAAGGTGTCATGAAGGCTTATGTGGCCGTGTGACTTGGATAGGAATGGGAAATAAAGGGTTGCTCATAAAGGCTTGGAAAATAAGAGGAAACTACTTCTCTCCAAGGCCAACCCTTCTCCTATAAATAGGACTCTCATTCCCCTCATTTTATTCATTCCACATAAGTTAGAGATTGAGAGCTTCTCTCTCTAGACCTTGTGGTGGCCGAAATCCTCTCTCTCTCTCTTTCTATTTTATTTTCGATTTTTCTTGTTTTGGCACCTAGGTCCTCACTCGACCTAGTGTTTAGCTCTGCGACTTTGAGACTCGTTCTTAAGTCGTAGTGTTTAAAAGTGCCCACTCACTGATTCCTTCTTTTCGAGTGATTTAGTGATAGAAACTTTCGTGGTTGCTCGAGGTGCCGAGGAAAGAAAGAGAGACGTGCTGCGAGGGGAGACGCGCGTTGCAAACTTTCCACAAGCTTCTTCAAAGTTCAAGCTTCAAGAAAGGTTAGTAAACTTCTAGCTCAAATTGGTTTTTAATTACATGTACTTGCACTTGTCTAGGTTAGTAAAAACTGTTTTACTTGTAAAAGAAAATTTTTAAAATTCCACCGCTTACCGAAGCGTTAATTATTTTCTCAAACCCTAGATCGATTCCAACAAATGGTATCAGAGCTATGGTCAAAGATTAGCATGTACATGTTTTTAAAATTATGAGCTTGAAAATCGTTTTCGAAAGTTTACTAATTTTGTGACAAGTTAGAATTGTAATCTTAGATTTTTTTTTTAATTTATTGCTCATGCCTTTAAATTAAAAACCATGTTGATTTTCTATGAGTTTGGGATGATTTTAAAACACATTAGAATCAGGTCTAAAAGTTTTTAATTTTTTATATTGAAAAACGTGTTTTAAAGGTTTGAGAAATTTCGGTAAATTTTGTGACTAGTTACTTTGTCTTTCTAGTTTCTTTTATTTACCGTATTCGTTTTAGGCTTGTTGTTATTTCTTTTATTCTATGTTATTACCCTGCTAATAAAACACAAATAAAAGCTTTAAACAACATCTTAAAACGTTCCGTTACACTTGATTCTTTTTCGCACCTAAAAAGGACCAAAGTTTTAATTTATTTCTTTTTCTTTGAACTGGAGTAAACCCGTATTAAAAGTGGCATAACTCTCTGCTCAGAAATCGAAATTTAAGGATTCTTGAATCAAATTAAAGCTCTATCTGTCCTCTGTCGAATGCCACCGGTTTCGGCTGAAAAGGACATCGGAGCCGCCAGATATGGCGATTTTACTCCGAGGTGCGCGGCTGTCTGAAACTCCAGTTTTTTAGAAATCCGGATTTTCAAACCCCACTACCATGAGTTATAGAACTCTAATGAGAAAACTTTCTTGAGCAAAAATGTTTTTCATATGATTATAAACATGATGTGTAAGATTAAAATGTTTTGATTTTTGAAAGTTTAATTGAAATTGAATTTTTACAAAACTAGTTTGAATTTTGAAAAACCGTTTTCACTTTCAAACTTGAAAATATTTTGTCATCCAAATCAAATAAGTTTTCAAAATGTTTTCAAAACTATATCTATATCACATATGTTCAAAATCTATATGCTCTTGAAATTTTGAGTGGGAGGTCTCCTTGTAGACAAGCCGAAAAATAAAAAGATGTGTAATCTCAAACTTTCAAGTGTTCGAGTGAGTTGAAGTTCACACTTCCCTCACGCACTTTCCCGAAATAGAAAATAGGAAAAGATCGAGTATGTACCTTGTGCCTTTATGCACTAATACTGCTCTGAACATGTCGATCTAGGATTCTCTTCTAGTTGTCTGCTCTGTCGCTCTCTAACTAGGAAATTTGTTTCCGAACTTATAAGAGTCGATGAACCAACTCCAAAAACTAAGTGGGAGGGTTATATTCGTTGTTTGTAACCCGCGATCCCCAACACTAGTGAAAGATGCAATAACGTGGGACTAAGAGCCGCTCTTGCGACCCTCACTTAAATGTGAGTACTCCAAGGCGTTATTGCTTCGATCATTGCTCAATGAGCTACGTCCGAGAGTGATGCAATGATGGCAAGGCCTCCCCTTGGGGGATTGTTTTTCAAAGCTGATCTTTTGGACTAAGTGGTTGGTTGCACACTTAGGCTCAATCCCTAGTATCCTTCCTTAAGGCTCTGCGAAAGGATGTGAGTGATCAAACCAATTTACAAGGTGGCTAGTCAAAATAGATGTATTGACATCTTGGCTTAGCATTAATGATGTGTCATTTACTTATAAATGGAGATTTTTTGCGGCCTTCTCTTGAGGGAGTAAATTATCGTTTGGTTTATAACACCTTTGGATTTTACAAAAGTCTTAATAAAACTTAAATCCTAAACCAAAGACTAATCATAAACTTGTTTCAACTTTTATAGGCAATATGTCTCTCAACCCTCTCTCTACAATTCTTTCCTCGAATAAACTCGAAAACGAAAACTACGTAGATTCGAAACGTAACCTCGAAATAATACCTACCGTTAACAAGCACAAATGGGTACTCACCACCCCGTGTCCTCCTCTGACGAATGACGATTCAACTCAAGAGGACAATGACGCCTTAGCGGCCTGGTTTCGATCCGATGAGATTGTGAGGTGCTATATTTTGGCATCTATGAACAATATGCTGAAAGAGCAACATCATGACATCGAGACTGCCGCTGACATGCTCTACAATCTCCTTGAGATGTTTGGAGGGCAAAGGCATCAAACAAGGCTACAAGCAGTCCGACAGTTTATGAACTGTCACATGAAGACTAGGACTCCTGTTAGGGACCATATGATGCTGATCATTAGTTACCTAAATGAAATGGAAATCCTAGGATCTGAGATTAATGGGAAGAATATCATAGATATGATCTTAGAAACTCTCCCCGAGTCTCTTGATACCTTCATGCTGAACTACTCCATTACAAAGCTAAAGTACACTGTTACCGAGCTTATGAAGGAGCTTCACACTACTGTAGGTCTCAATAAGAGAAAGAGGAATCAAGGAGAGGCACATGCTACTGAGCAAAAGGCCTCCGCCTCTGGAACTAAGAAGAGACCTCACAAGGCCGATAAAGAGAACTGTCCCGCCTATCTCAAAGCAAAGGAACATAGTATTGTACTAGTTACCGAAGCATGCTTAGTAGCTGATAATGTATCAACGTGGATTCTTGACTCCGCTGCTACTAACCATATTTGTTGTTCCTTGAATGGTTTCAAGAAAACCAAAAGCTTAGAGGAAGGCGAGTTCTGTTTCAAATGGGGTGATGGGAGCCTTGTGTCTGCGAAGGCTGTGGGATCCGTGACGCTGTCTTTTGAAGACCGCACTTTAAACTTGAATAATGTTTATTTTGTTCCTACCTTTGGGAAGAACTTAATATCCGTTGCTCGTCTTCTAGAGCAAGATTATTGTTTAAAGTTCATTAAGAATGGAATTCGTATTTCGTTTCCTGATAATTCTTTTGTCACTGATGCATGTATGAAGAATGCTCTTTTCTACATCTATCCCACTAAACCTTCTCTTTTAGACACCGAAATAGATGACGATCTAATTAGGGAGCCAAAGAGGATCAAACTTTCTGAATCCTCCGATCTAACAAAATCAACATACCTCTGGCACTTAAGACTTGGTCATATCAGTCTAGATAGGATTAAGAGACTTGTGAGGGATGGTCCACTCCAAGCCTCTGCAATAGGCTCACTACCTACTTGTGAATCCTGTATAGAAGGAAAAATGACTAAGCGACCTTTCTCCGATAAGGGTCGAAGAGCCACTGAGTTGCTGGAACTAATACATTCTGATGTATGTGGTCCGCTCAACCAACAGGCACGTGGAGGATACGAATACTTCGTTACCTTCACTGATGATTACTCAAGATATGGGTTTGTCTATTTGCTTAAACACAAATCCGAGACCTTTAACGTATTTAAGGTCTTTAGGGCTTTAGTGGAAAAGCAAACTGGCAAAGTGATCAAAACCCTTCGATCTGATCGAGGTGGTGAGTATATGTCTGGAGAGTTCGATGACTTTCTTAAAGAAGAAGGTATCGCTTCTCAGCTTACCGCACCTGGCACACCTCAACAAAACGGAGTGTCAGAGAGAAGAAACCGAACTCTTATGGAGATGGTTAGATCAATGATGAGTTACTCATCACTCCCGCTTTCCTTTTGGGGATATGCCCTCGAAACAGCCGCCTACATTCTGAACCAAGTTCCGTCCAAAACGGTTCCTGGTACTCCTTATGAACGATGGACTGGCCGTAAAGTGAATCTTGGCCGCATCCGAATTTGGGGTTGCCCTGCACACGTGCTGAGGTAAAAGACTAGCAAGTTGGCTAGTAGGTCAGAATTGTGCCTGTTTGTAGGATATCCGAAGGAAACCAAAGGTTTTACTTTCTATAGTCCCGAGGACGATAAGACTTTCGTTAGCATGAATGCTCGTTTCCTCGAGGAGGACTTTATGAAAGATGCGAAACCTAGAAGCAAAATTGTGCTTGAAGAAAAGTTGGGTGAGGAAGCTTCTACCTCATCTGTAAGAACTGTTCTTACCCCAACTGAAACACAACCTAACTCATCAGAATCTCGTCAAGTAGTACTTAGACGTAGTGGGAGGGCTACTCAAAAGCCTGACAGGTACATGTCTTATGGAGACTCTCTTGTAGCCGTCTCTGACATGGATGACCCTGTTTCCTATAGCCAAGCGATGGCTTGTTCTGAGTCAAACCTTTGGCTTGACGCCATGAAAGTTGAAATGCACTCGATGTATGTCAACAAAGTCTGGAAACTTGTAGACCTTCCTGAAGGGATTAAACCCGTAGGGTGTAAGTGGATATACAAGAAGAAAAGGGGTCCTGATGGGAACGTCGAAACGTTCAAAGCACGACTTGTGGCGAAGGGTTATACCCAACAAGAAGGGATTGAATATGAAGAAACCTTCTCGCCAGTCGCGATGCTTAAATCCATCCGCATACTCCTATCCATAGCTGCAGCTCTCGACTATGAGATCTGGCAAATGGATGTCAAGACAGCCTTTCTGAATGGCAATCTTGACGAGCGCATTTACATGGCTCAACCAGACGGTTTCGTGGATAAAGGTCAAGACACCAAGGTTTGTGAGTTGCTTAAATCCATTTATGGACTAAAGCAAGCATCTTCGATGAAACTGTAAAGAGCTTTGGCTTTGAACAGTCAATAGATGAGCCTTGTGTTTACAAGTTAATACACGAAGGTAAAGTTGTGTTTCTGGTACTATATGTCGATGATATACTTCTCATTGGTAATGACGTGGGTAAGTTATCTGAGGTTAAGGTCTAGCTTGCAAAGCAATTCGATATGAAGGATCTAGGAGAAGCCGCGTACATTCTGGGAATCCAAATCCTTCGAGATAGACAAAACCAGACCCTGTCGCTCTCTCAAGCATCTTATATTGATAAGGTGATGGATCGCTTCACGATGCAAGACTGCAAGAGGGGTCAACACCCTTTAGGCATGGAGTTTCACTCTCTAAGGACCAGTCTCCCAAGACTGCATAAGAGATTGAAGACATGAGGAAAATTCCTTACGCCTCTGCCGTAGGAAGCCTCATGTATGCTATGCTTTGCACAAGACCTGATATATGTTTCGCCGTTGGCGTAGTTAGTCGTTTCCAATCAAACCCTGGACCCGAGCACTGGATTGTTGTTAAGCATATTCTTAAGTATCTTCGAAGAACTAGGAACTTGATGCTTACATACTCAGGTACTGACCTGACTGTGACGGGATATACTGACTCCGATTTTCAAGCGGATAAGGATTCCAGGAAATCCACTTCGGGATCTGTGTTCATCCTTAATGGTGGAGCTGTTGTGTGGAGAAGTATTAAGCAATCTTGCATTGCTGACTCCACAATGGAAGCAGAATATGTGGCTGCTTGTGAAGCATCCAAAGAGGCTGTATGGCTTAGAAAGTTCCTTAAGTATTTGGAAGTTGTTCCAAACGTCGACGAGCCCATGACCCTTTATTGTGATAATAGTGGGGCTGTCGCTAACTCAAAGGAACCTAGAAGCCATAAGCACTCTAAGCATATTGAGAGGAAATACCATTTGATTCGAGAGATCGCGCAACGCGGAGACGTGGAGGTGAAGTAGATCTCTGGTAGATCTATTCACCAAGGCCCTAGCGAACATGGTCTTCGACCAACTTCGAGAGGGATTAGGCATGTAGGACTACTCACATCTTCTTTGAGTCAAGTGGGAGTTTGTTGTCAATGGTGCCCACAAGAAGAGTAGTAGTGTCTATTTATGTGCATTTGATGTCATATAGTCTTACGAAGACTCTTGCTTGTAATTGCTTATTCATTAATAAAAAGTTGAAACGTTCATTCAATCTTCTTTGTTTGAAGCTTTATGATAAAACCTTAGTCTTTTAGTCCATAAACAAACTTAACAACTTACGAAGAGACAAATGTAGATTTGCATGAACAAACTCTTCGTAGTTTGCTTAAAACGATATATTCGCAATCTTAGGGTCAAAGGACTATTGACCTCAGTATGATTGTTAGAAGAATCTATGATGTCTGGTTATGAGGCATTGAGAGTTGGGGACTCTATAGTTCTTCTAGGTATCTTCCGAAGGTACTGAATTGACCAGTGCACTTCTAGAGACAATATAAGAACAAACCATTTAACCTCTTGTGTCTCGAAGTTACTATGTATGAATTGCATCATGCTTACCTTAATCCTGAAATGAGACATGCCATTTCACACCTTAGTATTCTCATTTGAGAAAGTCAGAGTTCGGACTCACTATGTCATTCCGAACAGGGCCTATTGGTGAAATACTAAGTTGTGAGTATGTCATGAGTAACTTTGTGAAGTTCTCATAGATATGGAATTCATGTACAAGATTGCTGAAATGCAATGTATGTCACCTCATGCTTTGTTCCTTGGAGTGTGAATAAATGAACTGGCCAGTGTCCAAATTGAGTCCTAACTCTTTTGGATGAAACAATGTGACTTGTTAGCTCCTCGTCAATACATTGTTTCTAACTTATTCACAAGCGACAAAGGAGTTGAGGAAATAACAGCTAGAAGGGTAAAATGGTAATTTAGTAAATCCCGACTAGCTGATGACATTCATGAAGGGTAAACATAGATAATATTCAGTGGATCCGCTCATCATAATTAGGTCGAATTCTTGAGTAGAAAATAAATTCATTTGAACCGAGAGATTTTCAGTGTCAGCTCTTTAGTGGAGTCAGTTGGCATTAAGCTAAACTTGGAAAAGGTTTGTGAACTTTTGAGTCCAAGTGTTTAGCTCAAGCTTTGTTCATTTGGGTCCATGAGGTCACTGTCACGAATCACATCGATAGGAATAGTTAAACTGGAAGCTAAGTCAAAACAAGAACGAAAATAGTTAAAAGGGTATTTTTGTCTTTTGAGACAAAGGATGAAATGAATGTCAATAAATTTTTTGACAAGTTCATTTGATGACTTAATGTCACTCGGCCATGACTTGATCATTGGGCCTTGTGAATTAATTTCATTTCATAAGAATTTTATTGAAAATTCTTAATGGGCCTTTTTCATGTTGTCATGAACAAATGGAAAAGCTTCTAGAAGGCCTTTCTAAAGCATAATAGGCGCCCACTACCCAAAGAGAAAGAGAGTTCCTTTTGTGCATTAATGTATGAAGATACTTGCCAAAAGAAAAAGAGGAAACAAATTTCCTATTCAAGGCAATGGGAATTTCGACCAAGACAAGTCAAGGGAGAAGAAAAATAAAAGAGTAAACAAATCCAAGGTGTCATGAAGGCTTATGTGGCCGTGTGACTTGGATAGGAATGGGAAATAAAGGGTTGCTCATAAAGGCTTGGAAAATAAGAGGAAACTACTTCTCTCCAAGACCAACCCTTCTCCTATAAATAGGACTCTCATTCCCCTCATTTTATTCATTCCACATAAGTTAGAGATTGAGAGCTTCTCTCTCTAGACCTTGTGGTGGCCGAAATCCTCTCTCTCTCTCTTTCTATTTTATTTTCGATTTTTCTTGTTTTGGCACCTAGGTCCTCACTCGACCTAGTGTTTAGCTCTGCGACTTTGAGACTCGTTCTTAAGTCGTAGTGTTTAAAAGTGCCCACTCACTGATTCCTTCTTTTCGAGTGATTTAGTGATAGAAACTTTCGTGGTTGCTCGAGGTGCCGAGGAAAGAAAGAGAGACGTGCTGCGAGGGGAGACGCGCGTTGCAAACTTTCCACAAGCTTCTTCAAAGTTCAAGCTTCAAAAAAGGTTAGTAAACTTCTAGCTCATATTGGTTTTTAATTACATGTACTTGCACTTGTCTAGGTTAGTAAAAACTGTTTTACTTGTAAAAGAAAATTTTTAAAATTCCGCCGCTTACCAAAGCGTTAATTATTTTCTCAAACCCTAGATCGATTCCAACATGTTCATCCTTAATGGTGGAGCTGTTGTGTGGAGAAGTATTAAGCAATCTTGCATTGCTGACTCGACAATGGAAGCAGAATATGTGGCTGCTTGTGAAGCATCCAAAGAGGCTGTATGGCTTAGAAAGTTCCTTAAGTATTTGGAAGTTGTTCCAAACGTCGACGAGCCCATGACCCTTTATTGTGATAATAGTGGGGCTGTCGCCAACTCAAAGGAACCTAGAAGCCATAAGCGCTCTAAACATATTAAGAGGAAATACCATTTGATTCGAGAGATCGTACAGCGCGGAGACGTGGAAGTGAAGAAGATCTAAACGGTGGACAACCTCGCAGATCCATTCACCAAGGCCCTAGCGAACAAGGTCTTCGACCAACATCGTGAGGGATTAGGCATGAAGGACTACACACACCTTCTTTGAGTCAAGTGGGAGTTTGTTGTCAATGGTGCCCACAAGAAGAGTTGTAGTCTTTATTTTGTACATTTGATGTAATAAAGTCTCATGAAGACTCTTGCTTGTAATTGCCTATTCATTCATTAATAAAGTTGAAACGTTCATTCATTCGTTCTTTGTTTGAAGCTTTATGATAAAACCTTAGTCTTTTAGTCCATAAACAAACTTAACAACTTACGAAGAGACAAATGTAGATTTGCATGAACAAACTCTTCGTAGTTTGCTTAAAACGATATATTCGCAATCTTAGGGTCAAAGGACTATTGACCTCAATATGATTGTTAGAAGAATCTATGATGTCTGGTTATGAGGCATTGAGAGTTTGGGACTCTATAGTTCTTCTAGGTATCTTCCGAAGGTACTGAATTGACCAGTGCACTTCTAGAGACAATATAAGAACAAACCATTTAACCTCTTGTGTCTCGAAGTCACTATGTATGAATTGCATCATGCTTACCTTAATCCTGAAATGAGACATGCCATTTCACACCTTAGTATTCTCATTTGAGAAAGTCAAAGTTCGGACTCACTATGTGATTCCGAACAAGGCCTATTGGTGAAGTACTAAGTTGTGAGTATGTCATGAGTAACTTTGTGAAGTTCTCATAGATATGGAATTCATGTACAAGAATGCTGAAACGCAATGTATGTCACCTCATGCTTTGTTCCTTTGAGTGTGAATAAATGAACTGGACAGTGTCCAAATTGAGTCCTGACTCTTTTCGATGAAACAATGTGACTTGTTAGCTCCTCGTCAATACATTGTTTCTAACTTATTCACAAGCGACAAAGGAGTTGAGGAAATAACAGCTAGAAGGGTAAAATGGTAATTTAGTAAATCCCGACTAGCTGATGACATTCATGAAGGGTAAACATAGATAATATTCAGTGGATCCGCTCATCATAATTAGGTCGAATTCTCGAGTAGAAAACAAATTCATTTGAGCCGAGAGATTTTCAGTGTCAGCTCTTTAGTGGAGTCAGTTGGCATTAAGCTAAACTTGGAAAAGGTTTGTGAACTTTTGAGTCCAAGTGTTTAGCTCAAGCTTTGTTCATTTGGGTCCATGAGGTCACTGTCACGAATCACATCGATAGGAATAGTTATCTGGAAGCTAAGTCAAAACAAGAACAAAAAAAGTCAAAAGGGTATTTTTGTCTTTTGAGACATATGATGAAATGAATGTCAATAAATTTTTTGACAAGTTCATTTGATGACTTAATGTCACTCGGCCATAACTTGATTATTGGGCCTTGTGAATTAATTTCATTTCATAAGAATTTTATTGAAAATTCTTAATGGGCTTTTCTCATGTTGTCATGAACAAATGAAGAAGCTTCTAGAAGCTCCTTCTAGATGAGAATAGGCGCCCATAATACCCAAGGAAAGAGAGTTTAGTTTGTGCGTAAATGTATCAAGATACTTGCCAAAAGAAAAAGAGGAAACAAATTTCCTCTAGAAGGAAAGCATAACTTCGGCCAAGAGAGAGACAAAGCAAGGCTTGGAACAAAATAGGAAACAAATCCAAGGCTTATTGAAGCCTATGTTGGCCGAGCATCTCAAGTGGGAAAAGAGGTAATTGGCTCATGAATATGTGATATTCTATAGAAGAGGAAACTACCTTATAGAAGGTGAGACCTCTCCTATAAATAGGAGCCTCATTTCCTCACATTTCATTCATCCAAGTTTAAGAGATTTGAGAGACTCTCTCTCTAGAACTTGTGGCCGAAAATCCTCTCTCTCTCTCTCTAGTTTATTTTTGATTTTTTCTTGTCTTGGCACCTAGGTCATCACTCGACCTAGTGTTTAGCTCTGCGACTTCAAGACTTGTTCTTAAGTCGTAGTGTTTAAAAGTGTCCACTCACTAATTCCTTTATTTCGAGTGATTTAGTGATAGAAACTTTCGTGGTTGCTCGAGGTGCCGAGGGAAGGAAGAGAGACGTGCTGCGAGGGGAGACGAGCGTTGCAAACTTTCCAAAAGCTTCTTCAAAGTTCAAGCTTCAAGAAAGGTTAGTAAACTTCTAGCTCATATTAGTTTTTAATTACATGTACTTGCTTCTTTGTCTAGGTTAGTAAAAACTGTTTTTACTTGAAAAGAAATTTTTTAAAATTCCGCCGCTTCCCGAAGCGTTTAATCTTTTTCTTAAACCCTAGATTAATTCCAACAAATGGTATCAGAGCTATGGTCAAAGATTAGCATGTACATGTTTTTAAAGTTATGAGCTTGAAAATCGTTTTCGAAAGTTTACTAATTTTGTGACAAGTTAGAATTGTAATCTTAGATTTTTTTTTTAATTTAATGCTCTTGTCTTTAAATTAAAAAGCATGTTGATTTTCTATGAGTTTGGGATGTTTTTAAAACACATTAGAATCAGTTCTAAAAGTTTTTAATTTTTTATATTGAAAACGTGTTTTAAAGGTTTGAGAAATTTCGACTAAAATTTTGTGACTAGTTTTGATATCTTGCTAGTTTCTTATTTTTACTTGAATCGTTTTATGCTTGTTGTTATTTCTTTTATTCTATGTTATTACCCTGCTAATAAAACACAAATAAAAGCTTTAAACAACATCTTAAAACGTTCCGTTACACTTGATTCTTTTTCGCACCTAAAAAGGACCAAGCTTTAATTTATTTCTTTTTCTTCGAGCTGGAGTAAACCCGCATTAAAACTAGCATAACTCTCTGTTCAGAAATCTAAATTTAATGATTCTTGAATCAAATTAAAGCTCTGTCTGTCCTCTGTCCAATGCCACCGGTTTCGGCTCAAAAGGACATCGGAGCCGCCAGATAGGGCGATTTTAATCCGAGGTACGCGGCTGTCTGAAACTCCAGTTTTTTTAGAAATCCGGATTTTCAAACCCCACTACCATGAGTTATAGAACTCTAATGAGAAAATTTTCTTGAGAAAAAATGTTTTTCATATGATTATAAACATGATGTGTAAGATTAAAATGTTTTGATTTTTTGAAAGTTTAATTGAAATTGAATTTTTACAAAACTAGTTTGAATTTTGAAAAACCGTTTTCACTTTCAAACTTGAAAAATATTTTGTCATCCAAATCAAATATATTTTCAAAATGTTTTCAAAACTATATCTATATCACATATGTTCAAAACCTATATGCTCTTGAAAATTTGAGTGGGAGGTCTCCTTGTAGACAAGCCGAAAAATAAAAAGATGTGTAATCTCAAACTTTCAAGTGTTCGAGTGAGTTGAAGTTCACACTTCCCTCACGCACTTTCCTGAAATAGAAAATAGGAAAAGATCGAGTATGTACCTTGTGCCTTTATGCACTAATACTGCTCTGAACATGTCGATCTAGGATTCTCTTCTAGTTGTCCGCTCTGTCGCTCTCTAACTAGGAAATTTGTTTCCGAAATTATAAGAGTCGATGAACCAACTCCAAAAACTAAGTGGGAGGGTTATATACGTTGTTTGTAACCCACGATCCCCAACACTAATGAAAGATGCAATAACGTGGGACTAAGAGCCGCTCTTGCGACCCTCACTTAAATGTGAGTACTCCAAGGCGTTATTGCCTCGATCATTGCTCAATGAGCTACGTCCGAGAGTGATGCAATGATGACAAGGCCTCCCCTTGGGGGATTGTTTTTCAAAGCTGATCTTTTGGACTAAGTGGTTGGTTACACACTTAGGCTCAATCCCTAGTAATCCTCCCTTGAGGCTCTGCGAAAGGATATGAGTGATCAAACCAATTTACAAGGTGGCTAGTCAAAGCTGATGTATTGACATCTTGGCTAAGCATTAATGATGTGTCATTTACTTATAAAAGGAGATTTTTTGCGGCCTTCTCTTGAGGGAGTAAATTATCGTTTGGTTTATAACACCTTTGGATTTTATAAAAGTCTTAATAAAACTTAAATCCTAAACCAAAGACTAATCATAAACTTGTTTCAACTTTTATAGGCAATATGTCTCTCAACCCTCTCTCTACAATTCTTTCCTCGAATAAACTCGAAGGCGACAATTACGTCGACTGGAAACGTAACCTCGACATAGTCCTTACTGTCGACAAGCACAAATGGGTTCTCACCAACCCCTATCCTCAAACGAATGAAGATTCGACGCAAGAGGAGAAAGACGCCCTGGCGGCCTTGCTTCGATCCGATGAGATTGCGAGATGCTGTATTTTGGCATCGATGAACAATGTGTTGCAACAACAACATCGTGATTATGAAACTGCCACCGATATGCTCTACAATCTCCATGAGATATTTGGAGGGTAAGGACGTCAAGCTAGGCAACAAGCGGTCCGACAATTCATGAACTGTCGTATGAAGGCTGGAACTCCTGTTAGAGATCATATGATGCTGATCATTAGCTATCTAAACGAAATGGAGATTCTTGGATCTGAGATTGATGGGGAGACTAAAATAGATATGATCTTGGAAACTCTCCTCGAACCTTTGATACCTTCAAGTTGAATTATTCCATGAACAAGCTGGAGTACACTGTTACCGAGCTCATGAAGGAACTTCAAACCGCTGAGGCACTCACTAAGAAAAAGAGGGCTCAAGGAGAAGTACATGCTACTGCCTCCACCTCTGGATCTAAGAAGAGACCTCGCAAGGCCGAGAAGAGGAACCAACCTAAGGTTCAAACGAAGAAGAAGGCGCCAAAGGCTCCGAAGGTGGACAAGTCTAAAGACAAGTGCCACCACTGCAACGAGCCTGGTCACTGGCGTAGGAACTGTCCCGCCTACCTCAAAACCAAAGCAAAAGGTATTGTACTTGTTACTGAAGCCTGTTTAGTAGCTGATAATGTATTATCGTGGATTATTGACTCTGCTGCTACTAACCATATTTGCTGCTCCTTGACTGGTTTTAGGAAAAGCAAAAGCTTAGAGGATGGCGACTTCTGCTTCAAGTGGGGTGATGAGAGCATGGTGTCTGCGAAGGCTGTGGGATCAGTGACGCTATCTTTTGAAGATCGAACTTTAAATTTGAATAATGTTTATCATGTTCCTTCCTTTGGGAAAAACCTAGTATCTGTTGCTCAACTTTTCGAGCAAGATTATTATTTAAAGTTTATAAAGAACGGAATTCGTATTTCTTTTTCTAATTCTTTTGTCACTGATGCATGTATGAAGAATAGTCTTTTTTACATCTATCCCACTCAACCTTCTCTTTTAGACACCGAAATAGATAACGATCTAATTAGGGAGCCAAAGAGGATCAAACTTTCTGAATCCTCCGATCTAACAAAATCAACATACCTCTGGCACTTAAGACTTGGTCATATCAGTCTAGATAGGATTAAGACACTTGTGAGGGATGGTCCACTCCAAGCCTCTGCAATAGGTTCACTACCTACTTGTGAATCCTGTATAGAAGGAAAAATGACTAAGCGACCTTTCTCCGATAAGGGTCGAAGAGCCACTGAGTTGCTGGAACTAATACATTCTGATGTATGTGGTCCGCTCAACCAACAGGCACGTGGAGGATACGAATACTTTGTTACCTTCACTGATGATTACTCAAGATATGGGTTTGTCTATTTGCTTAAACACAAATCCGAGACCTTTAACGTATTTAAGGTCTTTAGGGCTTTAGTGGAAAAGCAAACTGGAAAAGTGATCAAAACCCTTCGATCTGATCGAGGTGGTGAGTATATGTCTGGAGAGTTCGATGACTTTCTTAAAGAAGAAGGTATCGCTTCTCAGCTTACCGCACCTGGCACACCTCAACAAAACGGAGTGTCAGAGAGAAGAAACCGAACTCTTATGGAGATGGTTAGATCAATGATGAGTTACTCATCACTCCCGCTTTCCTTTTGGGGATATGCCCTCGAAACAGCCACCTACATTCTGAACCAAGTTCCGTCCAAAACGGTTCCTGGTACTCCTTATGAACGATGGACTGGCCGTAAAGTGAATCTTGGCCGCATCCGAATTTGGGGTTGCCCTGCACACGTGCTGAGGCAAAAGACTAGCAAGTTGGCTAGTAGGTCAGAATTGTGCCTGTTTGTAGGATATCCGAAGGAAACCAAAGGTTTTACTTTCTATAGTCCCGAGGACGATAAGACTTTCGTTAGCACGAATGCTCGTTTCCTTGAGGAGGACTTTATGAAGGATGCGAAACCTAGAAGCAAAATTGTGCTTGAAGAAAAGTTGGGTGAGGAAGCTTCTACCTCGTCTGTAAGAACTGTTCTTACCCCAACTGAAACACAACCTAACTCATCAGAATCTCGTCAAGTAGTACTTCGACGTAGTGGGAGGGCTACTCAAAAGCCTGACAGGTACATGTCTTATGGAGACTCTCTTGTAGCCGTCTCCGACATGGATGACCCTGTTTCCTATAGCCAAGCGATGGCTTGTTCTGAATCAAACCTTTGGCTTGACGCCATGAAAGTTGAAATGCACTCGATGTATGTCAACAATGTCTGGAAACTTGTAGACCTTCCTGAAGGGATTAAACCCGTAGGGTGTAAGTGGATATACAAGAAGAAAAGGGGTTCTGATGGGAACGTTGAGACGTTCAAAGCACGACTTGTGGCGAAGGGTTATACCCAACAAGAAGGGATTGACTATGAAGAAACCTTCTCGCCAGTCGCGATGCTTAAATTCATCCGCATACTCATATCCATAGCTGCAGCTCTCGACTATGAGATCTGGCAAATGGATGTCAAGACAGCCTTTCTGAATGGCAATCTTGACGACCGCATTTACATGGCTCAACCAGACGGTTTCGTGGATAAAGGTCAAGAGACCAAGGTTTGTGAGTTGCTTAAATCCATTTATGGACTAAAGCAAGCATCTAGGTCATGGAATATTAGATTCGATGAAACTGTAAAGAGCTTTGGCTTTGAACAGTCAATAGATGAGCCTTGTGTTTACAAGTTAATACACGAAGGTAAAGTTGTGTTTCTGGTACTATATGTCGATGATATACTACTCATTGGTAATGACGTGGGTAAGTATCTGAGGTTAAGGTCTGGCTGGCAAAGCAATTCGATATGAAGGATCTAGGAGAAGCCGCATACATTCTGGGAATCCAAATCTTTCGAGATAGGAAAAACCGGACCCTGTCGCTCTCTCAAGCATCTTATATTGATAAGGTGATGGATCGCTTCTCGATGCAAGACTGCAAGAGGGGTCAAACACCCTTTAGGCATGGAGTTTCACTCTCTAAGGACCAGTCTCCCAAGACTGCACAAGAGATTGAAGACATGAGGAAGATTCCTTACGCCTCTGCCGTAGGAAGCCTCATGTATGCTATGCTTTGCACTAGACCTGACATCTGTTTCGCCGTTGGCGTAGTTAGTCGTTTCCAATCCAACCCTGGACCCGAGCACTGGATTGCTGTTAAGCATGTTCTTAAGTATCTTCGAAGAACAAGGAACTTGATGCTTACATACTCAGGTACTGACCTGACTATGACGGGATATACCGACTCCGATTTTCAAGCGAATAAGGATTCCAGGAAATCCACTTCGGGATCTGTGTTCATCCTTATTTGTGGAGCTGTTGTGTGGAGAAGTATTAAGCAATCTTGCATTGCTGACTCCATAATGGAAGCAAAATATGTGGCTGCTTGTGAAGCATCCAAAGAGGCTGTATGGCTTAGAAAGTTCCTTAAGTATTTGGAAGTTGTTCCAAACGTCGACGAGCCCATGACCCTTTATTGTGATAATAGTGGGGCTGTCGCCAACTCAAAGGAACCTAGAAGCCATAAGCCCTCTAGCATATTGAGAGGAAATACCATTTGATTCGAGAGATCGTGCAGCGCGGAGACGTGGAAGTGAAGAAGATCTCAACGGTGGACAACCTCGCAGATCCATTCACCAAGGCCCTAGCGAACAAGGTCTTCGACCAACATCGTGAGGGATTAGGCATGAAGGACTACACACACCTTCTTTGAGTCAAGTGGGAGTTTGTTGTCAATGGTGCCCACAAGAAGAGTTGTAGTCTTTATTTTGTACATTTGATGTAATAAAGTCTCATGAAGACTCTTGCTTGTAATTGCCTATCTATTCATTAATAAAGTTGAAACGTTCATTCATTCTTTCTTTGTTTGAAGCTTTATGATAAAACCTTAGTCTTTTAGTCCATAAACAAACTTAACAACTTACGAAGAGACAAATGTAGATTTGCATGAACAAACTCTTCGTAGTTTCCTTAAAACGATATATTCGCAATCTTAGGGTCAAAGGACTATTGACCTCAATATGATTGTTAGAAGAATCTATGATGTCTGGTTATGAGGCATTGAGAGTTTGGGACTCTATAGTTCATCTAGGTATCTTCCGAAGGTACTGAATTGACCAGTGCACTTCTAGAGACAATATAAGAACAAACCATTTAACCTCTTGTGTCTCGAAGTTACTATGTATGAATTGCATCATGCTTACCTTAATCCTGAAATGAGACATGCCATTTCACACCTTAGTATTCTCATTTGAGAAAGTCAAAGTTCGGACTCACTATGTGATTCCGAACAAGGCCTATTGGTGAAGTACTAAGTTGTGAGTATGTCATGAGTAACTTTGTGAAGTTCTCATAGATATGGAATTCATGTACAAGATTGTTGAAATGCAATGTATGTCACCTCATGCTTTGTTCCTTGGAGTGTGAATAAATGAACTGGCCAGTGTCCAAATTGAGTCCTTACTCTTTTGGATGAAACAATGTGACTTGTTAGCTCCTCGTCAATACATTGTTTCTAACTTATTCACAAGCGACAAAGGAGTTGAGGAAATAACAGCTAGAAGGGTAAAATGGTAATTTAGTAAATCCCGACTAGCTGATGACATTTATGAAGGGTAAACATAGATAATATTCAGTGGATCCGCTCATCATAATTAGGTCGAATTCTTGAGTAGAAAACAAATTCATTTGAACCGAGAGATTTTCAGTGTCAGCTCTTTAGTGGAGTCAGTTGGCATTAAGCTAAACTTGGAAAAGGTTTGTGAACTTTTGAGTCCAAGTGTTTAGCTCAAGCTTTGTTCATTTGGGTCCATGAGGTCACTGTTACGAATCACATCGATAGGAATAGTTAAACTAGAAGCTAAGTCAAAACAAGAACGAAAATAGTCAAAAGGGTATTTTTGTCTTTTGAGACATATGATGAAATGAATGTCAATAAATTTTTTGACAAGTTCATTTGATGACTTAATGTCACTCGGCCATAACTTGATTATTGGGCCTTGTAAATTAATTTCATTTCATGAGAATTTTATTGAAAATTCTTAATGGGCCTTTTTCATGTTGTCATGAACAAGTGGAAAAGCTTCTAGAAGGCCTTTCGAGCATTAGAATAGGCGCCCACTACCCAAGAGGAAAGAGAGTTTATTTTGTGCATAAATGTATTTAGATACTTGCCAAAAGAAAAAGAGGAAACAAATTTTCATATAGATGCACTAGGGTAATCGGCCAAGCAAGAGAGAGTCAAAGGCATGGAACAAAATAGGAAACAAATCCAAGGCTTATTGAAGCCTAGTTTGGCCGTGTGACTCAATAAAGGAAATAGGGAAATTAGCTCATGAATATGTGATATTCTATAGAAGAGGAAACTACCTTATTGAAGGTGAGACCTCTCCTATAAATAGGAGCCTCATTTCCTCACATTTCATTCATCCAAGTTTAAGAGATTTGAGAGACTCTCTCTCTAGAACTTGTGGCCGAAAATCCTCTCTCTCTCTCTCTAGTTTATTTTCGATTTTTTCTTGTCTTGGCACCTAGGTCCTCACTCGACCTAGTGTTTAGCTCTGCGACTTCAAGACTTGTTCTTAAGTCGTAGTGTTTAAAAGTGCCCACTCACTGATTCCTTTATTTCGAGTGATTTAGTGATAGAAACTTTCGTGGTTGCTCGAGGTGCCGAGGAAAGAAAGAGAGACATGCTGCGAGGGGAGATGAGCGTTGCGAACTTTCCAAAAGCTTCTTCAAAGTTCAAGCTTCAAGAAAGGTTAGTAAACTCTTAGCTCATATTGATTTTTAATTACATGTACTTGCTTCTTTGTCTAGGTTAGTAAAAAACTGTTTTTACTTGAAAAGAAATTTTTTAAAATTCCGCCGCTTCCCGAAGCGTTTAATCTTTTTCTTAAACCCTAGATCAATTCCAACATTCAATGGCGTGAACGACGAGTAGCCCTTAAAGTTTTCCGCAAGTCGCGGCTTTTGGGGCATCGGAGGTCGACTATTAGACATCTGACCTCCTCTGTTTTGTCTTTTACGGGAGTTGCCTTGCTCGTCGCTAGGCTCATCTCGGCGGTGAGGGCTTTAATTATTGCCCTTGCGGCCATCGAGGTAATCTTCGACTCCCATGAAGGTCTTGGCTCGAGTCATTAACTCGGCCATGGTAGAAGGGACACGGCCAACGATGGACTTAAGGAAGTCACTTGTGCGCAAGCCTTCAATGATGGCAGTGATTACGTCTTTGTCGTCAAAGCGATCGACCTTGTTCGACTCTTCAGTGAATCGGCGAGGTATCGTCAAGAGACTCGCCA
This sequence comes from Urtica dioica subsp. dioica, assembly GCF_054948205.1. NCBI lineage: Eukaryota > Viridiplantae > Streptophyta > Magnoliopsida > Rosales > Urticaceae > Urtica > Urtica dioica. Next base: position 16,437,354 of record NC_142756.1, read on the forward strand.
CTCTCTTGCCTGATTGACCACAGGTACATCTTGGTCTTCTTTTGGACCATAGATGTAGCGAACCGTGCTAGGAACATGTCATTCAGGTCTTTGAACGAGTGGATGCTTCCTGGCCTTAAGTTCTTGAACCACTCAAAACCGGGTCCGGCGAGGGTCAAACTAAAAGCTTGGCACATGGCGCCAGGAGAAACACCCTGCATCGTCATCCAGGTTTCATAGTGCTGGATGTGGTAAGCAGGATCTGCTTTCCCATCATAGAGAGTAAAGTTCGGGAGTTTGAAATTCCCTGTACAAACCTCAGCCAATATCTGAGCCGTGAAAGGTGATGAATTCTCCTCGACGACCCCATAGGCACTTCCGCCAATTCCGTGTTCTCGGAGATCTCGTACTTCATTTCGAAGATTGTGGATCATAGTGATCACATCGAGACCGGTAGTCGGAGTAACTCCCTGCTCGGGAGGAGTTACATGCCGCCTTTCATTAGACCCTTGACCCGTGCGGCGGTTCCCGTTAGTTGGGGCTGCTACGGGGATGTTTGGCCGAGAGCTTAGTCGCTCTCTTAGGTCATCGCCACGCTTGTTGCGTTGGGCAGTAAGATGATCCCTAAGATACGGGCTCGCTGCACGGAGGCGCAGGCTTCGTCTAAGATGGCGCGCTCTTCGCGTGCCCTGACTTTCCGCAACATTCTCCCTTTGACCAAGTCGGTCATGGGCCGAACGTCGGGAGGTCCCTGCTTGGGAGGCCACAGGTGCATTCCCCGTCTTGGGTGAAGGATCCGAAGGACCGGCTTCATTCACAGCGAGGAGTTCCCCGTCCTTTGTGAGAGAAGTCTCGATATCCTCCGAATCATCAGCACCCTCGTAATCTGGGTCGCGGTCGCGACTTTCCTCATTGAGGTTCTCGGGATCTCCATCGGGGATCACCGCGTTATGCGCAGGTTGCTTCGCAGCTAGTCGGCTGTGGTACCTTGCGTTCCTCGCCTTTAGCCGGCGGATACTCTCCTCCAACTCCATGATGCGGTTGTCCCTGCTATCAGGAGATGGAGATGGTGAGCGGGTCGAGCTCTCTTCGTGGAGCAACTCTTCGTCACCATGCGCTCGGGAGCGCAAGAAGTATCTCTTGGTTCCAGTGACATTATCGGGGTTGTTCAGGCCTTAAGAACGTACGGGTGGCTGACTACTCATCTTTTCTCAAGTTCGAGAAAGTTGAGTTTTTAGAAGAAAAGAATAAGATGAACAGAAGGGATTTCGGGCTGAATAGGTCGGGAAGTCCCCCTCATTCTAGCGCCAAAATTTCGTCGCACGAAAATGAACAACTATTGAAAACCTCGGGCGGTTCGATCCAAGGCCGGACCAAGTGATCGCACCCGGGCCAAGAGTGTGAACTCGAAAGTCTCGAGCTAGGTTTTCTCCGATCGACCCACCTCCCAGAGGAGAGAAGGGGTGAGGAGGGAGAGTGACCGTGCCTTGTGTGTCGGCTGCCTACGTATCCGTGTGTGGGATCAAGTCAGAACGTAGTTCAAGGTGTATGTAACACAGTGTGAGGCGCAGAGCCTTAATGGAGAAGCGTACTCGACGAAGGAGACGGTGCGCGGAGGAGTCCTCGGCGACGTCTCAGAACTTCGGAGATCGCGAGTGCGAGAGAGAATGTGTGTTTTCTCTCTTTTGGAGACGTGGAAGACTCTAAGTCAAGAGTTCCTTGTTGTGGCGGAGATTCCGGACGCGTAGGCGATTTCTAGTCGGAAATGCCGGACGCGTAGGCGATTTCTTGTCGGAAATGGTGGACGCGTCTATGGTGCTAGACGCGTAGGCGATTTTCAGTCGAAAACCGTTATAGTACTCAGGAGTCCCCGGAAAGCGTTTCAGAATCTCTGAGAATGAGAAATCGAGGAGAATCCGCTTCAGGCCAAGGATGGCATCCAGAGAAGCAGAGAGAAGTCTCAAGTTCCTTGAGAATGAATGGGATGGCCTTTCCCCTCAATGAGAGAGGGTATTTATAGGTGTTTGAGGGTCTTAGGAGGTGTGTTTATAGTCCATGTGGGACTAGGGGGCGTTTTCCCTTCAAGTGGAGGCGCACGGCGCGCGCGGCGCGCGGCGCAGGGTGCGCGGCGGATGGGGCGCGCGGCGCGGGCGTGTCTTGGCGCGGCGTGCGGTCTTCCTGGCGCGGCGTGCGGTCTTGCTGTGCGTGGCTGGCCAACGCGGTGTGCTGCGCACGCGGTGCATGGCCCGTCTCGTTGGACTCTTGTGGGCCTTAGGGGTCTTCGGATACCACCGTTGTCATGCGAAATATGAAGGTCTCTACTTGACGAGAGTGACTCGATTCGATGAGCAAGGCTCAACTCGATGAGAGTGACTAGAGGCTCGATTTGAGGAGAACGACTCGAGGCTCGACTCGAGGAGAACGACTCGAGGCTCGACTCGAGGAGAATTACTCAACTCAAGGAGCGAGGCTCGACTTGAGGAGCTGAGAGTTTGGCATGAGGGCTTGTCGGTTGACTCGTAATGGAAGGCTCGCCGTTCTTCAGGACCTCCGGCCTGACCATTGACCCTTTCAGCGGCGCATCTTTCCGGCGTTCCGGGTTTTCCGAAAATGACCGACAACACCTTGGGCTTCGCATTTCGCGCTTGATGCACGAAACACAAAAGTATCTATTCGACGGGAGAGATTTGATTCGAGGAGCGTGACTCGAGGCTCGACTCGAGGAGCGATGCTCAACTTGAGGAGACCGACCCGAGGCTCGACTTGGAAAGCATATCCCGCGGTTCCGTCTGAGGAGCGAAACTCGACTCGATGAGATCGTCTCGGCTCAAGGATCGAAGCTCGACTCGAGGAGAGCGACTCAAGTCGAGGAGCGAAGCTCGACTCGTAGGATCGAGAGTCTCGGTGCGATGGTTTGCTAGCGACTCGCGAGGGAAGGCTTGCCACTCTTCAGGACCTCCGGCCTGACCATTGGCCCCTTGAGCGGCGCGTCTTCTCGGCGTTCCGGGTTTTCCGAAAACGACCGACAACATTTCTCTATATCTTTTTTTTTTTTAATTTCTTTTATCAAAATTTAACTTCAACTTTTATTTACCTAATTTTTTTTTTCATAATACTTCTAAGAAATCTGATAGATAGGAAAACATGCAATATTTTGAAAATCTTTGAATCATAAAAGAGTTTTTTTTCTACCTTTTGTTACTTTTTAAAAATCATTGACAACGATTTTGCTACATTTAATTTAGTAAAATTAAAAGTCTTCAACTTACTCAATTTTTCTTATTTTTATTTTCCACTTTTTGTTTAAAAACAATAATAATTTTGTTGACTCTCGCATTGCGCGTTATTGAAACCACGTTTGAAGTGTGAATCTAATAAACTCAAGCAACATGGTAATTGGAAACGTTCTAGCATTCCTCGTCTTATTGTTGAAGCTTTCTGCATTATTACTTGTCATTATATCGTATCTATATACACAGTTACATATTAGCGACGTTCTAGTTAAAACACTTGTAATGACAAAGGGAAAAGTTTTAGTTTTACCGTTTTCCAGGAAAAAATGCTCTTGCCCACCGATCAAAACCGACTTCCTCGAGATACTTAGCCATCTCGACATCTTTTCTCCTCAATTGCTGAAAATGAGCTTCGAAAGCCCTCTTATTGAAGGCATAAGCGGCTTCATACAGTTCAATTCCACAATGATCGGTCTTGAATTTGTGTTGGACATTTAGTTTGAGATGATTGAAGCATGCTCCATGAGGGATACCGGGAAACACCACTTCGACGCCATGTATGATGCTAACATGTCGATCGGATATGAACATCAACTCTTCAACGTCTTCACCGATAGCTTCTCTCAACTTTCTCAAAAACCAAATCCACGAAGCATGACACTCGCTATCTACTACCCCGAATGCAAGTGGATATAATTGTGAATTAGCATCCATCGCAATTGCGCATAACAACTGTCCACCGTATTTTGTCTTAAAAAATGAACCGTCTAGTGATATCACCGGTCGACAAGACTTGAATCCTCTACAACAGTCCCCAATAGAAAAGAACGCATACTTGAATGTATCGCCATCTTTCACAAACGCAGTCAGAGTCCCAGGGTTCTTCTGCTCCAACATGTATAGCCAAGATGCTAACTTCTGATAAGATTCTTTTGGCGTACCCCTTACGTCTGAACTTGCTTTCTCCCTGGTTCTCCAAGCTTTCAAGTACGATATGTCAACACCCCATCTTGTCTTGACTTCCTCTCTTACGTTATGTACCGAATACTCAGCCATAGAGCTAATATTGTACTTATCTTTAAAGACGTGACCAATAACCCATGGTGCAGCTCCTCTATGTCCTTCTGTTCGAACCACACGCGCACAAGAATGTCTACTCTCGTACGACGTAATCTGCCACATTTCAGACCACTGCACAACACCCCTCAGCTTCCAAGTGCACATCTCATTTTTGCATATGACATACCATCTACTTCTCGAAGAGGATTTCACTCTAAACTCGAAATTATTTTTTAGAGCAAAAACATGAATCTCTTGCTTCATCTGCTTCTTGGACTCAAACTCCTTCCCAAGGTATATTTCTTCTGTGCTACCTATTGCATTCAATGGTTATAATACATATAACATTACATTTTTCATTTAAGAATATAAGTACATCTCATTCTTAATACCTGTCGAAGAATTTGGCAACCGACTTGGATCGTCATTATGTTCTTCCTTGACAAAATCATCGGTTGTGAACTCAGGGGCTTTCCATGAGTAAGGCACGCAATCTGTTGGTGTTACAACTTTATGAGGGTTACGTGATTGTTCACCGTGTCTCGATGGTTCACCCTGTCCCGATGGTACTGTAAAATGTTTTACAAAATCTTCATATTCTTCAGTGTTCACGAACTCTTCAAATTCTGTTCCTTTGTCACAGTTGTTTCCATCATCTACGTCAAACTTGTCGTCATCATCCAGATCGTTGTTATGGTAGTCATATCTATCACGCTTGTATACTTCATCGTCTCGGTCATCTATTCGACTGTTGCACACATGATTATCATCTCGATCATTTGTAATAAGATTATGTTGTCTCTTGTTGAGTTCAACACGAGACAATTCTTCGTTCATGACATTTTTCCCTTTATCTTTTTTTTTTTAGTTAACGCCTTGACTTCTTTCGATACCAAAGTTACACAAAGTGCATAACTTCTACGACTTTTATTCTTCGTATAATACTTAACGTCCATATCGTCCTTCAACAAAGCAGACTCAATTGGCATATTACCAGCCTCATATGGAACTTCAAACTTTAAGTCATACTTTGATCTGTCTATATCGACTCTCTTGTACACCTTGTCGACTAACTCCATGTAGGTTGTCTCTTTCGAAACTTCAAGCGGAAATGTTCTCACGTTTTTTAACACGTATAAGTGTCCATTTCTCTCCCACGTGCCATTAACCATCAATAAAACTGCAAGAAATATAAAAAAAATGCATTAAACTTTGATTTTTTCCAAACTCATCGGAATTGGTCGGAACCGGTCGGAATTTGTCGGAACCGGTCGGAAACGGTCAGAAACCATCGGAAATTTGGTCTTCTCGGAATGTGTCGGAAAGGTCGGAAAGTGTCGGAATTTGTCGGAATATTGGCTTAAATTTCATCGGAATTTTTACATGATTTTCATCGGAATTCATCGGAAATAACGTTAAATTCCGGAAACTTTTACATACATCTACCAACTTTATTTTTTCTATACAAGCTATATGACTAAAGCAATAAAAGATGAATGGAGAAGCATACTTACCCATTTTGAAGGAATTACACCAATTGGATACGCGAAATGATGAAAAAATGATAGAGAATGAGAGAAGTAGAGAATGAATTTTTTTTAGTAGTGTTATATGGTCTTGTAAGGGTATTTTTGTCCGAAATGTGTCTAAAAGTCCAATTTTGGATATTTTTCAAGTAACGGGTCTAATGGTGATATTTTCATAGTTTTTGAGTCTAGAAAATGAAATTTCTCATTATATATTCATATTATTTTGTCCACCATATCAAAGCATCCACGTTGCCCCATATAGAGCTTAAACGTGGCGATCATAATATTACACCACCACAAAAAACTTCTATTGGACAAAACCAAAAAAAGAAAATTGCAATATAAAAAATAGCTTTAAAATTACCTCGTTCTATTTATACTAAACTTTGGTATGTTATTACTGTAGCACCAATTTTTTTTCTCCACCAAGTAAATGTCACGTTATTGCCTCTTAAGTTTTCCTTCTTCCACGTAGACTGATACATGCACCGTATATTTTATGAAAGAAAATATATCGATATCCATTACAGGTAATATCAAAGTAAAAACTGTGGGGTCTACTTTATAAGTCATCAATAATAGATGAAAGTTTAAAAACTTATGGGTTCCTGATTGATTACTCTTAGTTCAAAATAATATTTTATGGGCCCTACAGTGTATTTCTTAAAACTCTCCTACTAACTTATATTTTTTGGTTTATTTGCTATTACTTACTATATGACGTAACCGGAGTTTGAAAAAAATAAAAAGTCGAAGCAATTACACATGTTTTCCAAAAGTGTGTGTGTGTGTGTGTGTGTGTGTGTGTGTGTGTGTGTGTGTGTGTGTGTGTGTGTGTGTGTGTGTCATAATATATTTCTTATAATGATTAAATTTAGTGATTAGTTTAACGGATTTGTTACATGTTTGCTTAACATATTACTTGATATTTTAATCTATCAACTATTACATTAATTTGAAACGATTATGAACTAGTTTGAAATCATTAAATTTTATGAAGAGTTAATTTTTATTTTCATTATATTAGTATAAATTAGTAAGAGTTATTAATATATATATATATATATATATATATATATATATATATATATATATTAGGTGCCATATATTTATCTATAAAACTAATTGGAAAAATATGTTCATAATTTTTACATATAAAAAGAGTGGTAAAAAGGGAAAAAAAAGTTGAGGTGAGAACTTAATATTATGTACTCTATCTATATATATATATATATATATATATATATATATATATATATATATATATATATATATATTCATTCTTCATGCTATGATTTTGTTTCGATAAATAGAACTAATAAACATAATTATAAACTACAATATTGACCAAAATTTTACATCAAAATAAAAAAGACTGATCAATATTGTATATACTTCTACATACCACTTCAAACATATAAAAAAACAAGGGTATTATAATTAATATTTCATGAAATATTATTATTGTCTTTTAATTTGAGTTTTTTTTTTAATCTTTCACCATTTTTTTTTCTTTCTCTCTATTGTCGTTGTATTAACATTTGTAATATGACATAAATAGTATGTATTATTATGATAAATATACAAGTTATTATTTATCATTATTTCATATCATAAGTTGACTGGATTATAGTGCAAATCATATATATATATATATATATATATATATATATATATATATATATATATATATATATAACAAAAATATAATAGAATAGAAAAATATGCATATTGTATATGCAAAGTATATGAATATACGAGGATATTTTATGTTTGTATGTATCAATTCAATAATAAATATAATTAAGTTTAACTATGTACATCGTATGCTATTAAATATTAGTATTTCCTTTATAAGACTTGAACATTTTAAAATAATATTGCTCTTTTTTCAATTAATCCGCGCCAACGCACGGTTCAATAACTTCTTCTATAAATAGTAAAATGGAGTACACGAATACTGTAGCTATTACAGTAACCGTTTCTTTCATTAAATAAATAAGTGGAACGTGTCTTCCATTATAACGAGTAACCGACTACAGTCATACAAGCATAAGAACTTCGGGAAAAATTGAGGTCCATTTTCTGGATAAGTAACCAGCTACAGACAATAAAAAAGAATAAAAAAAAAACAATTCAAGATAAAGCCAAAATATAGACACGTACGGTGTGAAGAATGCTATAGGCCGTAAGGAGGGGGACTCTATGTCTTGGATAAACTCAAGTATTGGATGTGGTTGCCTCTTGTATGGATTTATCTTCTTTTCATTTGAGTAATTTGTCGTCTAACTTTTATTTGTGGCATTCTCGTTTAGGTCATGTTTCTGCGTCACGTTTGCATTTTTTGGTTTCTACGGGAGCTTTACGTCATTTAAACTCTCATGATATTTCTGATTGTAGTGGTTGTAAACTTGCAAAATTCTCAGCTTTACTATTTCAAAACAGTGTTTCGTCGTCTCTTACTTTCTTTGATAATATTATGCATTATGATGTGTGGGGATCTGTCCTTGTGTCTACTAAGGGTGGTTCTAGATATCATTTCTTTTATTGAAGATTTGATCACTCGTTAAACTTGAGTTTATCTTATGAAGCGTGGATATGATTTTTTGGGTATTTATCGTGATTTTTTAGAGCTCTCGTTAGAACACAACACTCTGCTGTCAATATATGTTTTCGTTGTGACTTAAGGGGTGAATATACTTCTAACGATTTTTTCCAGTTACTTGCTTCTGATGGGACCATTCGTCAAATTTTATGCACCGACACACCTCAGCAAAATTGGTGTTGCCGAAAGAAAACACCGTCATTTTTTTTAGACCGCTCGCTCATTCCTACTTTGTGTGCCTTTTTGGGATATGGTATTGGTCAAAAGGGATATCGTTGTTTTGATTCGGTTAGTCATAAATTGTATGTCGCTCGTTATGTCGTGTTTATAGAGCATATTCATTTCTTCTCTGTTTCCGCTAGTTCTCATTACTTGACTCAGGATGACCTTATTCGTATTGATCCTTTTGATATTGACACGGATGAGGCGATACCCACTGATACTTTGGTTGTGAAATCCCAAATTTTAAGTTTAATTAAAAAGCAAAAATTTTTATGTTTGAGTTTTTTTTTTTTTTTTTTTTTTTTTTTTTTTTTTTTTTTTAGTAAAGTAGTATTGAATAATTTTTTTTTTATGTGGTAGTTTTTGAAGTTTTAGTTTTTATGTGTGTTTTTTTGGTGTTTTTTTTCTTAATATACTCTTATTATAATTAAGTTATGTGTGTATATATATATACTTTGCATATATTATTATTATTATATATATATATATATCTATATATATATTTTATAGCTATATTTATAAAAGTTAACGTATATGATATGTAAAGTTAATGTATATATATACTTTATTTTATATTAGATAATATAATATACGTTATTATACTTTTATATATATATATATATATATATAAAGGTTACTTATATATATATATATAAATATATATCAGCGTGTATCCTTTTTTTATAATAATAATTAATTTATTAAGAATATAAATAGGATTAAGGTTTGGGTTTTTAGGGTTTAATTAAGTCATATATAAACATTCCATCCTTTTTTTTTCCACGCTTCTTCTCTGCTCTCTCTCCTCTGTTCCTCTCTTTGTTTGAAAATTCGTAGTTCTAAATAGGTATGCTTTCTTTTCTATCTGGTTCGGATTCCTTGAAAACGGTTTCTTAAAACGCTTACCCTGGTTTCAAAAAGTATGGTTTTGCATTGATTCTTTTTGGAAATGTTACGTTTAAGTGTCTTCTATCTAAATCTTAAATTGAAAAATATTTTTATGAATGATTTTTATGTGGTAGTTTTTGAAGTTTTAGTTTTTATGTGTGTTTTTTGGTGGTGTTTTTTTCTTAATATACTCTTTAGATTACAAAATATGGATATAATATGTATAAGTTATATATTATAATTAAGTTATGTGTGTATATATATAATTTGCATATATTATTATATATATATATATATATATATATATTATAGCTATATTTATAAAAGTTAACTATATGATATGTAAAGTTAATGTATATATATACTTTATTTTATATTACGTAATATACGTTATTATAATTTTATATATATATATATATATATAAAGGTTACTTATATATATAAAAATATATTAGTGTGTATCCTTTTTTAGAATAATAATTATAATAATAATAATTAATTTATTAAGAATATAAGTAGGATTAGGGTTTGGACTTTTAGGGTTGGGCTTTAGGGTTTAATTAAGCTATATATAAACATCTCATCATTTTCTTTTCACGATTCTTCTCTGCTCTCCCTCCTCTATTCCTCTCTTTGTTTGGAAATTCGTAGCTCTAAATAGAAATGCTTTCTTTTCTATGTGGTTCGGATTCTTTGAAAACGGTTTCTTAAAACGCTTGCCCTGGTTTAAATAAGTATGGTTTTGCATTTATTCATTTTGGAAAATTTAGGTTTAAGTGTCTTCTATCTAAATCTTTAATGGAAAAATATTTTTATGAAATACAGAATATTTTCCGATTATTTTCAAATGAGTGCGCAGACCCGAGACCTAATTGCAATTTTCAGACTTTAAACGCTTACTGTGGATTCAAAAAATTTGGTTTTCCGTTGATTCGTTTAGAAAAAGTTAGGTTTAAATGTCTTCTATCTAAACCTTTAATCGAAAAATATTTTTATGAAATACATAATATTTTCTGATTATTTTAAAAACGGTTCGCAGACAGTTTTTGACAAAAATTCTAAAGTTAGATTTTATCACTTCTTTTATTTTTAATAAATAGTTAAAAAATTATTTTTCCTTTTGGTGCCACTATAAAAAGTGATCAAATTAATGGTTTATACGTACTGGAAGTTTTACAGAAGTTTTCTCATAGTTTTAGTTTTTCACCGAAACCCTAATAGCCAAGGGTATTTTGGTAATTTCACGTTGAATGTCGTTTATGAAAATTTCCAGAATCTAAAGTATGTCTTGAAATCCGTTTCTAAGCCGATCCCCGATAATCTTTTCCATCGATTAGGTTCCGAGATGCTTAGCTTTTCCGAGCCGTCTAGTTTTCCTAAGCCGTCCACGACCAACGGTCGTACCTTCCGAAGCGAAGGTGAGAATAATCTCACTGGAACACAGATTAGTTCAAAAATATATTAAGTATTATATGATCTGAATGAGTTTATAATATTTTTTGAAATTGTTATTGTTTGATTGTTTGACATATGTGTGTTATGGTATGATATGATATGATAAATTATGAATGATATGTTATGATATGCTGAGTTTATGATATGATATGGTATGGTATGTTATGTGATGATATATTATAAATTAGAATACTTATATCATGTTCTTTTTCTAGTCATGTTATCGTGTATATTTTATGTCATACGTCATTCGTGCATGTAACGAAAATAAAAAAAAAGTGAAAAGATAAATATAAGCAAGAGAGTTGTACCGCCTCGAGCTACGGAGGTCTTAAGGAGAATTTCTCGAGCCGACTTATGGGCCCAAATGGGGAAATTTCTCGGGCCGAGGCCCTAATATGTTTATTAGATAGAGCGAAGTGTGGGACCTTGCAACCTCATATCTTCGTCTCTAAAGTGTGCACTGAAATTCGTACGACTACCCTAGGGGCACCCCCAACTAAAAGTTGATAGAATCAAGAAAAGAAAGATCAAGTCATCAATTAGTTTTAAAATACTTATAATCGGTTCATGCATTGCATTACTCTTTTTATTTTGTGAGCTTTATATTATTCTCGGTGAGCGTAAGCTCATCTCTTTGAAAAAAAAATATATGTCTGTGTTGTAGGTAAACAACTTCTAAGGAACTGAGCAGGACAGACTAGCGGCGTCGATAGTGAGAGGGTTGGGTCATGGTTTCCATTCACGAAATAAGTCTTCCGCTACAATTTATTAAGAAATAAAGTTTAAAGTTTTGTTTTCATTATTAAGAATACGTCTTCCACTATAAGTCTTTTAGAAATAATTTTTTAAAGTTTTTCTTTTCAATTATTTCAAAGTTATGAAGTTTCAAAGAGTTTTCTAATTTGGTTGAGATTTAGAATATGAATTATGTTTTAGTATTACTACCGCTATGTTTGGTTTAAAATTGGTTTCAGTTTTGGTCAAGAATTTTTCTAATTAATTTGTTTTAAATGCAATCTTCATTTTTCTTAATGTTTTATTTCTTTTTAAGATCTTTAAAATTTTGGTTCGCCTTTATGCGATGTGTTTTTTTTTAAATTCATCCAAGTTTTCTAAAGAATTTTCTAAAGTTTAAAAAGTAAGATAAGTAAGAAGGTCCGAAAAGTCGGGTCGTCACAGTTGGTATCAGAGCAACGAACCTATGACCACCTTCGCTATTCGATCGCACGGCTACCCCCTACTCAAGTAAGTTAGTATTTTTTTTTTATCTTAGTCGTATTTATTTTCCTTAGATGGAAAACGTTCAAGCTTCTCGTGGACAAGGTAGAGGTAGGCCACGAGGCCGAGGTAGAGGAAGAGGCTGAGTTGTCGCTGATGTCCCAGTGCAAGATGCTCATCATGCCACTCCGTTTCCCGCACAACTCGGAGCAGCAGAGAATTCCAATGGTACAACCCCGGGACCTCAGCCAGCGGCCCAACCAGATCTTGCGGTGCTCATTACTGCATTGCTGCAACGTATCGAAACTCAAGAAACGGAGATACAAGAGTTGAGGAACCACCTTCCCGAAGTGAATGGAAATGTGAGAGAGGATCAACAAGCACCACTAGCACCTCCTTAAGACGTACTTCAGATGGGCCAAGTTGTTGTGGCTGATGATCTTTTCGAAAAGTTCAGGAGGATGAGAGCTCTAGATTTTGAAGGATCGACTGATCCTTTAGTGGCTGATGAGTGGATGTCAGAGATGAAGAAGATCTTCAACTTCATGAATATCTCGGAAATTGAGAAGGTCATATGCGCGTCCTTTGTTCTGAAGAAGGATGCACGATATTGGTGGGAGACAGTAGCAGCTAGAAGAGACACACGCGCTATGTCTTGGGACGACTTCATCGAGGAGTTCAACAGTAAGTATTTCAACATGCGCGCGATGAACACTCAACAAAAGGAGTTTACGGAGTTAAAGCAAGGCACGATGACTGTGACTGAAGCTGTGAGAAAGTTCAACCAGCTGGCAAGATTATGCCCTCACCTTGTTCCGACCAAGTTAGAAAGAGTTCGAAGAATGATGGGAATGTTCCGACCGGAACTGGCTCTAGCCATTGATGGTGGAAGTCATCCACCATCCACTGTTGCAGACTGTCTCGAACGTGCAATGCGTGCTGAATACCATTTGGTTCAAGTGAAGGAGGAGCAAGACCGGTACATCAAGGCACAGAAGGAAGAAAAGACTCAAAGTAGGGGAATATGCAACAATAAGAAATCCGACCAACGTCTCTTCAACAACCAAGTCGACAAGATGCAATATCTCGAGAATGAAAACGGGAAGAAGAGGAGCCATCCTGAAAATAGTGGTAATGCAAATTACAAAGTCAAGATGGAAATGGGTCATTTCTGAAGTGCAACATATGTGCACTTAAATTGGTACGACTACCCTAGGGGCACCCCGAACTAAAAGTTGATAGAATCAAGAAAAGAAATATCAAGTCATCAATTAGTTTTAAAATACTAATAATCGGTTCATGCATTTCATTACTCTTTTTATTTTGTGAGCTTTATATTATTCTCGCTGAGTGTAAGCTCATCTATTCGGAAAAAAAAAATATATGTATGTGTTGTAGGTAAACAACTTGCAAGGAACTGTGCAGGACGGACTAGCGGCGTCGATAGTGAGAGGGTTAGGTCATGGTTTTCATTCACGAAATAAATCTTCCGCTACAAGTTATTAAGAAATAAATTTTAAAGTTTTGTTTTTGTTATTAAGAATACGTCTTCCACTACGTCTTTTAGAGATATTTTTTTAAAGTTATTATTTTCAATTATTTCAAAGTTATGAAGTTTCAAAGAGTTTTCTAATTTTGTTGAGATTTAGAATATGGATTATGTTTTAGTATTATTGCCGTTGTATTTGGTTTAAAATTGGTTTCAATTTTGGTTAAGAATTTTTATAATTAATTTGTTTTAAATGCAATCTTAATTTTTCTTAATGTTTTGTTTCTTTATAAGATCTTTAAAATTTTGGCGATGTGTTTTTTTTTAAATTCCTCCAAGGTTTCTAAATAATTTTCTAAAGTTTTAAAAGTAAGATAAGTAAGACGGTCAGAAATGTCAGGTCGTCACATTGGTTTCCGAGACACACACGCATCTGACATCCCCTACTATGACTACTCAACCATCGCTCTTTAGTTTCCTTTCTCGTGTCTCTTCACTTTTTTAGAGCCTTTGTCGTATAGAGAAGCTGTCGTTGACCCTCTTTGGCATACTGCTATGGCTGAGGAACTTACTGCTCTACATCAAACTCATACTTGGGACGTCCTACTATTGCCGTCAGGGAAGCGAGCTATTGGCTCGCATTGGTCAATAAGATCAAGACCGAATCTGATGGGTTCGTGAAGCGTTACAAGGCCCGTCTAGTTGTAAAAGGTTATTCACATGAGTATGGTTTGGATTATGAAGAGATCTTTGTCATCGGTGTGGCTATTCACGACGATCCACACTATGATCGTCGTGGCTTTCGTTCATCGTGTTGGAAGAAAAAGGTTGGTAGCAGACACAAACAATGGCTCTGATATCACTTGTTGGTGATTATGCATCCAAAATTAATAACTGTGAAGAAAAAATAATTAATTATGCTACCTTAAGTCATTCAAATTAATGGTTAATGAAACAAGATCTAGTTTTGTTTAATTAATTTAATCACGAGAGCAAATATGTCAAGCAACCAATTTAAAGAGACGAGTTATAGAAAAGTTGCGGGTTTCTCCTTAAGATTTCTGAATCGGGATCTCCTCGAGCTCCTTGTCTTTTTCTCGTCTCGTCTCAGCCTCCTAACGTCGTCTTCTACGATAAGACCTTCGGGATGTCTCTGAAACTCACAGGATCTCCTTTGTCTCGCCTCGATAACACCTTAGTCTTCCGAAACGTAATCTCCGGACGAATAAGAAGAAAGTGTGGGCACACTCTGAATCTCACTACAACTTTGATTTATGATTTCAGATCGTACTGTGTTTATGAGAATATATAGAATTATGGAATTTCGAGGGAGAGGCAGAGATAGAGAGCACACAACCAACATAGAGAGTTAGTCGAATTTTAGCTTTTAGCTTGAATGATTTTTGGTTTCTATTAGACCCCTATTTATAGTAGTAGAATATAGATATTCTAGGAAGCCCATAGAGATACTTAATTCTCATTTATTATTTCCTATTTTATAGTTAAGCATGAGCAATTGGATCTTGACTACAAATCCTACTTTTTCTCTCATCCATCAGATTATGATCTAGGATATTATATTTTCTTATTTTTCTCTTATATTTAAGGAATCTAGATATTTGATAATAATGAGGACAATATCTTATTTTCTTATTTAATGGAGAGAATATCTCTGACATTATTATTCTCCTAGATATTAGAAAATTAATTATGAGAGAGAATAAATGACAATATTTTATTTCCTTATTTAATGGAGAGATAATATCTCTCACTACTACAAATTTCGTTTTCTGATGCGCATGACTATCAGGTGCGACTAGTCGCACCTAAAAGTCGCATCTAAATTACTTTCGGGTGCGACTAGTCGCACCAGATTGTCAACCCGAAGTGTTAAAAATTTCGCTAAATTTGTTGTTTGCTTTTGAGTATCGAGTGCGACTAGTCGCACCAGACAGTCATAAAAACTATCCGGTGCGACAACGTCGCACCTGATAGTTTCAAAATTTTAAGCGGGCCAACTCTTCCCCCTCATTATTTCATTCAGGATTGACGTGGCATTCTGGATTATTTTTTTTAAAGATATTATCAGGTGCGACTAGTCGCACCTGATAATGTATCAAGTGCGACTAGTCGCATCTGATAGATATTTCGGGTGCGACAATGTCGCACCTGAAAGTTTGGTTAATTTCTATAAAACAAAATCGTCTGCACTTCGTCTTCCTCATTTCAAAACCTCATCTCTCTCCGAAAAAAAACCCTCTCTCTCTCTCTGCCACCTCCGCCGCTTCTCTCTCTCTGCCTCATCTGCGTCACCAGTTCACTCCGCCGATTTAAAAAAAAACCCTCTCTCCGGCCGGTTCTGCAACTCTGCCGCGCTCCACACCCTCCGTCGTGCTCCGCCGCCGCTTCTCTCT
The DNA here is from genome assembly GCF_054948205.1 of Urtica dioica subsp. dioica. Classification (NCBI taxonomy): domain Eukaryota; kingdom Viridiplantae; phylum Streptophyta; class Magnoliopsida; order Rosales; family Urticaceae; genus Urtica; species Urtica dioica. Next base: position 16,453,448 of record NC_142756.1, read on the forward strand.
CTCTCTTCTCCTTCTTGGTTGCGCTTGGCCAGCAGCTCCTCCACCGAGCCGCGCGCGCCACCTCCGCCGCACTCCGACGCGCTCCGCCGTCTTACTGAGTCAAGGCCGAGACATTCGTCCAAGCCGACGTGGATTCCGTCTGGAACGCTCTCACCGACTACGAGAGACTCGCCGATTTCGTTCCCAATCTCGTTTCGAGGTACGATTCTCTCTGCCTCGCTCCCTCTCTGCCTCGCTCTCTCTCTCTCTCAATGTTTAAACTCACAGCCTCGTCGTCCCGTGCCTCCGGACCTCGCTGTGCGCTCAGCCCCGACCCCGCTGCCTCCGACGCACTCCGCCGCCGTAGCTCCGTCACGCTCCGCCGTCTTCTCCGCCTCTCAACCGGTATTTCTCTCTCTCAATCCATCTCTGCCTCGCTCCCTCTCTGCCTCGCTCTCTCTCTGATCAGTGTTTAAACTCACAGCCTCGTCGTCCCGTGCCTCCGGACCTCGCCGTGCGCTCAGCCTCGGCCCCGCTGCCTCCGAGTCCCAGCCACCGAGCCGTTGTCTCCGATTCCCAGCCTTCGAGCCGCTGTCCCCGAGTCCCCGGCCGGCCGTCCTAGCAGGTTAGTGTATATATTAGTTTTTTTTTATAATCATATATTACTTAGTTAACTAGGTTAGTTAGGTTGATAAATATATATTAGTGTATAAATATATATTAGTGTATATATTAGTTAGTTAGGTTAGTGTATATATAATATGTTAGTTAATATGTTAGGTTAGTTAATTAATGTGAAATATGTAAGTTAATAATAATGTGTAACTTAATTAGTATTAATTTGATAATTAATTTAACATGTTTAGTAATTCTATTAGTTTAATAATTCTATTAGTTTAGGTTAAAAGTTTAAATTGATTGTAAATTAGTTAGTATTAATATGATAATTTCACATGCTTAATTATGTGATTAGTTTATATTAGGTTAAAATTAAGTTTTAATTGTTTTTTGACATGTTTTGATATATAGTTTGTGACATTTTTAAATTTTTTTGCTTTTAATTAATTTAGATTAATTGTAAGAAAATTATTACCTAGAAATTGTAATTAGTTTAATAATTACATTTATGTTGCTTAGTTTATAATTAGTTAATTAATTTGTGATAAGTTTGTGTAGTTGATTTAACATGTAATGAAATTGTAATTTAAATAAGAAAGATAGTTTTGTGACATGCTTTGATAGTTTGTGACATGTTTTGATAGTTTGTGATATTTTTTTTATTTCGATTTTTCATTTATAAATGTTGTGATCGAACCACGGAGGTTCGGTTTAGGGCTGAGCTAATTTATAGGATAGTTCTGGATGGTTTGTGTATGTTTTTAAATAATTTTGCAGGTTTTTGGTTTGTCAATATAATAGGGGAAACTCTGCCAAAATTTCGGTAGAGTTTTGAATTAATTAGTTTAAAAACTCCCAACTTATTCAATCCGAGCTCAAAATAACATAGAATTCATAATCTCTCTTTCATTTTGTTCTCCGTCGTCCTTTATCAATAACTCTTCCAAACTTTCATTTCTCGCTCTCAATGACGTGTCTGACGAGCTCTATTCGCTTTCTATCGGTTCCCTTCAAGTCGCCTATCAATATCCGAGCTGCTTTGTAAATGGCGTGAAGTTCATCACTCGTCGTCGCGATAATCAATGAGTCACTCAAAATAGCGGTGTATGTGTACTTGTGGATGATTTCAATTATTATGGTCGAATGGAAGACGTCATCGTCGTGAACTATATGCATAACTGTAGTGTTGTATTGTTCAAATGCATTTGGTACGGTGACAAGTATCATGCAAACCGACTAGTGCACACCGATAAGACTACTGGAGAAACGAGTGCTTATACTGCGAAACAGTGGTTTAAAGAGGAGCCGTACGTACTCGCGACTCAAGTCAAACAAGTTTTTTACATCGAAGATCTTGTTAAAGGCGGCGACTGGGAAATCGCCCAGGAATGCAATCATCAAGGGATTTGGGACATTCCTGAAGTTGACCCCTCCAACTCAGCCTCGATCCCATTGACTATAGAGTTGTCAAACATCGAGCGTTTGAATCATCGACGCGAAATCGATGAAGCTGAGTTAGTGACTGTCGTTGACGATGATGAAAATGAGAGACGGGTCGTTTTTGAGGGAGAAGATGTTGATGTCGATATAGAAGATGATATTAACATTATAGGCATAGATGACGATGAATGAGTAATATCTTTTTTGTATGTTTATTTACTGTATAATGTAACCACGGTTTTCCTCCGCCATATGTGAGGTTTGTTAATAATAAAATCTGTGGTGCCGTCCACGTTTTTTTTAAACAGAAAACTAATATTGTTCACATCTTACAGGATGTCCGATGCAGGTGGAGATGAGTCTCCGCTACACCGTTCAAGAGCAGGTGGAGATGAGTCTCCGCTAGAGACACCGGGTTCCCAAGGTCCTAAGAAAACAAGGGGACCAACAACCGGCTCTACTTCGGCAAAAGCAGCGCTTGGGGTACCCGGTGCGAAAGTTGTTAGGCATGACCCAATCAACCAAACCTTCTACCAAGACGTAAGGAAAACAATAAAAAAAAGGTAGGAGTATTCAACAACCGCGTCGGCGCTTTGGTGAAAGCCCATATCCCGGTCACACTTCGTGATTGGAACGAAGTGACGCCCCAAATGTTGGGCAATATTCTGAGCGCACTTCATTCCGAGTACACTTTCGTGTACAAGGATGATGAGACCGAGGAGCTGCTTCCGGCGGATTGCTATCGTCATCAGATTGACCAGACTATCATTCGCGATGCAAAGCGAATGAGGCGCAACCAAAAGTCTAGATTATCAGGGACTTTCTTAGGAAAATGTTCTGGGCAAATGAATGTCGCCAAGAAAGAAATCCCAAAAGGATATCAAAAAGACGATTGGGAGAAGGTGATAGAGGAGTTCACAACTGACGATATGAAGGTAATGTATAATTCAAAAAAATTATGTTATCTTCTATGAAATCGAATTATAACGCAATTTAATATGTGCAGAAAAAGTCTACTCGCAACAGAGACAATTCAAAGAACAAGAAAACGAAGTCCACACAAGGGTCGATTTCTTTTTTGGCTCATCGACATTTGAACGTAAGTTTATTCTAATTTTGTAATATTTTTTTTGCAATAAATACATTACTCATATTTTCATAAGAACTGCAGAGTAGGGAAGATGGGACTTTGGCCTCGGCGTTAAACACGTGGGAGAAAAAACATCAAGATGATCAAGACAATTGGACGACAGCTTGGGCGCAACAAGCATTTGTAAGTTACTTGTGTTAATTACTTAATAATCAAGTTTCGATAATCTTAATCATTTTTTTAACATATGTTTGAAGGCGCGAATTATGACTCAAGTCGAGGATATGCAGCGACAAGCAGCGGAGTCAGGCCAAACGTTTGACATAGACCAGGCGGAGCAGTACGCGATGGATACTGTTCTCGGGCAACGTCGAGATTGGTATGTCGGGATAGGTCCCTCGATCCCGAGATCCTAGTATCTCTTGGCTCAGGCTCAGGACGACAGCTCGTCCTCAGGTTCTTCATCGAGGCGCGTTCCAGATCCAGTGGTTAGCGAGCTACAAGCAGCGTTGGCCGCACAACAGGCTGCAATGGAAGAGATGAGGCGTGAGCAACGAGCTGAGATGGAGACGTTTCAGCGACAGTTCTTTGCCTACACACAGCAGCATCCGTCTCCCATGCAGACATCCCCCGCGACGCTGCACCCTGGGACGACGCCGCCATCAGCTTCAATGCCGAATGTTTAGACGCCGACATCCGCTTCAATGCCGAATGTTCAATTGCCGCCATCAACTTCAATGCCAAATGCTGATCAGACGCCAGGTTCGGTAGAATTTCAGCGACATCGTTCGAGCGCCAGCGCAACAGGCCGCAAAGGCGCACGAGGAAGATCTGGCGGAAGAGGAGGCCGTGCATTCCAGAATCGGAAGACTTCGAGTGAAAAAGGGAAACAAACAAAATAGATTGTAATTTTTTTAATTTATTGAACGTAAATTATCAAATTTTATGAATTTAATATTAGAATTTCTATTAAATTATTTATATAATTATTCTAATTAATATTATTCAAATTATTTATTTAATTTAACAACAAAATTATTTAATTAATTTTGAAATAATTTTTTAAATTATAATTTTTAAATAATTAATAGGCTGATTCTATTAGAATCAGCATTAAAAAAAAAACTACAGACAATCAGATGCGACTAGTCGCATCTGATACCTTCGCGGGAAAAGTATCAGATGCGACTAGTCGCATCTGATTGTGCTGTAACCCGCCAAAATATTAGGGGGGAATTACTATCCGATGCGACTAGTCGCATCTGATACGTTTTCCGCGAATGTATCAGATGCGACTAGTCGCATCTGATACTATAACTCCCGCTTTAATATCTTATTTTGGAGGATATTTAGGTGCGACGTTTGGTGCGACAAGTCGCACCTAAAATGTCGCACCTAAAATCATCAGGTGCGGACTTTCAGATGCGACTTCGTCGCATCTAAAGTCGCACCTGATGATACTTTCAGGTGCAACATTTGTGCTTTCAGGTGCGACTTTTGTCGCACCTGATGCTATCAATTGTACTAGTGTCTACAATTATTATTCTCTCTCTTATTTAATTAGTTGCCTGATTTTTTTTTTCATAAATCTAGCAACTAAATAAATAGAGAATATTGGGTATTTTCTACCCATTGTTGGCGCCCATATTGACTGTACTGGTCCAAGGAATTTTGAATTTTACAGTGTCCATAAGACCCAACTTAAAATTCAATCAATTATTTACTTGATCCAACAATAAATACTTAATTCCACAATAAATATATAATTCGACGCATAGATAAATTTTTGAATGAATGATGATAAACAACTTACATCCGTGAGATTGTAATAATAATATTCACTATTACCGGAGAGTTCTTATCCGTCTTTATCATAGCCGAATCAGGAACTATGTACCTAGTAATAAAAGATTAACAAATCCGATCAAAAAGACGAAATAGTCTTTTCTCTTTTTCCATCAATTTGTTTAATCTTGGTCAAATAATCCACTATGTAACCCAAGACTGAACCATTCTTTATACTAGAATTATATTTAGTCATCGTGATGAGTGTCTACTGTTCTAGTAAGTTCATGATCAAGATCCTTAGGTTCAACCCGTATCGAGAAAAGTCAATTATTTCGTAATACCTTTCTTGATACATATATACCCTAAGCACCGTTGCTTCCCCAACGAAAGATTCTTCCGAACGTTAATTACTTCAGAAATTCGCGCAATCTACGGTTTTGAAGTCAACCCTTAGTTGAGTGAACATTTACTTCTTTTAGGAAGGCAGGATTCCGTATCTGTGCATCATTTTCCGCTCAGATCATATTCCAAATTCTCGAGACATAAGTTTAATCAGCATCTCAGTAGCCTTTAACTAATGAGTCAAAGAACCCGGCGATATGAGCTATAAGTCGATGATTATTTCAGGATTTAGATCAAGTCTCACTGTAACCTGTTTGGAATTATTTTCCACGAGAAGATAATTTTGTAAATTCTCACTGAAATATTAATAAAATAAAGTTTTGACATTTATAAGTTATTCGAATCGAAAACGTTATTTCTTATATATTAAGATTTATCAAACATTCATCAACACATAGTCTCCGTATCGAACTGAGTCACATGCACAACATCTGATCTTGGGCGGTGAACTAAAATTAGTCGATGATTGGTTCATGCCTGGGTAGCTAAATCTGAAATCATATATGTGGTACAGAAGTAAAGGTTGATCACTTAGTGGGAGCATTCTACACTTATGGTAAGTGTACGACCCAGACAGGTCTTGGTTGTAGATGTATCGTTTAAGGCCCGTTATGACACACTTACCGAGGTCTCAAATGATGGTCATAGTGAGACTTGATCTAAATCCTGAAGTGATCATGGACACTGGATCATGTTACCGCACTCTTTGACTCATTCGCTAATAGGACATATCATGCTAATCACAGCTTATGTCTTGGGAGTTGCGGAACATGGTTCGAGTGGGAAATGATTTACAAATACGGAATCCAACCTTCCTAAAAGAAGATAAATGTTCTCTCACCTAAAGGTTGATTCTAGAACCGATAGATTGCGCGCACTTCCGAAGTTTGTACGTTCAGAAAAATCTTTCGTTGGGGAAGCAATAATGCTTAGAGCTTATAGGCGTCAAGAAAGGTATAACGGAATAATTGACTTTTCTTGACACAGGTTGAACCTGGAGTATATTGATCACGAACTAAATGGATACCCGTCACGATGAGTAAATATAATTCTAGTACCAAGGAGGATTCAGTCTTGGCTTGCAAAGCGGACTCTGACCAAGATTAGACAAATCGATATAGAAAAGAGAACGGACTTTTTCGTCTTTTCATCGGGTTTGTTATGCTTCTAGTACTAGGTCTATAGTCCCCGATTTTGCTCTGATAAAGGCAGATAAGAACTTTCGAATAATAATGTTTTCATTATTATAATCTCATTAGCTGTAATTGTGATTGTCAGCATCAATTCTGAAATATGGGTATTTGCATAATTAAATAATTATTTATGGTAGTATTAATAATTTATTGTTTGATCAAGTAAATAATTAATCAATTACTATTTGTTTATTGTTGGACCTAGTAAATAAAAAATTATTTGGGTTTTAAGCAAGACCTTGCACATAATAAGGTGGACGAATTTTTAAGGATTCAGGCACAAGATTTGAGCTAATCCCCCTTTGGCCGTGTGCCAAAATTCGTCCATGCTATATTGGTACTCACCAATATTTTCTCTTTAGTTGTTTAAATAAAGGAGAGATAAAAATATTTAAAATGAAATAATATATTACCATTTATTCTCTTTTATGAATATTTAGAGAGAATAATATTTAAAAGGAAATAAGATATTGTCCTTTATTCTCTCTCATGAATATTAGGAGGGAATAATATTTAAAAGGAAATTAGATATTTCATTTATTCTCTCATAATTAAATATTCTCTATTTAAAGAGAAAATAAAATCTCATAGATATTGATCTGATGGCTAAGGGAAAAAGTAGGATTCATGACATAAGATCCAAATACCAAGCTTTGATTCACTAGTGTGAACACAATAAAAGGAAATAATATATTTTGGAAATTATCAAGAATATATCATTTTTATTACTATAAATAGGGGTTCATGAGAAGGCAACATACACAATTTTGTGTTGTCAATGGTGCCGACAAGAAGAGTAGTAGTGTCTATTTGTATACATTTGATGTAATATAGTCTCACGAAGACTCTTGCTTGTAACTCCTTATTAATTAATAAAAGTTGAAACGTTCATTCATTCTTCCTTGTTTGAAGCTTTTTGATAAAACCTTAGTCTTTAGTCTATAAACAAACATAACAACATATGAAGAGACAAATGTAGATTTGCATGAACAAACTCTTCATGGTTTGCTTAAAACAATATATTCGCAATCTAAGGATCAAAGGACTATTGATCTCAGTACAATTGTTAGGAGAATATATGGTGTCTGGTTATGGGACATTGAGAGTTGGAGACTCTATAGTTCTTCTAGGTATCTTACGAAGGTACAGAATTGACCAGTGCACTTCTAGAGATAGAATAAGAACAAACCATTTAACCTCTTATGTCTCGAGACATGTCATTTCATGACTTACGTATTCTCATTTGACAAGTCAGAGTTCGGATTCACTATGTGATTCCGAACATGACCTATTGGTGAAGTACTAAGTTATGAAGATGTCTTGACTAACTTTGTGAAGATCTCATAGATATGGAATTCATGTACAAGATTGCTGAAATGCAATGTATATCACCTCATGCTTTGTTCCTTGGAATGTGAATAAATGAATTGGCCAGTGTCTAAATTGAGTCATGACTCTTTTGGATGAATCAATGTGACTTGTTAGCTCCTCGTCAATACATTATTTCTAACTTATTCACAAGCGACAAAGGAGTTGAGGAAATAACAGCTAGAAGGGTAAAATGGTAATTTTGTAAATCCCGACTAGCTGATGATATTCATGAAGGGTAAACATAGATAATATTCAGTAGATCCACTCATCACAATTAGGTTGAATTCTTGAGTAGAAAATAAATTAATTTGAACCGAGAGATTCTCAGTGTCAACTCTTTAGTGGAGTTAGTTGACATTAAGCTAAACTTGGAAAATGTTTGTGAACTTTTGAGTCCAAGTATTTTAGCTCAAGCTTTGTTCATTTGGATCCATGAGGTCACTATCACAAATCATATCGAGTAGGAATAGTTAAACTAGAAGCTAAGTCAAAACAAGAACGAGAAAAGTTTTACAAAAATTGTCTAAACTGTCAACTCATAGGATGAAATGAATGTCAATAAAATTTTTGACATTGTCATATTATGACAAATGATTTAAACCACTCGGCCATATTGATGAATTTGGGCCTTGAAGATTAATTTCATTTCATAGAATTTTTACTTGAAAATTCTTAATGGGCTTTTCTTATGTTTTCTTGAACAAATGATGAAAAATCTAGAAACCCCTTCTAGAAGGTGTTGCACGTCCAACCTAGAGAAAGAGAGACCAATTTTGTGCATTAATGTATGAAGATACTTGCCAAAAGAAAAAGAGGAAACAAATTTCCTCTACAAGGAAACAAAGTGGGCAGCCAAAGCAAGAGAGAAAGCAAAAGAGGAAACAAATTCAAGGCCTTCTAGAAGCTTGTTTGGCCGTGTGACATAAGGGAGAAGGAGGCAATATTTGCTCATGAATATGTGATAATTCTATAGAAGAGGAAAGTACCTTTATGAAGGTAATCCCTCCCCTATAAATAGAGGCCTCATTCTCATTGTTTATTCATTCCACATAAGTTAGAGATTGATAGCCTCTCTCTCTAGAACTTGTGGCCGCCAACTCCCTCTCTCTCTAAGTTTCTTTCGTTTTTGTTTTTGCACCTAGGTCCACATTTGACCTAGTGTTTTAGTTCTTCGACTCTTAGACTTGTTCTTGAGTCGTTGTGTTCAAAAGTGCCCACAAACTAATTCTGTTCTTTCTTGAGTGATTCTTGTGATAGAAACTTCCGTGGTTGCTCAAGTTTCCCGAAGAACGAAGAAAGACGAGCTACGTGGGGAGACGAACGTTTCAACCTTCCTAAGGCTTCTCAACATTCAATCTTCACAAAGGTTAGTAAATAAATAATGCTCTTTAATAGTTTTAATTTATATGTATTTGCTCTTTGTCTAGGTTAGTAAAAACGTTTTACTTGTTTAAAAGAAAATTTTTAATTTCTGCCACTTGCTCGAAGCGTTAAATCTTTTCTTAACCCTAGATCAATTCCAACATTTTGTGCATCAGAAATTTCGAACAAGAGCTATCCCTCTCTCTCTTGGCCGACACCCCTCTCTCCCTCTTGGAACTCCATGATTCCAATCCCATAAACATGGTGCGATCTAAACACCTCATTGTAGTGAGATAAAGATTGTGCCCACTCATCTTTTTTATTCGTCTCAGAGATTACATATCGGAAGATTACGATGTAATCAAGCTTGAAGATAGTCTTTTAAGACTGAAGACGAATGAGTCAAAGCTTGAAGATTCAGTAGTTGATCCGTAACATGTAAGTATTACTGAATCTCCGAACCTTGCTCTTATTGGTTGCTTGACATTGCTTTCATGAATAATTAATAAGTAAATCTAGATCTTGTTAGATAACCATAATATTAATTAGCTCTTGTTAGTGTAATTAATCTTTTCCGCACTTAATATGGTTATCAAGGTGCAATAATCACCAACATGACCATCAATAGCGACCCCGCCGGCTAGCGTATCGTAATGGTACTTAAACGACACATCTACAACCAAAGTCTATCTGGGTCGTACACTTACCAAACGTGCTGAATGCTCTCACAGAGTGATCATCCTTCACTCGTATTCCACATATATGTCTTTAGATACAACTGTTGGAATAGATCTAGGATTAAGAAAAGATCTATCGCTTCAAGCAAGCGGCAGAATATAAAAAATTTATTTAAAAACTCATAAAACGTTTTTACAATCTAGACAAAGTGCATGAACATATTGTTGTCGGTCGTTTTCGGAAAATCCGGAACGCCGAGAAGACGCGCCGCTCGAGGGGCCGATGGTCAGGCTGGAGGTCCTGAAGAGTGGCAAGCCTTCCCTCGCGAGTCGCCAGCGAGCCATCCCGCTGAGACTCTCGATCCTTCGAGTCGAGCCTCGCTCCTCAAGTCGAGTCACTCTCCTCAAGTCGAGCTTCGCTCCTTGAGTCGAGACGATCTCCTCGAGTCGCGTTTTGCTCCTCGGACGGAACCACGGGATATTCTTTTCAAGTCAAGCCTCGGGTCAGTCTCCTCAAGTTGAGCATCGCTCCTCGAGTCGAGCATCGAGTCACGCTCCTCGACTCAAATCTCGCTCGTCGAATAGATATTTTCGTATTTCGTGCAGCAAGCGCGAAATGTGAAGCACAAAGCGGTCCAACGGGCCTGATAAAACAAAGGCCGCGAAGGCCCACAAAAAAATAGCCTGGCGCGCGCTGTGCCTGGCTAGGGTCGCGCCGCGCACAGGGCAGCGCATCCTGCGCGCCGCGAGTCGTGCGCCGAGCACCGTGCGCTGTACGCCGCGTATAGGCTGCACACCTTCGCTTGACGGCGCGTGCACCTCTAGTCCCACATGGACGATAAAGGACCCTCCTAAGGTCCTCAAACACCTATAAATACCTCCTCTCACTGAGGGGGAAGCCATCCCATTCATTCCTATCGATACGCTCGAATTTTCGCTCTCCTCTGCTTTTCTTGATGCCGTCTTTGGCCTGAAGCGCTTCTACAAGTCTCTCTCGATCTCACAGGCGCGCTCCTAGGGTTCCCCACTGAGGATCCCCTACGCGTCTAACACGCTAGACGCGTCCACGATCTCCGAAGTTCTGAGACGTCGCCGAGGACTCCTCCGTACTCCGTCTCCTTTGTCGAGTACGCCTCTCTCCCAGGCTCCGCCCCTCATACTGCGTCTTACACGCCCTGAACTACGTTCTGACCTGATCCCACACACGGGTACATAGGCAATTGACACAAAAAGCACGGTCACTCCTCCTCCTCACCCCTTCCCTCCTCTGAGAGGTGGGTTGATCGGAGAAAGCCTAACAGACTTCCGAGTTCACACTTTTTGGCTCGGGTGCGATCACTTAGTCTGGCGTTGGATCGAACCGCCCGAGGTATATAATAGTTGTTCATTTTCGTGCAACAACATTTTGGCGCTAGAAAGAGGGGACTTACCGACCTGTTCAGCCCGAAATCCCTTCTATCCATATTCTTCTTTTTTCTCGAAGACTCGACTTTCTCGGACTCGAGAAAAGATGAGTAGTCAGACACCTGTACGTTCTGAGGGCATCAACAACCCCGATAACGTCACTGGGACCAAAAAATATTTCTTGCGCTCCCAAACGCATGGTGACGAAGAGTTGCTCCATGAAGAGAGCTCGACCTGCTCACCATCTCCATCTCCAGATAGCAGGGACGATCGCATCATGGATTTGGAGGAAAATGTCCGCCAATTGAAGGCAAAGAACGCGAGGTACCACAGCCGACTGGCTGCAAAGCGACCTACGCATGATACGGTGACCCCCAACGGGGATCCTGAGAGCCTCAACGAGGAAAGTCGCGACCGCGACCCTGATTACGAGGGTACTAGCGATTCGGAGGATATCGAGACTTCTCTCAAGAGGTAACGTAAATGCGGCTTCCCAAGAGGGGGACTCCCCGCCGTGTTTGAAGCCGGTCCTTCGAACCCCTTACCCAGGACAGGTGACATAAATGCGGCTTCCCAAGAGGGGAACTCCCGACGTTCATCCCTTGACCGACTTGGTCAAAGGGAGAATGTTGCGGAAAGTCAGGGCACCCGGAGAGCGCGCCATCGTAGACGAAGTGTGCGCCTCCGTACGACAAGCCCTGACCTCAGGGACCATCTCACCACTCAACGCATCGGGCGTGGCAATGATCTGAGAGAGCGACTGAGCTCTAGGCCCAACATCCCGTTGGCAGTCCCAACCAACGGGAACCGCCGCACGGGTCAAGGGTCTAATGAAAGGCTTCAGGTGACCCCTCCCGAACAGGGAGTTACTCCGAAAACCGGTCTCGATGTGGTCACTATGATCCACAATCTTTGAAATGAGGTGCGAGATCTCCGGGAATACGAAATAGGTGGAAGCGCCTATGGAGTTGACAGCGGAGAATTCATCGCCTTTCACGGCTCAGATATTGGCTGAGGTTTGTACGGGGAATTTCAAACTCCCGAACCTCGCTCCCTATGATGGAAAAACAGATCCTGCTTACCACATCCAGCACTATGAAACCTGGATGACGATGTCGGGTGTCTCTTCTGGCGCCATGTGCCAAGCTTTTAGTCTTACCCTCACCGGACCCGGTTTCGAGTGGTTCAAGAACTTAAGGCCGGGAAGCATCCACTCGTTCAAAGACATGAAGGACATGTTCCTAGCACGGTTCGCCACATCTATGGTCCAAAAGAAGACCAAGATGTACCTGTGGTCAATGAGGCAGGAGAATGGCGAGTCTCTTAGGCGATACCTCGCCCGATTCACCGAAGAGTCGAACAAGGTTGACCGCTTTGACGACGGTTATGTAATCGCCGCTATCATTGAAGGCTTACGCACAAGTGACTTCCTCAAGTCAGTCGTTGGCCGTGTCCCTTCTACCATGGCCGAGTTGATGACTCGGGCTAAGACCTTCATGGGAGTCGAAGATTTCCTCGACGGCCGCAAGAGCAACAATCAAAGCTCTTGTCATCGAGAAGAACCTAGCCACGAGCAAGGCGAATCTCGTAAAAGACGACATAAGGGGAATCAGGTTTCCAATAACCAGCCCCTTGCACCCTAGAAGTCGCGACTTGCGGAAAACTTCGAAGGGTATTCGTCCTTCACACCATTGAACACGACGCCATAACGAATCCTGGCCTTGGCACGTGACAAGTTCACGCCCCCGGCTCCAATGAAAAAAGATCCCGCGACTCGCGATCGATCTAGATATTGTGAGTTCCATCGGGAATACGGTCACTTGACCTCCGAATGCTACAACCTTAAACGGTAAATCGAGGCTTTGATCCAACGGGGTAAGCTGAAAGAGTTCGTGTTACGCATGATCAGCGTTGCGGGCCCCACCACGAACAGATCACAGTCTGACAAGGGAGGAGGAACAGCCGCTTCTGCCAACCGAACCGCGACTACTGCCAACGCCAATCCGCAACTCCACATTGTGACCACCATACTGGGAGGTCCGCAAGATGGAGATTCAGCGCGACAACGGAGGAAATTCCTTATGGCCGTGGCTCAGGAAGATGTTGCCATGCACGTCAACTTTACGTATGAAGAACCTCCATCCATGCCTCACGAGACGATGTATTTCACCAATGAATAAGCCAAGCGAGTTGTGCATCCACACAATGACGCGATTGTGCTCAAAGCCCAAGTGGCCAATAACTTGGTGAAAAGGGTTCTCATCGACAACGACAGTGCTGTTGACATAATTTTCAAATCCACCCTAGAGCGCATGAAGCTCGGGGGGCTACACCCGACTCTGACCTAGACACCCTTGTTTGGGTTCACCGGGGAAAGGTTCATGACCGAAGGCATCATCGATCTACCGGTCACCTTAGGGACCCCCGGAGGCATTGAGGGCGTTCACATGGTCCCATTCCTAGTGATTAATCAGGAGTTACCCTATAACTTAATCATCGGGCGACCTATGCTAAACCGGCTAAGAGCTATCACTTCCACGTACCACCTAGTGGTGAAATTTCCCACCGAGGAGGGAATTGGCATCATGGCCAGAGATTAATCCCAGGCCAGAATATGCTACGTGCAAGGAGTTGATGGCAAATCCGCGGGAAAAATGGTCAACACAATCTTCGAACTGGAAGACGATTACCCATGCGACTTAAAGGATGCAAGGAAGTTCGGAGAAATCAACCCTTGGGATGAAGTCGAAAGACTCAAAGTGGAAACCTCTAAAGATCTTGTGCCGATCGTGCTAGACGAATCTAAGCCCGATCAGGTTGTAAAGATCGGCACCCGGCTTCCACTTGCCATAAAAACTCAGCTCGTTGCGTTCTTCCGGGAATTCAAGGATGTTTTTGCGTGGACTCATGCGGACATGCCGGGAATTGATCCCGAGATAATAGTACTGTTGGAATTGATCTAGGGTTTAAGAAAAAGTTAAGCGGCGGAATTTTAAAATTTTTCTTTTTCAAGTAAAACAGTTTTTACTAACCTAGACAAAGAGCAAGCACATGTAAATAAAAACTAATATGAGCATAAAAGATTACTAACCTTTTTAGAAGCTTGAACGTTGAGAAGCTTTTGGAAAAGGTTGCAACGTTCGTCTCCCTCGCAGCACGTCTCTCTTCCTTTCCTCGTTAACTCGAGCAACCACGAAAGTTTCTATCACTAAATCACTCAAGATAAAAGGAATTAGTGTGTGGGCACTTTTAAACACTACGACTTAAGACCGAGTCTTGAAGTCGCAGAGCTAAACACTAGTTCAAATGAGGACCTAGGTGCCAAAACAATAAAAACGAAATTGAATAGAGAGAGAGAGGAGAGGGGCGGCCAAGTCTAGAGAGAAAAGCTCTCAATCTCTAAAACTTTGGATGAATGAAATGTGTGGAATGAGGCTCCTATTTATAGGAGAGGTCTCACCTTCAATAAGGTAGTTTCCTCTTCTATAGAGTATCACATATTCATGAGCCAATTTCCCCTTTTCTTTCATGAGGCACACGGCCAAGACTTGCCAAGCAAGTCCTTGGATTTGTTTCCTCTTTTATTTGCTTCTCCCTTAACTCCTCTTGGCCGAAATTCCCTATGCATGTGTGGGAAATTTGTTTCCTCTTTTTCTTTTGGCAAGTATCATGATACATTTATGCACAAGATATTCTCTCTTTCTTTCGGTATGTTGGGCGCCCAAGGTCATCTAGAAAAGGCTTCTAGAAGCTTTTCCATTTGTTCATGACAACATGAAAAAGGCCCATTAAGAATTTTCAATAAAATTCTTATGAAATGAAATTAATCCACAAGGCCCAATAAATCTAATTTTGGCCGAGTGTTACTTGTCATCAAATGACCATGTAAAAAAATTTATTGACATTCATTTCATCCTATGTCTCAAAAGACAAAAATACCCTTTTGACAATTTTCATTCTTGTTTTGACTTAGCTTCCAGTTTAACTATTCCTACTTGATGTGATTCGTGACAGTGACCTCATGGATCCAAATGAACAAAGCTTGAGCTAAAATACTTGGACTCAAAAGTTCACAAACCTTTTCCAAGTTTAGCTTAATGTCAACTGACTCCACTAAAGAGTTGACACTGAAAAATCTCTCTGTTCAAATGAATTTGTTTTCTACTCAAGAATTCGACCTAATTATGATGAGCGGATCCACTGAATATTATCTATGTTTACCCTTCATGAATGTCATCAGCTAGTCGGGATTTACTAAATTACCATTTTACCATTCTAGCTGTTATTTCCTCAACTCCTTTGTCGCTTGTGAATAAGTTAGAAACAATGTATTGACGAGGAGCTAACAAGTCACATTGTTTCATCCAAAAGAGTCAGGACTCAATTTGGACACTGGCCAGTTAATTTATTCACACTCCAAGGAACAAAGCATGAGGTGACATACATTGCATTTCAGCAATCTTGTACATGAATTCCATATCTATGAGAACTTCACAAAGTTACTCATGACATACTCACAACTTAGTACTTCACCAATAGGCCTTGTTCGGAATCACATAGTGAGTCCGAACTTTGACTTTCTCAAACGAGAATACTAAGGTGTGAAATGGCATGTCTCATTTCATGATTAAGGTAAGCATGATGCAATTCATACATAGTGACTTCGAGACACAAGAGGTTAAACGGTTTGTTCTTATATTGTCTCTAGAAGTGCACTGGTCAATTCAGTACCTTCGGAAGATACCTATAAGAACTATAGAGTCCCAAACTCTCAATGCCTCATAACCAGACATCATAGATTCTTCTAACAATCATACTGAGGTCAATAGTCCTTTGACCCTAAGATTGCGAATATATCGTTTTAAGCAAACTACGAAGAGTTTGTTCATGCAAATCTACATTTGTCTCTTCGTAAGTTGTTAAGTTTGTTTATGGACTAAAGACTAATGTTTTATCATAAAGCTTAAGACAAGGAAGATTGAATGAACGTTTCAACTTTTTATTAACGAATAAGCAATTCAAGCAAGAGTTTTCATGAGACTTTATTACATCAAATGTACAATATAAGGATTACAACTCTTCTTGTGGGAACCATTGACAACAAACTCCCACTTGACTCAAAGAAGATGTGTGTAGTCCTTCATGCCTAATCCCTCTCGATGTTGATCGAAGTCCTTGTTCGCTAGGGCCTTTGTGAATGGATCTGCTAGGTTGTCCACCGTTGAGATCTTTTTCACTTCCACGTCTCCGCGCTGCACGATCTCTCGAATCAAATGGTATTTCCTCTCAATATGCTTAGAGCGCTTATGGCTTCGAGGTTCCTTTGAGTTAGCGACAGCCTCACTATTATCACAATAAAGGGTCATGGGCTCGTCGACGTTTGGAACAATTTCCAAATACTTAAGGAATTTTCTAAGCCATACAGTCTCTTTGGATGCTTCACAAGCAGCCACATATTCTGCTTCCATTGTGGAGTCAGCAATGCAAGATTGCTTAATACTTATCCACACAACAGCTCCACCATTAAGGATGAACACAGATCCCGAAGTGGATTTCCTGGAATCCTTATCCGCTTGAAAATCGGAGTCGGTATATCCCGTCATAGTCAGATCAGTACCTGAGTATGTAAGCATCAAGTTCCTAGTTCTTCGAAGATACTTAAGAACATGCTTAACAACAATCCAGTGCTCGGGTCCAGGGTTGGATTGGAAACGGCTAACTACGCCAACGGCGAAACAGATGTCAGGTCTAGTGCAAAGCATAGCATACATGAGGCTTCCTACGGCGAAACAGATGTCAGGTCTAGTGCAAAGCACAGATGTCATTTTTCCTTCTATGCATGATTCACAAGTAGGTAGTGAACCTATTGCAAAGGCTTGGAGTGGACCATCCCTCACAAGTCTCTTAATCCTATCTAGACTGATATGACCAAGTCTTAAGTGACATACGTGTGTTGATTTTGTTAGATCGGATGATTCAGAAAGTTTGATCCTCTTTGGCTCCCTAATTAGATCATTATCTATTTCGGTGTCTAAAAGAGAAGGTTGAGTGGGATAGATGTAGAAAAGAGCATTCTTCATACATGCATCAGTGACAAAAGAATTATCAGGAAACGAAATACGAATTCCATTCTTAATGAACTTTAAACAATAATTTTGCTCAAGAAGACGAGCAACGGATATTAAGTTCTTCCCAAAGCTAGGAACAAAATAAACATTATTCAAGTTTAAAGTGCGGTCTTCAAAAGACAGGGTCACAGATCCCACAGCCTTTGCAGACACCAGGCTCCCATCACCCCATTTGAAACAGAACTCGCCTTCCTCTAAGATTTTGGTTTTCTTGAAACCATTCAAGGAACAACAAATATGATTAGTATCAGCGAAGTCAAGAATCCACGTTGATACATTATCAGCTACTAAGCATGCTTCGGTAACTAGTACAATACTATGTTCCTTTACTTTGAGATAGGCATGACACTTCTTTTTATCGGCCTTGTAAAGTGTCTTCTCAGTTCCAGAGGCGGAGGCTTTTTGCTCAGTAGCATGTGCCTCTCCTTGATTCCTCTTTCTTTTAGTGAGACCTACAGCAGTATGAAGCTCCTTTATAGGCTTGGTAAGAGTGTACTCCAGCTTGTTTATGGAGTAGTTCATCTTGGAGGTATCAAGAGATGCGGGGAGAGTTTCTAAGATCATATCTATGGCATTCTTCCCATCAATCTCAGATCCTAGGATTTCCATTTTATTCAGATAACTAATGATCAGTATCATAAAGTCTCCAACAGGAATCCTAGCCTTCATGTGACAGTTCATAAACTGTCGGACTTCTTGTTGCCTTGTTTGACGCCTTTCCCTATAAACATCTCAAGGAGATTGTAGAGTATGTCGGCGGCAGTCTCGATGTCACGATGTTGCTTTTTCAGCATATTGTTCATATATGCTAAGATATAGCACCTCACAATCTCATCGGATCGAAGCTAGGCCGCTAAGGTGTCATTGTCCTCTTGAGTCGAATCATCATTCGTCAGAGGAGGACACGGGGTGGTGAGTACCCTTTTGTGCTTGTTAACGGTAAGGATGATATCGAGGTTATGTTTCGACTCTATGTAATTTTTGGTTTCGAGTTTGTTCGAGGAAAGGATGAATGAGAGAAGGTTGAGAGACATATTGCCTATATAAGTTGAAACAAGTTTATGATTAGTCTTTGGTTTTAGGATTTAAGTTTTATTTAAGACTTGATAAAATCCAAAGATGTTATAAACTAAACGATAATTTACTCCTTCGAGGGAAGGCCGCAAAAAATCTCCATTTATAAGTAAATGACACATCATTAATGTTTAGCCAAGATGTCAATACACCAATTTTGACCAGCCACCTTTTAAATTGGTTTGATCACTCACATCCTTTCGCAGGGCCTCGAGGGAGGATTACTAGGGATTGAGTCTAAGTGTGTAACCAACCACTTAGTCCAAAAGATTGAATTTGAAAAACAATCCGCCGAAGGGAGGTCTTGTCTCATTGTCTCACTTTCGGATTTAGCTCATTGAGCAATGAGCAGTGCAAAGCGTCCTTGAGTACTCTCATTTAAGAGAGGGCCACGAGGGTGACTCTTAGTCTAGCGTCAATTGCACCTTTCATTAGTGTTGGGGATCGTGGGTTACAAACAACAAGTATAACCCTCCCACTTAGTTTTTGGAGTTGGTTCATCGACTCTTATAAGTTCGGAAACGGTTTTCCTAGTTATAGAGCGATAGAGCGGACAACTAGAAGAGAATCCTAGATATTCATGTTCAGAGCAGTATTAGTGCATAAAGGCACAAGGTACATACTCGATCTTTTCCTATTTTCTATTTCGGGAATGTGCGTGAGGGAAGTGTGAACTTCAACTCACTCGAACACTTGAAAGTTTGAGATTACACATCTTTTTATTTTTCGGCTTGTCTAAAAGGAGACCTCCCACTTAAATTTTCAAGAGCATATAGATTTTGAACATATGTGATATAGATATAGTTTTGAAAACATTTTGAAAAACTTATTTGATTTGGATGACAAAATATTTTCAAGTTTGAAAACGAAAACGGTTTTTCAAAATTCAAACTAGTTTTGTAAAATTCAATTTCAATTAAACTTTCAAAAATCAAAACATTTTAATCTTACACATCATGTTTATAATCTTATGTAAAATATTTTTGCTCAAGAAATTTTTCTCATTAGAGTTCTATAACTCATGGTAGTGGGGCTGAAAATCCGGAATTCTAAAAAACTGGACTTTCGGGAACACCCGCGCACCTCGGAGTAAAATCCCCATAACTGGCGGCTCCGATGTCCTTTTGACCTGAAACTGGTGGCATTGGACAGAGGAGAGACAGAGATTTAATCTGATTTAAGAATCCTTAAATTTATATTTCTGAGCAGAGAGTTATGCCACTTTTACTGCGGGTTTTACTCCAGCTCGAAGAAAAAGAAATAATTAAAGCTTAGTCCTTTTTAGGTGCGAAAAAGAATCGAGTGTAGCGGAACGTTTTAGGATGTTGTTAAAGCTTTTATTTGTGTTTTATTAGCAAGGTAATAACATGGTATAAAAGAAATAACAACATGCATAAAACGATTCAAGTAAATAAAAGAAACTAGCAAGACAATATAACTAGTCACAAAATTTACTCGAAATTTCTCAAACCTTTAAAATACGTTTTTCAATGTAAAAAAAAAACTTTTAGAACTGCTTCTAATGTGTTTTAATAACATCCCAAAATCATAGAAAATCAACATGATTTTTAATTTAAAGGCAAGAGCAATAAATTTTAAAAAAAAACTAAGAAAACAATTCTAACTTGTCACAAAATTAGTAAACTTTCGAAAACGATTTTCAAACTCATATTTTTAAATACATGTACATGCTAATCTTTGACCATAGCTCTGATACCATTTGTTGGAATTGATCTAGGGTTTAAGAAAAAGTTTAACGCTTCGTTAAGCGGCGGAATTTTAAAAATTTTCTTTTTCAAGTAAAACAGTTTTTACTAACCTAGACAAAGAGCAAGCACATGTAAATAAAACTAATATGAGCATAATAAATTTACTAACCTTTTTAGAAGCTTGAACGTTGATGAGCCTTCGGAAGGTTGAAAACATTCGTCTCCCTCGCAGCACGTCTCTCTTTCTTTCCTCGGCAACTCGAGCAACCACGAAAGTTTCTATCACTAAATCACTCGAAATAAAAGGAATTAGTGTGTGGGCACTTTTAAACACTACGACTTAAGAACGAGTCTTGAAGTCGCAGAGCTAAACTCCAGGTCAAATGAGGACCTAGGTGCCAAAACAATAAAACGAAATTGACTAGAGAGAGAGAGGAGAGGGGCGGCCACAATGTCTAGAGAGAGAGTCTCTCAATCTCTAACTTGTGTGGAATGAATTAAAATGAAGGGAATGAGGCCTCTATTTATAGGGGAGGTTTTACCTTCAATAAGGTAGTTTCCTCTTTCATTGAATATCACATATTCATGAGAAAATATTGCTCTCCTTCCCTTAGAGTCACACGGCCAAATAGGCTTCTAGAAGCCCTTGGATTTTCCTCTTTTGTTCCCTTCAAGCCTTTGGCCGAATTTCCCTTAAGCATCCTCATGCAAATTTGTTT
This sequence comes from Urtica dioica subsp. dioica, assembly GCF_054948205.1. Classification (NCBI taxonomy): domain Eukaryota; kingdom Viridiplantae; phylum Streptophyta; class Magnoliopsida; order Rosales; family Urticaceae; genus Urtica; species Urtica dioica. The sequence continues at coordinate 16,474,402 of NC_142756.1, forward strand.
CCTCTTTTTCTTTTGGCAAGTATCTTGATACATTTATGCACAAAATATTCTCTCTTTCTTTGGGTATGTTGGGCGCCCATATTGTCTCTAGAAGGAGCTTCTAGAAGCTTCTTCATTTGTTCATGACAACATGAAAAAGACCCATTAAGAATTTTCAATAAAGTTCTTATGAAATGAAATTAATCCACAAGGCCCAATGATCAAGTCATGGCCGAGTATTATTAAGTCATCAAATGACCTTGTCAAAAAAAAATTTATTGACATTCATTTCATGCTATGTCTCAAAAGACAAAAATACCCTTTTGACAATTTTCGTTCTTGTTTTGCCTTAGCTTCCAGTTTAACTATTCCTAATCGATGTGATTCGTGACAGTGATCTAATGGATCCAAATGAACAAATCTTGAGCTAAGATACTTGGACTCAAAAGTTCACAAACCTTTTCCAAGTTTAGCTTAATGTCAACTGACTCCACTAAAGAGTTGACACTTAAAATCTCTCGGTTCAAATGAATTTTATTTTTACTCAAGAATTCAACCTAATTGTAATGAGTGGATCCACAGAATATTACCAGTGTTTACCCTTCATGAATATCATCAGTTGGTCGGGATTTACAAAATTACCATTTTACCCTTCTAGCTGTTGTTTCCTCAACTCCTTTGTCGCTTGTGAATAAGTTAGAAAAAATGTATTGACGAGGAGCTAACAAGTCGCATTGTTTCATCCAAAAAAGTCAAGACTCAATTTGGACACTGGCCAGTTCATTTATTCACACTCCAAGGAACAAAGTATGAGGTGATATGCATTGCATTTCAGCAATCTTGTACATGAATTCCATATCTATGAGAACTTCACAAAGTTACTCATGACATTCTCACAACTTAGTACTTCACCAATAGGCCTTGTTCGGAATCACATAGTGAGTCCGAACTCTGACTTTCTCAGGATTAAGGTAAGCACGATGCAATTCATACGTAGTGACTTCGAGACATAAGAGGTTAAATGGTTTGTTCTCATCTTGTCACTAGAAGTGCACTGGTCAATTCAGCACCTTCGGTAGATACCTAGAAGAACTATAGAGTCTCCAACTCTCAATGCCCTATAACCAGACATCATAGATTCTCCTAATAATCGTACTGAGTTCAATAGTCATTTGACCCTTAAATTGCGAATATATCGTTTTAAGCAAACTACGAAGAGGTTGACCCTTAGATTTTGAATATATCGTTTGTCTCTTCGTAAGTTGTTTAGTTTGTTTATGGACTAAAGACTAATGTTTTATCATAAAGCTTCAAACAGACAAGGAAGAATGAATGAACGTTTCAACTTTTTCTTAATAAATAAGCAATTACAAGCAAGAGTCTTCATGAGACTTTATTACATCAAATGTACAATATAAAGAGTACAACTCTTCTTGTGGGCACCATTGACAACAGGTACACCAATAAAACGATGACCCAAGGGTTGCCGAAAATGTGCAGTCTAGAAGGACGTTATATCCAGAATGATACCTAGCCATAAATGAAGAGGTCGAGAAACTTCTCACCGCAAACTTCATCCGAGAGGCTAAGTACCCCAAGTGGGTTGCCAACGTGGTAATGGTGAAAAAGCGTAATGGGAAGTGGCGAATTTGTATAGATTACAAAGATCTTAACAAAGCCTGCCCTAAGGGTTGCTTTCCACTCCCACGCATCGAACAACTGGTTGACGCCACGGCTGGCCATGAACTTCTCAGCCTCATGGACGCCTATTTGGGTTATAACAAGATTTGTATGCATGAGCCGGATCAAATTAAGATGACCTTTGTCACCGATCGAGTTCTCTACTGTTATAAGGTCATGCCTTTCGGCCTTAAGAACGCGGGAGCAACGTATCAGCGCTTGGTTAATCGGATCTTCGCCAATCAAATCGGCAAGACCATGGAAGTGTACGTGGACAACATGCTCGTTAAAAGTCTACTGGCAACTAATCACGTACACGACCTAAGGGAGATGTTCACAATCCTCCGCCGATATAAAATGAAACTCAATCCTAACAAATGCGTGTTCGGGGTTGATTCCGGGAAATTCCTCGGATACATCGTCATCCGACGAGGGATAAAGGCGTATCCCGAAAAAATCAAGGCACTCCTTGAGATGAAGTCTTCAAGACGAGCCAAAGAGGTGCAAAGCTTGACCGGTCGGATTGCTGCCCTGACACGCTTCGTGTTAAAAGCCTCCGACAAGTATCAACCGTTCTTCAAAGCTCTAAAGAAGACGGACGGCTTTGAATGGACCAACGAATGCAAAGAAGCCTTTCAAGAAATGAAGGCTTACTTTGGGTCCCCTCCATTCCTCTCCAAACCAAAAGAGGGCGAGATGCTATACGTATATCTCGCCGTCTCTGAAAGAGCCGTAAGCGTTGTTCTTGTCCGCGAAGAAGACAAGGTCCAATGGCCGGTCTACTACGTGAGCAAAGCCTTACTCGATGCGGAAACACGCTACACCGAGATAGAGAAACTTTCTCTGGCTCTCGTAACGACAGCTAAAAAGCTACGTCCGTATTTCCAAGCTCACCCAATCGCGGTGCGAACTGAGCACCCGATCGGTAAGGCTCTTCAAAAGGGAACATCGACTCGCATGGCGATCTGGTCCCAAGAATTGAGCGAGTACGGGATTGAGTTCTACCCAAGAGCAGCTATAAAGGGTCAGGCAGCAGCTATAAAGGGTCAGGCCTTAGCCAATTTTGTGGCAGAATTCTCCTATACTCCCGATACGGGAAGAGCGGAAAATGACTTAACCGATAACGAAATGACTCGGAAAAGAAAGGTTGACCCAACAGGTCCCATTTGGGAGTTGTACGTAGACGGAGCATCTAACACCTGGGGGGCTGGCGCCGGAATAATTCTGGCTAACCCCGACGAGGAAAAGTTGTGATACGCCCTTCACTACGGCTTCCAAACCTCCAATAATGAGGCCGAATATGAAGCTCTCATTGTGGGGATAGAGTTAGCGCGAAAACTCGGCTCACAAAACCTGCGAATACACTGCGACTCGCAGTTGATCGTGAACCAGGTTAAAGGAGATTATACTGCCAAGGAACCTAATATGGTTGCATATCTGGCTATGACAAACTCCAAACTCGATGCCTTCTATTGGTTCGAAATTCACCAAATCCCGAGAGAACAAAATTCAGAGGCTGACGCACTTGCTCGCCTTGGATCTGGCATCGACGAAGACGGATTGGGGACCGTACCCATCGAATTTCTCCCACGGCCATCCGTCTCCCGAGACGAAAGCGGGACCGTAGAGGTTGGGTCTCAGCCTACTTGGATGGACCCGATTGTCGAGTTTGTGCGAAGAAGGGAACTTCCCAAAGACCGCAAAGAAGCCGATAAGCTGAGAGTCTTAGCGTCCAAGTACACGCTTCGAGATGACATACTCTATAAGCGCGGTTACTCAGTGTCGCTGCTCCGATGCCTCAATAGCATCGAGTTGACCAAGGTCCTCCGCGAAATACACGAGGGCATCTGTGGGAACCACGCCGCTGGAACTTCCCTCGCACTCAAAGCACTTAAGCAAGGCTATTTCTGGCCTACCATGAAGAGAGATGCTTGTGATTGGGCAAGGCGCTGCGACAAGTGCCAACGCTTCTCAGAATTCCCGCGACAGCCGCCAACCCCGTTAAGCAGCATCGTCGTCCCGCGTCCCTTCACTAAGTGGGGCGTGGATATCATTGGCAAGCTCCCTAGAGTACCGAGACAATACGAGTACGCCATAATTTCCATAGACTACTTCACTAAGTGGGTAGAGGCCGTGCCGTTCGCCAGAATAACTCAAGCGAATACAACGAACTTCATCTGGAAAAGCATCATATGCAGGCACGGTATCCCCGCCTCGATTGTGACCGACAATGGCGCACAATTTGATAATACGCGAGTTAGAGATATCTGCGATCAACTAAAAATCAGCAAGACATTCTCCTCGCCGCGTCATCCTCAGGCCAACGGCCAGGTCGAAGCAGTCAACAAGACTATCAAGAGCAATCTTAAAAAGAAGCTTGAAGACAGAAAAGGCGATTAGGCCGAAGAGTTACCGTTCGTCCTGTGGGCTTACCGGACGACCGCGCGAAATGCCACCGGTAAACCACCATTCTCCCTCGCATATGGAATCGAAGCCGTGGTTCCGATCGAGACCGAGATCCCCACATTCCGAGTCGGTACATTTGACGAAGCAAACAACGATGAGGCCATGCGCCTGGAGTTGGATTTAATCGACGAAAAAAGGTCAGAAGCGCTCAACCGCGTCGCTGCACAGAAACACAAGGTTGAAAGATACTACAATTCCAAGATCAAAAGGCGAACCTTTGCCATCGGAAGCCTCGTACTCAGACGAGTGTTTCAGAATACACAAGTGCAAGGCGCCGGTGTCCTGGGTCCGAACTGGGAAGGCCCTTATAGAGTTCGTAAGGTCATTTATGACAGAACCTACTACATTTAGCACACGGACGGAACTCCGATCCGCCACCCGTGGAATACGGAACACTTGAGGCAGTACTACCAGTAGCTAGCAACCTCCCCGTTTTAATCATTTTAATTTCCCATTTTCAATAAGGGCCACGAGCCAATGTTTTAAGATTTCAACTTTTTTTGCAAGCATAATAAAGTTAAAAAGTTCCTTTCCAAGATCCATTTATATACAAGTTTTCCGGTTATCAAAAGCAAAATTTATAACCCAAAAACTCGGGGGGCTAGTAACAGTTAGGAAACCCGCAAGAAAACACGCTCCACCAAAAATTTTGAGTCTCAAACCCGAACACAAACGGGAACGAGGACACTAAGATGCCTACATGGCGCACGTAAAATGCCTACATGGCGCAACCAAGTCGTCCCTTGAGAAGCACTTAAGACGCCTACATGGAGCACCTAAGACGCCTACATGGCGCACCTAAGACGCCTACATGGCGCAATTAAGACGCCTACATGGCGCACGCAAGTCGTCTCTCGAGACGAACCTAAGACGCCTACATGGCGCAACTAAGACGCCTACATGGCGCACGTAAGACGCCTACATGGCGCAACCAAGTCGTCCCTCGAGATGCACCTAAAACGCCTACATGGCGCAACTAAAATGCCTACATGGCACACATAAGATGCCTACATAGCGCAACCAAGTCATCCCTCGAGACGCACCTAAGACGTCTACATGGCGCACGTAAGACATCTACATGGCGCAACCAAGTCGTCTCTCGAGACGCACCTAAGACGCCTACATGGTGCAACTAAGACGCCTACATGGCGCACGTAAGACGCCTACATGGCGCAACCAAGTCGTCCCTTGAGACGCACCTAAGATGCCTACATGGCGCACCTAAGACGCCTACATGGCGCACCTAAGACGCCTACATGACGCAATTAAGACGCCTACATGGCGCACGCAAGTCGTCCCTCGAGACGAACCTAAGACGCCTACATGGCGCAACTAAGCCGTCCCTCGAGACGCGAACAACTAAGATGCCTACATGGCATGCCTAACTCACAGTTGAAACGCTAGCAGAACGCAAACCATTCAAAGGTGCGTCCAAAGCGAAACCCTGCTGAGACAAAAGAACTGGCAAGACCGTTGGTATAAAACGCGTGTCTATCAAAGAATGCCATAACCAAAGATGAGCAAACACGTTCATAAAGGGAAATAATGTTTCATAAAAAAAGAGGGCAACTGCCCCGAAAACCCTAGAAAGCAAGCGCTAAAACAAGTGCGCTGAAAGGAAAGACCTAAAAGAAAGCATGCGCTAAACACTTGCGCGAAAAAATAAATAAATAATAAAAGAATAAAAAATATTTTCACTCGGCGGGATCGTCGCCAAAGGGTTCGACCCCGTCAAGCGGTGGGAACAGCCTTCTCCGCGGTGACCCGAGCCACTTTCTCCGCCAAGGAGTCACGCTCGCGCTCCGCTCGAACACGGGCAGCTTCACTGGATGAAAGCTGGCCTTGAAGAATGCCTATTTCTTCCATCGATCGAGTCGCCACTTTGAGAGCTTGACGTTCCGTCGTTAGCTCCTCAGCCATTTTTGCCACGACTGACTGAGCACGGTCGCACTTGCCTCGGGTAACCTCCAACTCCACGCGAGCCTCTTGGAGCTGCTCGCGGAGACTCGTAAACTCTGCCTTTGAGTGAGAACCTCGCTCTGCACGGGCCAGTTGAGACTTCGCTTAAGCAAGCTCTTCTTGGGCAAGGCCCATGCGTCGGATAAGGTCCTGAAGGATCTTCTCGCCCCGGGTCGCTCGAGCGAGCACCTGAGAAGGTGAAAGGACAAGTCAGCAAAAGACAAGATCCTAACAAAATAAAGCGAAAGACTAAAGCTGGAGGAACTTACTCTCTGTACCTCAGAGACGCCATGGCGGAAGAACTCCACGTCGCTGCTGGCCACGACACTCTTTCATATCTTCATCGAAGATTGCGCGAGCCCCTGGGAACATTCCCCTCTAACCTCCACGGCCTCCACCTCGATCATCGAATTCGCACGCTTTGAGTCCGAAAACGTATCCGGAAGAGCTGAGGAAGAGGGTCGCTTCAAGGAAGCGCGGGGACCGCTCTCCGCCAAATGACCGGTATCGGACTTCTCCCGAACGTTCCCTGCTGCGATCCGGGAACGGATTGCTGCCAACAACTTCGGGTCCCGAGAAGCCTTCGCTAGGCACGCTCAAGCCCTCGCCCTAGCCGAGGAAGCTACAAAAACAATAAAGTCAAATCTCTAGACTAAAACAAAAATAGAGAGAGCAAGCGTCGGAATACCTGGAATGTCGCTGCTCGAAGGAGATGACACGGCACTGGGGACACTCTCCGCCCGTTGGCTGTCATCACGACCAGCAGGAAAAGGTGGGAACCACCCAGTAGACGCCATCAGCTCAGGCGAACGGAATCGCTCACCAGCTTTCCGAGCCTCCGACATTCCCCGGATCTCCTTCACAAAGTTGAGATCATCGGCTCCCGCGTCGGCAGAGAACTCGGTCAGGGGACAGAACTGGAGTGGTGCATCGCCGAAGGCTTCGACTGAAACCCATACCCACGCTCTCCGGTTGTGCTTCTCCGAGTCCGTGATCAGCTTAGTGTTCCGTTGATCGCGGGCCATGAAGAAACTGGGTTGCCTGGGCGCAGGAAAGACCGCGACAAGGTTGCGAAAGTCGCTCATGGTCATCGCCCGCTCGGTCTGGCAATGCCACTCCATGTGGCACATTGCCACTATGCGGTAAAACGTCGGGCTCATCTGACAAGCATGCACCCCCAATCGCGCGAGGAGCTGCTGAACAATGGGTTGGAACGGCTACCGCAACCCGCAGTTGAGACTCGCGACCGAAACTGCGGCAAATCCACGACGTGGACAAAAAGGACTATAGTCCGGCAGGGGACGGAGGAGCGCCACGGACGACGGAATTGCGAATGCCTCCCTGAGACCGATGAATGTTCAGTAGGTGAGCGAGCTCGAAGCATCGACCCTCGAACAATCGAAGCCCTCGAGAGCAGCAAAGCCTTCCTCGGGATACCACTCTGTCCTGGCAAGTGATCTCGCTGACACTATTGTTTCTGCCTCGGGGGTTTCGAGCAGAGTACCCCCTGGCTCCAAGGAAGGACCTCCACCCTCCACTACGGCTGCGGTAGTCGCCAGTGGCTCTTCGGGACACTCCGATGCGAGGCCCTTGGCCCCGGAAATGTCTCTGAGTCACCTCCGGGATCTTGTGACTCGGGCCCAAAGTCATCTACACAGTCAATCTCGTCGAGGACCGATTCCAGCAGAGTCGTCACAGCCACATCGGCAACTTCTCTCGGCAAGCCATGAACGTCCAAGTCAGACTTTGGCGCATCGGGACGGGGCTTGTCACGCGCGCCCTCGCCGACCAAGTTGATCACGAGACGGGGCGCAACTCCCCCAAACGTAGGGTGATCGACGCCCCCATCTGTGCCGCGCCCAGTGGCGCACACTCCTCCCGGGGCTGAGGAATGGGCACAGTCGCGCCCAGCTCGCCCTCTGCGAGCCACTGCTCCACTCCACTTGGATTCTCCTCCACGTGCAAAGGAACTTCCCCTAATCCTGCGAAGAGGTCATCCTCTACATGCTCAGAGTCCTGAAACAAGAGAGAGAAATCAATCTCGGGATCTTCAGTTGAGAATGGGGAATGAATATCCATAATGCAAGAGTGTAGAAAAGAGAAAAAGTGTAGAGAAAGAGAGAAAAAATAAAGTGGGAGAATAAGAGATGGGGGAGCCATTATTTATAGACACTTGGGGGGGGGGGGGGTGTTAGGAGTCCAAATCCTATTCCCACAACGAGAGAAAAAGGAGAAAAACCTCCAAAAAGTCGAATTTCCCCGTGCAAACGCGTCAGCCCCGCGCACGGGGCGCGCGCCGCACGGACCGCGTGCCACGTGGTCATGCCAAAAAAAAGAAAATTTTCGTGGGTAACGGAGAGGATTTTGAAATGATGTTTCCTCAAACACCTAATCGAAAGAACTTAAAGTTCATCGCCAGGAACCTCTTGAGCGACGAACTTGGGGGGCTAATATTGTTGGTCGTTTTCAAAAAACCCGGAACACCGAGAAGAAGCGCCGCTCAAGGGGCCGATGGTCAGGCCGGAGGTCTTGAAGAATGGCAAGCATTCCCTCGCGAGTCGCCAGCGAGCCATCGCGCTGAGACTCTCGATCCTTTGAGTCGAGCTTCGCTCCTCGAGTCGAGTCGCTCTCCTCAAGTCGAGCTTCGCTCCTTGAGTCGAGACGATCTCCTCGAGTCGAGTTTCGCTCCTCGGACGGAACCACGAGATATTCTTTTCAAGTCGAGCCTTGGGTCAGTCTCCTCGAGTTGAGCATCGCTCCTTGAGTCGAGCCTCGAGTCACGCTCCTCGAATCAAATCTCGCTCGTCGAATAGATACTTTCGTATTTCGTGCAGCAAGCGCGAAATGCGAAGCCCAAAGCGGTCCAACGGGCTCAATAAAACAAAGGCCGCGATGGCCCAAAAAAATGGCCAGGCGCGCGCCGTGCCTGGCTAGGGTCGCGCCGCACGCAGGGTAGTGCATCCTGCGCGCCGCGAGTCGTGCACCGCGTGCACGCGTGCCGCGCATTGGCTGTGCGCCTCCAATTGATGGCGCGCGCGCCCCTAGTCCCACTTGGACGATAAAGGACCCTCCTAAGGCCCTCAAACACCTATAAATACCTCATTTCACTGAGGGGGGAGCCATCCCATTCATTCCTATCGATACGCTCGAATTCTCGCTCTCCTCTGCTTCTCTTGATGCCATCTTTAGCCTGAAGCGCTTCTACAAGTCTCTCTCGTTTTCACAAGCGCGCTCCTAGTGTTCCCCACTGAGGATCCCCTACGTGTCTAACACGCTAGACGCGTCCGCGATCTCCGAAGTTCTGAGACGTCACCGAGGACTCCTCCGCGCTCCGTCTCCTTCGTTGAGTACGCCTATCTCCCAGGCTCCGCGCCTCATACTGCGTCTCACACGCCTTGAACTACGTTCTGACCTGATCCCACACCCGGGTACGTAGGCAGCCGACACAAAAGGCACGATCACTCCTCCTCCTCACCCCTTCCCTCCTCTAAGAGGTGGGTTGATCGGAGAAAGCCTAACTCGAGACTTCTGAGTTCACACTTTTGGCCCGGGTGCGATCACTTGGTCCGGCCTTGGATCGAACCGCCCGAGGTATATAATAGTTGTTCATTTTCGCGCGACAACACATATAATTTAAAATTTTAAAACAACATATAATTTTTACTCGGTACCAACCTTGAATGGAGCTTGAACGTTGAGAAGCCTTAGGAAAGGTTGAAACGCTCGTCTCCCTACGTAGCTCGCCTCTCCCACTAGTCTTCTCGAACTTGTGAGTAACCACGAAAGTTTCTACCACTAGAGTCTTTGAGTATTGTTAGAATTTAGTGTGTGGGCACTTTTAAACTTTGCGACTAAAGAATAAGTCTTTGAGCCAAAGAGCTAAAACAAAACGCTAGGTCTAATGAGGACCTAAATGCCAAAACAAAAGGGACAAGAAGAGATATAGAGAGAGAGAGAGAGAGAAAGAGTGAAAGAGAGAGAGAGAGAGAGAGAGAGAGAGAGAGAGAGAGAGAGGTGCGCGGCTACAACTTAGAGAGAGAAGCTCTCAATCTCAAAATTGTGTTGTGAATTGTGAATGAGGTGGGGTATTTATAGGAGGATTTCCTTGAAAAGGTAGTTTCCTGTTCTCTATTGAATATCACATATGCAAGAGCAAATATTCATTTCCTCTTTTCCCATCTTGCACGTCCAAGCTTGTCCATCAAGGCCTTGGATTTATTTCCTCATTTGATTGCTTCCTTCTTGGCCGCCCATGTGTATCGCTTTTAGAAGCAATTTGTTTCCTCTTTTTTCTTTTGGCAAGTATCTTCATACATTGATGCACAAAATAAATTATACTTCTCTCTATGATGGTGCATGGATTTAAGGCTTCTAAAACATGCTTCTAATGTTTCTTTATTTGTTCATGACAACATAAGAAAAGCCCATTAAGAATTTTCACATAAAATTCCATGAAATGAAATTCAATCCTCAAGGCCCAATTACATTAATATGGCCGTGTCACTTGATCTCATTGTCATCATATGACAGCGTCAAAAAACTTATTTATTGACATTCATACCATCCTATGTCCAAAAGGACAAAATTACCCTTAGACAATTTTCGTAAAACTTGTCTAGTTCAACATTTGAACTTGTTTTGACTTAGCTTTCATGTTTAACTAATCCTACTCTAAAGACTTGTGGCAGTGACCTCATGGATCCAAATGAACAAAGCTTGAGCTAGCATACTTGGACTCAAAAGTTCGCAAACCTTTTTAAAGTTCTAGTTTAATGTCAATTGACTCCACTAAAGAGTTGACACTGAAAACTCTAGGTTCAAATGAATATATTTTCTACTCAAGAATTCTACTTAATTGTAATGAGTGGATCAATTGAATATTATCTATGTTTACCCTTCATGAATATCATCAACTAGATTGGATTTACAAAATTACCATTTTACCCTTCTAGTTGTTATTTTCTCAACTCATTTGTCGCCTGTGCATAAGTTAGAAACAATGTATTGATGAGGAACAAAGCATGATGTGATACACATTGCATTTCAGCAACCTTGTACATGAATTTTATATATATGAGATCTTCACAAAGTTGTACATCACATCTTCATAACTTAGTACTTTACCAATAGGTCTTGTCTATATCACATAATGAGTCTAGAGCTCTGACTTTCTCAAATAAGAGTACTACGTAAGCTATGAAATGACATGCCTCATTTCAGGATTGAGGTAAGCATGATGCAATTCATACATAGTGACTCCGAGACATAAGAGGTTATATGGTTTGTTCTTATTTTGTCTCTGGAAGTGCACTTGTCAATTCAGTACCTTCAGAAGATACCTAGAAAGAACTATAGAGTCTCCAACTCTCAATGCCTCATAACCAGACATCATAGATTCTCCTAATAATCATACTGAGATCAATAGCCCTTTGATCCTTAGAATGTGAATATATTATTTTAAGCTAACCATGAAGAGTTTGTTCATGCAAATCTATATTTGACACTTTACTTGTTGTTAGGTTTATTTAGGGAATAAAGACTATAGTTTATCATAAAGCTTCAAATAGACAAGGAAGAATGAATGAACGTTTCAACTTTTATTAATTATTCAGCAGTTACAAGCAAGAGTCTTCGTGAGACTTTATTACATCAAATGTACATAAGTAAAGACTACTACTCTTCTTGTAGGCACCATTGACAACAAACTCCCACTTGACTCAAAGAAGATATGAGTAGTCCTTCATGCCTAATCCATCCCCATGCTGGTCTAAGACCTTGTTGGCTAGGGCCTTGGTGAATGGTTCTACCAGGTTGTCCACCGTTGAGATCTTCTTCACTACTACGTCTCCGCGATGCACGATCTCTCGAATCAAATGGTATTTCCTCTCAATATGCTTAGAGCGCTTATGGCTTCGAGGTTCCTTTGAGTTAGCGACAGCCCCACTATTATCGCAATAAAGGGTCATGGGCTCGTCAACATTTGTAACGACTTCCAAATACTTAAGGAATTTTCTAAGCCATACAGCCTCTTTGGATGCTTCACAAGCAGCCACATATTCTACTTTCATTGTGGAGTCAGCAATGCAAGATTTCTTGATACTCCTCCAAACCACAGATCCACCATTTAGGATGAACACAGATCCTGAAGTGGATTTCTTGTAATCCTTATCCGCTTGAAAATCAGAGTAGGTATATCCCATCAAAGTCAGGTCAGTACCTGAATATGTAAGCATTAAGTTCCTTGTTCTCCGAAGATACTTAAGAACATGCTTAACAGAAATCTAGTGCTCGGGTCTAGGGTCGGATTGAAAACAGCTAACTACACCAACTGCAAAGCAGATATCTGGTCTAGTACAAAGCATTGCATACATGAGACTTCCCATGGCTGAGACATGAAGAAGTTTTCTCATGTCCTCAATCTCTTATGCAGTCTTGGGAGACTGGTCCTTAGAGAGTGAGATTCCATGCCTAAAGGGTGTTTGGCCCTTCTTGGAATCTTGCATTGAGAAGCGATCCATCAATATAAGATGATTAAGAGGGCGACAAAGTCCGGTTCTTCCGATCTCGAAAAATTTGGATCCCCAGAATGTACGCGGCCTCTCCTAGATCCTTCATATCGAATTGCTTTTTTAGCCAGATCTTAACCTTAGATAATTTACCCACATCATTACCTATGAGTAATATATCATCGACATACAATACCAGAAACACAACTTTTGTTGGAATTGATCTAGGGTTAAGAAAATATTTAACGCTTTGAGCAAGCGGCGGAATTTAAAAATTTTCTTTTAAACAAGTAAAACGATTTTACTAACCCAGACAAAGAGCAAGCACATGTTCATATTTAAATTAAAACTATTAAAGAGCATTACTCGTTTACTAACCTTTGTGAAGCTTAAATGTTGAGAAGCCTTAGGAAGGTTGAAACGTTCGTCTCCCCACGCAGCTCGTCTTTCTTCGTTCTTCGGGAACTCGAGTAACCACGAAAGTTTCTATCATATGAATCACTCGAAATTAGAAGGAATTAGTGTGTGGGCACTTTTAAACACAACGACTCAAGAACAAGTCTAGGAGTCGAAGAGCTAAAACACTAGGTCAAATGTGGACCTAGGTGCCAAAATAAAAATGAAACGAACTAGAGAGAGAGAGAGAGTTGGGCGGCCACAATGTCTAGAGAGAGAAGCTATCAATCTCTAACTTATGTGGGATGAGAAAACAATGAGAATGAGGGCCCTATTCATAGGAGAGGGATTACCTATAACAAGGTAGTTTCCTCTTCTCTAGAATATCACATATTCATGAGCAAAATTTGTTGTCAATGGTGCCCACAAGAAGAGTTGTAACCTTTATTTTGTACATTTGATGTAATAAAGTCTCATGAAGACTCTTGCTTGTAATTGCCTATTCATTCATTAATAAAGTTGAAACGTTCATTCATTCTTTCTTTGTTTGAAGCTTTATGATAAAACCTTAGTCTTTTAGTCCATAAACAAACTAAACAACTTACGAAGAGACAAATGTAGATTTGCATGAACAAACTCTTCGTAGTTTGCTTAAAATGATATATTCGCAATCTTAGGGTCAAAGGACTATTGACCTCAGTACGATTGTTAGAAGAATCTATGATGTCTGGTTATGAGGCATTGAGAGTTGGAGACTCTATAGTTCTTCTAGGTATCTTCCGAAGGTACTGAATTGACCAGTGCACTTCTAGAGACAAGATAAGAACAAACCATTTAACCTCTTATGTCTCGAAGTCACTACGTATCAATTGCATCGTGCTTACCTTAATCCTGAAATGACACATGCCATTTCACAGCTTACGTATTCTCATTTGAGAAAGTCAGAGTTCGGACTCACTATGTGATTCCGAACAAGGCCTATTGGTGAAGTACTAAGTTGTGAGAATGTCATGAGTAACTTTGTGAAGTTCTCATATATATGGAATTCATGTACAAGATTGCTGAAATGCAATGTATATCACCTCATGCTTTGTTCCTTAAAATGTGAATAAATGAACTGGCCAGTGTCCAAATTGAGTCATGACTCTTTTGGATGAAACAATGTGACTTGTTAGCTCCTCGTCAATACATTGTTTCTAACTTATTCACAAGCGACAAAGGAGTTGAGGAAATAACAACTAGAAGGGTAAAATCGTAATTTCGTAAAACCCCACTAGCTGATGATATTCATGAAGGGTAAAAATAAATAATATTTAGTGGATCCTCTCATTACAATTAGGTTGAATTCTTGAGTAGAAAATAAATTCATTTGAACCGAGAGATTTTCAGTGTCAACTCTTTAGTGGAGTCAGTTCATATTAAGCTAAACTTGGAAAAGGTTTGTGAACTTTTGAGTCCAAGTGTTTAGCTCAAGCTTTGTTCATTTGGATCCATGAGGTCACAGTCACGAATCACACCGAGTAGGAATAGTTAAACTAGAAGCTAAGTCAAAACAAGGACGAGACAAGTTTTACGAAAATTGTCAAAAGGGTATTTTTGTCTTTTGAGACATAGGATGAAATGAATGTCAATAAATTTTTTGACAAGGTCATTTAATGACATGTATCACTCGGCCAATATTAGTTTTATTGGGCCTTGTGGATTAATTTCATTTCATAAGAATTTTATTTAAAATTCTTAATGGGCTTTTCTCATGTTGTCATGAACAAATGGAAAAGCTTCTAGAAGGCCTTTCTAGAGCATGTTTTAGGCGCCCACTACCCAAGAGAAAGAGAGAATATTTTGTGCATAAATGTATCAAGATACTTGCCAAAAGAAAAAGCGGAAACAAATTTGCATATGGATGCACTAGGGAATTCGGCCAAGCTAGAGAAAGGAACAAAATAGGAAACAAATCAAGGTTTCTAGAAGGTCTAGTTGGCCGTGTGACTTAAGAGGCTAATGGGCAATATTTGCTCATGAATATGTGATATTCTATAGAAGAGGAAACTACCTTATTGAGGTGAGACCTCTCCTATAAATAGGAGCCTCATTCTTCACATTTGATTCATCCAAGTTTTAGAGATTTGAGAGACTCTCTCTCTAAAACATTGGCCGACTCCTCTCTCTCTCTCTCTCTCTAGTCAATTTCTTTTTTGGTTTTGGCACCTAGGTCCTCATTTGACCTAGTGTTTAGCTCTTTGACTTCAAGACTCGTTCTTAAGTCGTAGTGTTTAAAAGTGCCCACACACTAATTCCTTTTTCTCTCGAGTGATTTAGTGATAGAAACTTTCGTGGTTGCTCAAGTTGCCGAGGGGGAAGAGAGACGTGTTGCGAGGGGAGACGAACGTTGCAACCTTTTCCAAAAGCTTCTCAACGTTCAAGCTTCTAAGAAGGTTAGTAATCTTTGATGCACATATTAATTTTTATTTACATGTGCTTGCTCTTTGTCTAGGTTAGTAAAAACGTTTTACTAGTTAAAAGAAAATTTTTAAAATTCCGCCGCTTACGGAAGCATTAAACTTTTTCTTAAACCCTAGATCAATTCCAACAACATCGAGTGCATTTCAACTTTCATGGCATGAAGCCAAAGTTTGATTTAGAACAAGCCATCGCTTGACTATAGGAAACAGGATCATCCGTGTCAGAGACATCTACGAGAATGTCTCCATAAGACATGTAAGCTACTATTTTGAGGGCATATCCCCAAAAGAAAAGAGGGAGTGATGAGTAACTCATCATTGATCTAACCATTTCGATTAGAGGTCGGTTTGTTCTCTCTGACACTGCATTATGTTCAGGTGTGCCAGGTGTTGTAAGCTGAGAAGCGATACGTTCTTCTTTAAGAAAGTCATCGTACTCTCCAGACATATACTCACCACCTTGATCAGATCGAAGGGTTTTGATCTGTTTCCCAGTTTGATTTTCCATTAAGGCCCGAAAGACTTTAAATACGTCAAAGGTCTCGGATTTGTGTTTGAGCAAATAGGCAAAACCGTATCTTAAGTAATCATCGATGAAGGTAACAAAGTTGTCGTATCCTCCCCGTGCATGTGTACCGAGTGGACCACATCCATCAGAATGTATGAGTTCCAACAACTCAGTGGCTCTTCGACCCTTAACAGAGAAAGATCGTTTAGTCATTTCTCCTTCTATACAAGATTCACAAGTAGGCAATGAACCTATTGCAGAGGCTGTTGTCAATGGTACCCACAAGAAGAGTTGTAATCCTTATATTGTACATTTGATGTAATAAAGTCTCATGAAGACTCTTGCTTGTAATTGCTTATTCATTAATAAAAAGTTGAAACGTTCATTCATTCTTCCTTGTCTGTTTGAAGCTTTATGATAAAACATTAGTCTTTAGTCCATAAACAAACATAACAACTTGCGAAGAGACAAATGTAGATTTGCATGAACAAACTCTTCGTAGTTTTCTTAAAACGATATATTCGCAATCTAAGGGTCAAAAGATTATGATGTCTGGTTATGAAGCATTGAGAGTTGGAGACTCTATAGTTCTTCTAGGTATCTTCCGAAGGTAGTGAATTGACCAGTGCACTCCTAGAGACAAGATAAGAACAAACCATTTAACCTCTTATGTCTCGAAGTCACTACGTATGCATTGCATCGTGTTTACCTTAATCCTGAAATGAGACATGCCATTTCACACCTTACGTACTCTCATTTGAGAAAGTCAGAGTTCGGACTCACTATGTGATTCCGAAACAAGGCCTATTGGTGAAGTACTAAGTTGTGAGAATGTCATGAGTAACTTTGTGAAGTTCTCATAGATATGGAATTCATGTACAAGATTGCTGAAATGCAATGTATATCACCTCATGCTTTGTTCCTTGGAGTGTGAATAAATGAACTGGCCAGTGTACAAATTGAGTCTTGACTCTTTTTGATGAAACAATGTGACTTGTTAGCTCCTCGTCAATACATTGTTTCTAACTTATTCACAAGCGACAAAGGAGTTGAGGAAATAATAGCTAGAAGGGTAAAATGGTAATTTTGTAAATCCCGACTAGCTGATGATATTCATGAAGGGTAAACACTGATAATATTTTGTGGATCCACTCATTACAATTAGGTTGAATTCTTGAGTAGAAAATAAATTCATTTTCAGTGTCAACTCTTTAGTGGAGTCAGTTGACATTAAGCTAAACTTGGAAAAGTTTTGTGAAATTTTGAGTCCAAGTATTTAGCTCAACTTTGTTCATTTGGATCCATGAGGTCACTGTCACGAATCACATCGAGTAGGAATAGTTAAACTGGAAGCTAAGGCAAAACAAGAACGAAAATTGTCAAAATGGTATTTTTGTCTTTTGAGAAATAGGATGAAATGAATGTCAATAAATTTTTTGACATGGCCATTTGATGACAAGTGACACTCGGCCAAAATTAGATTTATTGGGCCTTGTGGATTAATTTCATTTCATAAGAATTTTATTGAAAATTCTTAATGGGTCTTTCTCATGTTGTCATGAACAAATGAAGAAGCTCCTTCTAGAGAACATGATAGGCGCCCAAATACCCAAGAGAAAGAGAGAATATTTTGTGCATAAATGTATCAAGATACTTGCCAAAAGAAAAAGAGGAAACAAATTTCTCATGCATGTATAGGGAATTTCGGCCACCAAGCAAGAGAGAACAAAAGAGGAAACAAATCCAAGGGCTTCTACAAGCCTATTTGGCCGTGTGACTCTAAGGGAAAAGGGAAATAATTTGCTCATGAATATTTGATATTCTATAGAAGAGGAAGCTACCTTATTGAAGGTAATCCCTCCCCTATAACTATAGGCCTCATTCTCATTGTTTATTCATTCCACATAAGTTAGAGACTGAGAGACTCTCTCTCTAGACCTTGTGGCCGAACTCCTCTCTCTGGATTCAATTTCATTTTATTGTTTTGGCACCTAGGTCCTCATTTGACCTAGTGTTTAGCTCTTTGACTTCAAGACTCGTTCTTAAGTCGTAGTGTTTAAAAGTGCCCACACACTGATTCCTTTATATCTTGAGTGATTTAGTGATAGAAACTTTCGTGGTTGCTCGAGTTAACGAGGAAAGGAAGAGAGACGTGCTGCGAGGGAGACGAACGTTTTCGACCTTCTGAAGGTTCATGAACGTTAAAGCTTCTAAAGAGGTTAGTAAATTTATTATGCTCATATTAGTTTTATTTACATGTGCTTGCTCTTTGTTTAGGTTAGTAAAAACTGTTTTACTTGTAAAAAGAAAATTTTTTAAAATTCCCCCGCTTAATGAAGCGTTAAACTTTTTCTTAAACCCTAGATCAATTCCAACAAATGGTATCAGAGATATGGTCAAAGATATGCATGTAAATGTATTTAAAAATATGAGCTTGAAAATCGTTTTCGAAATTTTACTAATTTTGTGACAAGTTAGAATTGTTTTCTTAGATTTTTTTTAATTTATTGCTCTTGCCTTTAAATTAAAAATCATGTTGTTTTTATATGAGTTTGGGATGTTATTAAAACACATTAGAATCAGTTCTAAAAGTTTTTAATTTTTTATATTGAAAAACGTGTTTTAAAGGTTTGAGAAAATTTCGAGTAAATTTTGTGACTAGTTATATTGTCTTGCTAGTTTATTTTATTTACTTGAATCGTTTTATGCTTGTTGTTATTTCTTTTATACCATGTTATTACCTTGCTAATGAAACACAAATAAAAGCTTTAACAACATGCTAAAACATTCCGTTACACTCGATTCTTTTTCGCACCTAAAAATGACCAAGCTTTAATTATTTCTTTTTCTTCGAGCTGGAGTAAAACCCGCAGTAAAAGTGGCATAACTCTCTGCTCAGAAATAGAAATGTAATGATTCTTGAATCAAATTAAAGATCTGTCTGTCCTCTGTCCAATGACACCGGTTTCAGGTCAAAAGGACATTGAATACACCAGTTATGGCGATTTTACTCCGAGGTGCGCGGCTGTTCCGAAAGTCCAGTTTTTTAGAATTCCGGATTTTCAGCCCCACTACCATGAGTTATAGAACTCTAATGAGAAAATTTCTTGAGCAAAAATGTTTTTCATAAGATTATAAACATGATGTGCAAGATTAAAATGTTTTGAAATTTGAAAATTTAAATTGAAATTGAATTTTTACAAAACTAGTTTGAATTTTGAAAAACCGTTTTCATTTTCAAACTTGAAAATATTTTGTCATCCAAATCAAATAAGTTTTCAAAATGTTTTCAAAACTATATCTATATCACATATGTTCAAAATCTATATGCTCTTGAAAATTTGAGTGGGAGGTCTCTTCGTAGACCAGCCGAAAATAAAAAGATATGTAATCTCAAACTTTCAAGTGTTTGAGTGAGTTGAAGTTCACACTTCCCTCATACACTTTCCCGAAATAGAAAATAGGAAAAGATCCGAGTATGTCCCTTGTGCCTTTATGCACTAACACTGCTCTGAACATGAAGATCTAGGATTCTCTTCCAGTTGTCCGCTCTGTCGCTCTCTAACTAGGAAATCCGTTTCCGAACTTATAAGAGTCGATGTACCAACTCCAAAAACTAAGTGAGAGGGTTATATTTGTTGTTTGTAACCCATGATCCCCAACACTAATGAAAGAAGCAATTAACGTGGGACTAAGAGCCGCTCTTGCGACCCTCTCTTAAATGGGAGTACTCCAAGGCGTTTTTGCTTCGATCATTGCTCAATGAGCTACGTCCGAGAATGAGACGATGATGACAAGGCCTCCTCTTGGGGGATTGTTTTTCAAAGTTGACCTTTTGGACTAAGTGGTTGGTTGCACACTTAGGGTCAATCCCTAGTAATCCTCCCTTGAGGCTCTGCGAAAGGATGTGAGTGATCAAACCAATTTAAAAGGTGGCTAGTCAAAATTGATGTATTGACATCTTGGCTAAGCATTAATGATGTGTCATTTCACTACTACAAACTGGGGATTCCACAACGGTACAGACCCGTTGTGGAAAGCTTCCACAACGGTTCTGTATCGTTGTGGAATCCTCCGCTGTGGAATGTTTCCACAACGGTACTCGTCCCGTTGTGGAAAAGTAATGATTCCACAACGAGATGAGTCCCGTTGTGGAAATGTCCATGATTTCACAACGGGACAGTCCCGTTGTGAAAAAATTTAACAGATTTTAACACTTCGCCGCGGCAACGTGTATAGTTCGCCGCGGAGAATCTTTCCACAACGGTACAATCGTACCGTTGTGTAAAGTTTCGCCGCGGCGAAATATACACGTTGCCGCGGCGAAATTGTTCCTGAGAGTTATTTTTACAGTTTTCTAATTAAAAAAACCTGAAATGAAATTATACATCCAAAACCAAATATCCATAACATCCAAAACATATCTATTACATCCAAAACCAAATATATATCCAAAAACAACCAAAACAAATATATATACCATCCAAAATCAAACTAATATTCTCATTCTATAACAGTTTGTACGTAAAATACTCACTCCTCTTGAACGTTTTCTAAGTTATCCGGTGTATATGACTTCTTCAATTGTACGTAAAGTTTGGTTGACGTTACTTCGGGCTCCATGGTTGTCAAGCTTGAAATCCGAAAAAAAAATCCTTAAGGCACAACAACAAAAAACATTAGAAAACAAATATTCGCGTAAATGAAATACTTCAAATAACATGTAATTAATTTACCTTTTTTTATCAGCTTCCTTGGTTGTAGTAGACATAATCTATGAAAAAACAAAATTAAATATAATCTCAATTCAAACCAATTCCAATACAAACTCAAACCGAAATACAATTTCAATTCAAACTAATTCCGACATAAACTTAAACCGAAATTCAATTTCAATTCAAAACAATTCCAACACAAACTCAAACCGAAATTCAATTTCAATTCAAACTAATTCCGACATAAACTTAAACCGAAATTCAATTTCAATTCAAAACAATTCCAACACAAACTCAAACCAAAATTCAATCTAATATTCTAATTCGAATCCAACATAAACTCAAACCAAAATTCAATTCCACACTCATTTTCTACATAAATATCAAATTCAATATTCAATTTCAATATAGTTTAGACACAAATAAACAATTCTAACCTAATTTCAACATAAAAATACAAATTAAATAAAAAAAAGACTTACCCGGAGTGAAGACGATGAGCATGGGGCGTGGTGAGTCAATGAAGTTGTCGGAGATGTGGGTTGTGGTCGGAGGCAAGGTTTTTGTTATTGTCTACTACAACAACAAAAAAACATTAGAAAACAAATATTCGTGTAAATGAAATACTTCAAATAACATGTAATTAATTTACCTTTTTATAATCTTTTTTGGTTGTAGTAGACATAATCTATGAAAAAACAAAATTAAACATAACCTCAATTCAAACCAATTCCAATACAAACGCAAACCAAAATTCAATTTCAATTCAAACTAATTCCGACATAAACTTAAACCGAAATTCAATTTCAATTCAAAACAATTCTAACACAAACTAAAACCGAAATTCAATCTAATATTCTAACTCAATTCCAACTCAAACTCAAGGTAATCAAATATTCTAACTCAAATCCAACATAAACTCAAACCAAAATTCAATTCCAAACTCATTTTCTACATAAATATCAAATTCAATATTCAATATCTATATAATTTAGACACAAATAAACAATTCTAACCTAATTTCAACATAAAAATACAAATTAAATAAAAAAAATACGCACTTGGAGTGAAGACGACGAGCATGGGGCGTGGTGAGTCAATGAAGTTGTCGGAGATGTGGGTTGTGGTCGGAGGCAAGGTTTGTGCGTTTGTGTGGGGGTGGGTCGGAATGTTTGGTGGGTTTGTGAAGAGTGGGTTTGGTGGGTTTGGAAGAAGGAGAGGCAGAGAAGAAGAAGGAGGGCGGAGAAGAAGAAAGGGGCGTAGAAGAAAATGGAGGACGGGGGAGAAGAAATGGGCGGAGAAGAAAAAGGAGGCCGGGGAAGAAGAAGAAGGGCGGAGAAGAAGGAGAGGGTTGCGGGGAAGAAGAAGGGCGGGGAAAAAAAAGGTGAGAAGAAGAGAAGGGCGGAGGAAGAAGAGAGAAGAGAGAGAGAGGGCGGCGACGGCGGCGGAGGAAGAAGGAGGGGCGGCGAGTGCGCGTGAGTTGGAGAGAGAGAGAGAGATAGTGGGGTTGGGTCGGAGAGAGAGAGAGAGAGAGAGAGAGAGAGAGAGAGAGAGAGAGAGGAAGAAGAAGAGTGAAATTTCTGAAATTTTTGAAAAAAAAATCGAGAGGGAAGTTTTTAAGTTCCAGTCTGCGACATTTCACCGCGGCCAAATATATACGTGGCCGCGGCCAAATGTTTCCACAACGGGTTATTGTACCGTTGTGGAAACATTTCGCCGCGGCCAAGGCTTAAGCTCGCCGCGGCGACATGTTTGGTTTTACAGTTCTCCCACAACGGTACACTGTACCGTTGTGGAAGAGTTTGGCCACGGCGAGTTTATGCCTTGGCCGCGGCGAGATTCAACAACGGGTCACCATCCCGTTGTTTAAACCTTAATTTTTTTTTGAATTCCACAACGGGACAACTGTCCCGTTGTGGAATCATCAAGATTCCACAACGGGACAGTTGTCCCGTTGTGGAAACATCAAGATTCCACAACGGGACTCTTGTCCCGTTGTGGAAACGTCATGATTCCACAACGGGACAGCGTTTCATTGTGGAATATCCGTTGTGGAATCTAACATTTGTAGTAGTGTTTACTTATAAATGGAGATTTTTTACGGCCTTCTCTTGAGGGAGTATATTATCGTTTGGTTTATAACACCTTTGGATTTTATCAAGTCTTAAACAAACTTAAATCCTAAACCAAAAACTAATCATAAACTTGTTTCAACTTATATAGACAATATGTCTCTCAACCTTATCTCGTTCATCCTTTCCTCGAACAAACTCGAAAACAAAAACTACGTAGATTCGAAACTTAACCTCGATATCATCCTTACCATTAACAAGCACAAATGGGTACTCACCACCCCATGTCCTCCTCTGACGAATGATGATTCGACTCAAGAGGATAATGACGCCTTAGCGGCCTGGCTTCGATCCGATGAGATTGTAAGGTGCTATATCTTAGCATCTATGAACAATATGCTGAAAAAGAAACATCGTGACATCGAGACTGCCGCCAACATGCTCTACAATCTCCTTGAGATGTTTGGAGGGCAAAGGCGTCAGGCAAGGCAACAAGTAGTCCAACAGTTTATGAGCTGTCATATGAAGGCTAGGACTCCTGTTAGAGACTTTATGATACTGATCATTAGTTTTCTGAATAAAATGGAAATCCTAGGATCTGAGACTGATGGGAAGAATGTCATAGATATGATCTTAGAAACTCTCCCCGCATCTCTTGATACCTCCAAGATGAACTACTCCATAAACAAGCTAGAGTACACTGTTACCAAGCTTATGATGGAACTTCACACTGCTGTAGGTCTCACTAAGAGAAAGAGGAACAAAGGAGAGGCACATGCTACTGAGCACAAAGCCTCCGCCTCTAGAACTAAGAAGAGACCTCACAAGGCCGATAAAAAGAACTGTCATGCCTATCTCAAAGCAAAGGAACATAGTATTGTACTAGTTACCGATGCATGCTTAGTAGCTGATAATGTATCAACGTGGATTCTTGACTCTGCTGCTACTAACCATATTTGTTGTTCCTTGAATGGTTTCAAGAAAACCAAAATCTTAGAGGAAGGCGAGTTTTGTTTCAAATGGGGTGATGGGAGCCTGGTGTCTGCGAAGGCTGTGGGATCCGTGACGCTGTCTTTTGAAGATCGCACTTTAAACTTGATAATGTTTATTTTGTTCCTACCTTTGGGAAGAACTTAATATCCGTTGCTCGTCTTCTTGAGCAAGATTATTGTTTAAAGTTCATGAAGAATGGAATTCGTATTTCGTTTCCTGATAATTCTTTTGTCACTGATGCATGTATGAAGAATGCTCTTTTCTACATCTATCCCACTCAACCTTCTCTTTTAGACACCGAAATAAACAATGATCTAATTAGGGAGCCAAAGAGGATCAAACTTTCTGAATCCTCCGATCTAACAAAATCAACATA
This sequence comes from Urtica dioica subsp. dioica, assembly GCF_054948205.1. NCBI lineage: Eukaryota > Viridiplantae > Streptophyta > Magnoliopsida > Rosales > Urticaceae > Urtica > Urtica dioica. Next base: position 16,498,514 of record NC_142756.1, read on the forward strand.
CCTATGGCACTTAAGACTTGGTCATATCAGTCTAGATAGGATTAAGAGACTTGTGAGCGATAGTCCACTCCAAGCCTCTGCAATAGGTTCACTACCTACTTGTGAATCCTGCATAGAAGGAAAAATGACTAAGCGACCTTTCTCCGATAAGGGTCGAAGAGCCACTGAGTTGCTGGAATACATTCTGATGTATGTGGTCCGCTCAACCAACAGGCACGTGGAGGATACGAATACTTTGTTACCTTCACCGATGATTACTCACGATATGGGTTTGTTTATTTGCTCAAACACAAATCTAAGACCTTTAACGTATTTAAGGTCTTTAGGGCTTTAGTGGAAAAGCAAACTGGCAAAGTGATCAAAACCCTTCGATCCGATCAAGGTGGTGAGTATATGTCTGGAGAGTTCGATGAATTTCTTAAAGAAGAAGGTATCGCTTCTCAGCTTACCGCACCTGGCACACCTCAACAAAACGGAGTGTCAGAGAGAAGGAACCGAACTCTTATGGAGATGGTTAGATCAATGATGAGTTACTCATCACTCCCTCATTCCTTTTGGGGATATGCCCTCAAAATAGCCGCTTATATTCTGAACCAAGTTCCGTCCAAAACGGTTCCTGGTACTCCTTATGAACGATGGACTGGCCGTAAAGTTAGTTTTGGCCACATCCGAATTTGGGGTTGCCATGCACATGTGCTAAGACAAAAGACTAGCAAGTTGGCTAGTAGGTCAGAATTGTGCCTGTTTGTGGGATATCCAAAGGAAACCAAAGGTTTTACTTTCTATAGTCCCGAGGACGATAAGACTTTCGTTAGCACGAATGCTCGTTTCCTTGAGGAGGACTTTATGAAGGATGCGAAACCTAGAAGCAAAATTGTGCTTGAAGAAAAGTTGGGTGAGGAAGCTTCTACCTCATCTGTAAGAAATGTTCTTACCCCAACTGAAACACAACCTAACTCATCAAAATCTCGTCAAGTAGTACTTCGATGTAGTGTGAGGGCTACTCAAAAGCCTGACAGGTACATGTCTTATCTGTCGTAGCTGTCTCCGACATGGATGATCCTGTTTCCTATAGCCAAGCGATGGCTTGTTCTGAATCAAACCTTTGGCTTGACGCCATGAAAGTTAGAATGCACTCGATGTATGTCAACAAAGTTTGGAAACTTGTAGACCTTCCTGAAGGGATTAAACCCGTAGGGTGTAAGTGGATATACAAGAAGAAAAATGGTCCTGATGGGAACGTCGAGACGTTCAAAGCACCACTTGTGGCGAAGGGTTATAACCAACAAGAAGGGATTGACTATGAAGAAACCTTCTCTCCAATCGCGATGCTTAAATCCATCCGCATACTCCTATCCATAGCTGCAGCTCTCGACTATGAGATCTGGCAAATGGATGTCAAGACGGCCTTCCTGAATGGCAATCTTGACGAGTGGCTCAACCAGACGGTTTCGTGGAAAAAGGTCAAAAGACCAAGGTTTGTGAGTTACTTAAGTCCATTTATGGACTAAAGCAAACATCTAGGTCATGGAATATTAGATTCGATGAAACTGTGAAAAGCTTCGGCTTTGAACAGTCAATAGATGAGCCTTGTGTTTACAAGTTAATACACGAAGGCAAAGTTGTGTTTCTGGTACTATATGTCGATGATATATTACTCATAGGTAATGATGTGGGTAAATTATCTGACGTTAAGGTCTGGTTAGCAATGCAATTCGATATGAAGGATCTAGGAGAGGCCGCGTACATTCTGGGGATCCAAATCTTTCGAGATCGGAAAAACCGGACCATGTCGCTCTCTCAAGCATCTTATATTGATAAGGTGATGGATCGCTTCTCGATGCAAGACTCCAAGAAGGGCCAAACACCCTTTAGGCATGGAGTCTCACTCTCTAAGGACCAGTCTCCCAAGACTGCACAAGAGATTGAAGACATGAGGAAAATTCCTTACGCCTCTGCCGTAGGAAGCCTCACGTATGCTATGCTTTGCACTAGACCTGACATCTGTTTCGCCGTTGGCGTAGTTAGGCGTTTCCAATCCAACCCTGGACCCAAGCACTGGACTGTTGTTAAGCATGTTCTTAAGTATCTTCGAAGAACTAGGAACTTGATGCTTACATACTCAGGTACTGACCTGACTATGACGGGATATACCGACTCCGATTTTCAAGCGGATAAGGATTCCAGGAAATCCACTTCGGGATCTGTGTTCATCCTTAATGGTGGAGCTGTTGTGTGGAGGAGTATTAAGCAATCTTGCATTGCTGACTCCACAATGGAAGCAGAATATGTGGCTGCTTGTGAAGCATCCAAAGAGGCTGTAAGGCTTAGAAAATTCCTTAAGTATTTGGAAGTTGTTCCAAACGTCGACGAGCCAATGACCCTTTATTGTGATAATAGTGGGGCTGTCGCTAACTCAAAGGAACCTCGAAGCCATAAGCGCTCTAAGCATATTGAGAGGAAATACCATTTGATTCGAGAGATCACGCAGCGCGGAGACGTGGAGGTGAAGTAGATCTCTGGCAGATCCATTCACCAAGGCCCTAGCGAACAAGGTCTTCGACCAACATCGAGAGGGATTAGGCATGAAGGACTACACACATCTTCTTTGAGTCAAGTGGGAGTTTTGGTGTCAATGGTACCCACAAGAAGAGTTGTAATCCTTATATTGTACATTTGATGTAATAAAGTCTCATGAAGACTCTTGCTTGTAATTGCTTATTCATTAATAAAAATTTGAAACGTTCATTTATTCTTCCTTGTCTGTTTGAAGCTTTATGATAAAACATTAGTCTTTAGTCCATAAACAAACTTAACAACTTGCGAAGAGACAAATGTAGATTTGCGTGAACAAACTCTTTGTAGTTTGCTTAAAACGATATATTCGCAATCTAAGGGTCAAAGGACTATTGACCTCAGTATGATTGTTAGAAGAATCTATGATGTCTGGTTATGAGGCATTGAGAGTTGGAGACTCTATAGTTCTTCTAGGTATCTTCCGAAGGTAGTGAATTGACCAGTGCACTTCTCGATACAAGATAAGAACAAACCATTTAACCTCTTATGTCTCGAAGTCACTACGTATGAATTGCATCGTGTTTACCTTAATCCTGAAATAAGACATGCCATTTCACACCTTACGTATTCTCATTTGAGAAAGTCAAAGTTCGGACTCACTATGTGATTCCGAACAAGGCCTATTGGTGAAGTACTAAGTTGTGAGAATGTCATGAGTAACTTTGTGAAGTTCTCATAGATATGGAATTCATGTACAAGATTGCTTAAATGCAATGTATATCACCTCATGCTTTGTTCCTTGGAGTGTGAATAAATGAACTGGCCAGTGTCCAAATTGAGTCTTGACTCTTTTGGATGAAACAATGTGACTTGTTAGCTCCTCGTCAATACATTGTTTCTAACTTATTCACAAGCGACAAAGGAGTTGAGGAAATAACAGCTAGAAGGGTAAAATGGTAATTTTGTAAATCCCGACTAACTGATGATATTCATGAAGGGTAAACACTGATAATATTCTGTGGATCCACTCATTACAATTAGGTTGAATTCTTGAGTAGAAAATAAATTCATTTGAACCGAGAGATTTTCAGTGTCAACTCTTTAGTGGAGTCAGTTGACATTAAGCTAAACTTGGAAAAGGTTTGTGAACTTTTGAGTCCAAGTATTTAACTCAAGCTTTGTTCATTTGGATCCATGAGGTCACTGTCACGAATCACATCGAGTAGGAATAGTTAAACTGGAAGCTAAGGCAAAACAATAACGAAAATTGTCAAAAGGGTATTTTTGTCTTTTGAGAAATAGGATGAAATGAATGTCAATAAATTTGTTGACATGGTCATTAGATGACAAGTGACACTCGGCCAAAATTAGATTTATTGGGCCTTGTGGATTAATTTCATTTCATAAGAATTTTATTGAAAATTCTTAATGGGCCTCTCTCATGTTGTCATGAACAAATGAAGAAGCTTCTAGAAGCTCCTTCTAGAGAACATGATAGGCGCCCAAATACCCAAGAGAAAGAGAGAATATTTTGTGCATAAATGTTTCAAGATACTTGCCAAAAGAAAATGAGGAAACAAATTTCTCATGCATGCATAGGGAATTTCGGCCACCACGCAAGAGAGAACAAAAGAGGAAACAAATCCAAGGGCTTCTACAAGCCTATTTGGCCGTGTGACTCTAAGGGAAAAGGGAAATAATTTGCTCATGAATATTTGATATTCTATAGAAGAGGAAACTACCTTATTGAAGGTAATCCCTCCCCTATAAATAGAGGCCTCATTCTCATTGTTTATTCATTCCACATAAGTTAGAGATTGAGAGACTCTCTCTCTAGACCTTGTGGCCGAACTCCTCTCTCTCTCTCTCTATTCAATTTTGTTTTATTGTTTTGGCACCTAGGTCCTCATTTGACCTAGTGTTTAGCTCTGCGACGGCAAGACTCGTTCTTAAGTCGTAGTGTTTAAAAGTGCCCACACACTGATTCCTTTTTATCTTGAGTGATTTAGTGATAGAAACTTTCGTGGTTGCTCGAGTTAACGAGGAAAGGAAGAGAGACGTGCTGCGAGGGAGACAAACGTTTTCAACCTTCCGAAGGCTCATCAACGTTCAAGCTTCTAAAGAGGTTAAATAAAAGTTGAAACATTCATTCATTCTTCCTTGTGTGAAGATTTATGATAAAACCTTAGTATTTAGTCCATAAACAAACCTAACAACATATGAAGAGACAAATGTATATTTTCATGAATAAACTCTTCATGTTTGCTTAAAACAATATATTGGCAATCTAAGGATCAAAGGACTATTGATCTCAGTACGATTGTTAGGAGAATCTATGATGTCTGGTTATGAGACATTAAGAGTTGGAGACTCTATAGTTATTCAAGGTATCTTCTGAAGGTACTGAATTGACCAGTGCACTTCTAGAGACAAGATAAGAACAAACCATTTAACCACTTATGTCTCGAAGTCACAATGTATGAATTGCATCATGCTTACCTCAATCCTGAAACGAGACATGTCGTTTCATAGCTTACGTATTCTCATTTGAGTTCGGATTCACTATGTGATTCTTAACAGGACCTATTGGTGAAGTACTAAGTTATGAAGATGTCATGAGTAACTTTAGATATGGAATTCACGTACAAGATTGCTGAAATGCAATGTATATCACATCATGCTTTGTTCCTTGGAATGTGAATAAATGAACTGGCCAGTGTCCAAATTGAGTCATGACTCTTTTGGATGATACAATGTGACTTGTTAGCTCCTCGTCAGTACATTGTTTCTAACTTATTCACAAGCGACAAAGGAGTTGAGGAAATAACAGCTAGAAGGGTAAAATGATAATTTTGTAAATCCCGACTAGCTGATGATATTCATGAAGGGTATACATAGATAATATTCAGTGGATCCACTCATCACAATTAAGTTGAATTCTTGAGTAGAAAATAAATTCATTTGAACCGAGAGATTCTCAGTGTCAACTCTTCAGTAGATTTAGTTGACATTAGGCTAAACTTGAAAAAGGTTTGTGAACTTTTGAGTCCAAATATGTTAGCTCAAGCTTTGTTCATTTGGATACATGAGGTCACTGTCACAAATCATATCGAGTAGTATTAGTTAAAATAGAAGCTAAGTCAAAACAAGAACGAGACAAGTTTTATGAAAATTGTCTAAATGGTATTTTTGTCTTTTCGGACATAGGATGAAATGAATGTCAATAAATAATTTTTTTGACATTTTCGTATGATGACAAATAAATTAAACCACACGGCGATAATAAGTTATTTGGTCCTTGAGGATTAATTTCATTTCATAGAATTTTACTTGAAAATTCTTAATGGGCTTTTCTTATGTTGTCATAAATTTTGTGCATTGATGTATGAAGATACTTGCCAAAAGAAAAAGAGGAAACAAATTTCCTCTACAAGGAAGGAAATGGGCGGCCTACCAAGGAGAGAGCAAGCAAAAGAGGAAACAAATTTGCTTCTAGAAGCTCTACCTTGCACGTCCAGATGAGAAAGGGAAATAAGGAATATTTGCTCATGAATATGTGATATTTTATAGAAGAGGAAACTACCTTTTTTAATGTAATCTTTCTCCTATAAATAGAGCCATCATTCCTCTCATTTTCTCATCCTACATAAGTTAGAGATTGAGAGCTTCTCTCTCTAGACATTGTGGCCGCCCAACCTTCTCTCTCTCTCTCTCTCTCTCTCTCTAGTTCTTTTTATTTTTGTTTTGGCACCTAGGTCCACATTTGAGCTAGTGTTTTAGCTCTTCGACTCTTAGACTTGTTCTTGAGTCGTCGTGTTTAAAAGTGCCCACACTCTAATTTCTTTCTTTCTCGAGTGATTCATGTGATAGAAACTTCCGTGGTTACTCGAGTTTCCCGAAGAATGAAGAAAGATGAGCTGCGTGGGGAGACGAACGTCTCAACCTTCCTAAGGTTCTCAACGTTCAAGCTTCACAAAGATTAGTAAACGAGTAATGCTCTTTAATAGTTTTAATTTAAATATGAACATGTACTTACTCTTTGTCTAGGTTAGTAAAATCGTTTTACTTATTTAAAAGAAATTTTTTTAATTCCGCAGCATGCTCGAAGCGTTAAATCTTTTCTTAACCCTAGATCAATTCCAACATGGGGTTGCGGCTACGCCATGATGAAGCCGGTACCATTAGAGGATCCCAGACAGACTTAAAACTCTTAGGCCGCCGGACGACTGCTGCTCAAAGTCTAACGTTGGTCTCTTGTCGTTCCGAATGTTATAGTTGGGGATGTGTGTAACCTTAAGGACAACAAGTACTAGTTAGAGTATGCGCGCATCAGTCATACTCTAGAACTAGTTAGATTTGCATCAATGCATTCTTATGTGCTTGTTTGCACATCACATGTTATCACATTGCATTAGTCGCTTTACTTTCTAAGTTAGACTCCCACTTGCTGAGTCCATCTACTCATAGTTTACGACCCTTGGTAATGCAGATAAAGGTAAGGCGGTGATGTAAATAAGGAAGCTGAAGACAAAGACTGGACGTGTATCTCTTGACCTTTGGGCTAATGGGAACTCACCCGGGATCAACCTCTTCTATAGTAGTATCTATATTTTGTTGAACCCCTTCCGTAAACTACGCTCCTAAAACTATCTCCTGTAATTATACACAAACCCAGGACCTGACATGTACATATGTAGAGTCGTTATGAGACTCCAAGTCTGAATTGAGAAAAACAAAAAATTTACCCGGGTTTTCCTTATAACCACTTTTAATACTTATGTATTATCGTATTATGTTTAATATAAGTGTTATGAATATTATGTTAATTTAATTATGTATCTGTTGGCTATGTTATATATTGATATGTTGATATTCTGTGATCTGTGACGTAATCCACCGTCGCGGCTCATGAACCGGCAACAAGGGGTCGCGAGTCGTGACTGCTGTCGAACCTCTTAGTCACTCGTTTCACTCATCTTTGGCCTCTAGACACCCTAACCCCTTTTCTCCCACCTTTATTATACTAATGTTGAGCATCGGAGAGGTAAACAAAGGCAATCTCTATGTTTTCCCTTTGTAGTTCATCGTTTTCCTTTCCTTCAAGATCGACGAAGAATGAGAAAGACCAACCACAGCTAGGAAGGACTCGGGATATCGAGTTCAAGAACAAGTCTAAGAGTCGAAGACCTAAAACACTAGGTCAAATGTGGACCTAGGTGTCAAAACAAAAACGAAAGAAAACTTAGAGAGGGAGAGGGAGAGGGAGTGGCCACTATTGTAGAGAGAGAAGCTCTCAATCTCTAAAATTGTGGAATGAGAAAACAATGAGAATGAGGCCTCTATTTATATGGGAGGGATTACATTCATGAAGATAGTTTCCTCTTCTATAGAATATCACATATTTTTGAGCAAATATTGCCTCTCTTTCTCTCCATGTGGACGTCCAACATATGCCATGCAAGTCTTTGGATTTGTTTCCTCTTTTATCTTGCTTCCCCCCTTTGGTTTGGCCGTCCCTTTTAGTTTCCTTGTAGAGGAAATTTATTTCCTCTTTTTCTTTTGGCAAGTATCTTCATATATTAATGCACAAAATAAACTCTCTTTCTCTTGGGTTTGGGCGTGCAACATATCTAGAAGGAGCTTCTAGATTTTTCTTCATTTGTTCATGACAAGATAAGAAAAGCCCATTAAGAATTTTCAAGTAAAATTCTATGAAATGAAATTAATCTTCAAGGCTCAATTAACTTGTTATGGCCGAGTGATAATATGTCATCATATGACAATGTCAAAAAAATTATTGACATTCATTTCATTCTATGTCCAAAAAGACAAAAATACCCTTTAGAAAATTTTCGTAAAACTTGTCTCGTTTTTTTTTTTACTTAGCTTCTAGTTTAACTATTCCTACTCGATATGATTTGTGACAGTGACCTCATGGATCCAAATGAACAAATCTTGAGCTAAAATACTTGGACTCAAAAGTTCACAAACTTTTTCCAAGTTTAGATTAATGTCAACTGACTCCACTAAAGAGTTGACACTGAGAATCTCTCGGTTCAAATGAATTTATTTTCTACTCAATAATTCAACTAAATTGTAATGAGTGGATCCACTGAATATTATCTATGTTTACTCTTCATGAATATCATAAGCTAGTCGGGATTTACAAAATTACCATTTTACCCTTCTAGCTGTTATTTCCTCAACTCCTTTGTCGCTTGTAAATAAGTCAGAAACAATGTATTGATGAGGAGCTAACAAGTCACATTGTTTCATCCAAAAGAGTCATGACTCAATTTGGACACTGGCCAGTTCATTTATTCACATTCCAAGGAACATAGCATGAGGTGATATACATTGCATTTCAGCAAACTTGTACATGAATTCCATATCTAAAGTTACTCATGACATCTTCATAACTTAGTACTTCACCAATAGGACCTGTTAAGAATCACGTAGTGAATCCGAACTTTGACTTTCTCAAATGAGAATACGTAAGCTATGAAATGGCATGTCTCATTTCAAGATTGAGGTAAGCATTATGTAATTCATACGAGTGACTTCGAGACATAAGAGGCTAAATAGTTGGTTCTTATCTTGTCTCTAGAAGTGCACTGGTAAATTCAGTAACTTCAGAAGATACCTAGAAGAAGTATAGAGTCTCCAACTCTCAATGTCTCATATGTTGTTAGGTTTGTTTATGGACTATAGACTAAGGTTTTATCATAAAGCTTCAGACAAGGAAGAATGAATGAACGTTTCAACTTTTATTAATAAGTAAGCAATTACAAACAAGAGTCTTCATGAAACTTTATTACATCAAATGTACATAAGTAAAGACACTCGTGATTTTCAAGTTCCACACACTTGGCTCGGGTGTAGTCACTTGGTCCAGCCTTGGGTTGAGCCATTCTATGTATTAAATGGAAAGAAGGGTTCGGGCGAGCCCCCCTTCTTTGAGATAGAAACGAAGGGTTCGGCGAGCCCCCTTTTTTGAGATAGAAACGAAGGGTTCGGGCGAGCTCCACTTTGAAGGTTCGGGCGAGCCCCACTTTTCGAGACAGAAGCGAAGGGTTCGGGGGAGCCCCACTTTGAAGGTTCGGGCGAACCCCACTTTTCGAGATAGAAGCGAAAGGTTCGGGTGAGCCCCCAATTTTTGATATAGAAGCGAAGCGTTCGGGCGAGCCCCACTTCAAAGGTTCGGTCGAGTCCCACTTTTCGAGATAAATGAGAAGGGTTCGGGCTAGCGCCGCTTGTCAAGATAAGCGGGTGACTTCGGGCGAGCCCCGCTTGTCGAGATAGAAGCGGGTGGCTTCGGACGAGCACCGCTTGTCGACATAGAAGCGGGTTGCTTCATGCCATCCGATCAAGTCGATCTTCGAGCTTTCCGCTTTGTTTCTTGGACTAGGCTCACCGTGCTTCATTGTTTTTTGTTTGGGCTTTCATGCTTTTCGGACAAGGAAAAATCCATCATAACAATACCTTCACCTGAAAAGTACATAATCCCAACTGTTTGAAAAACACTAATTTTGTAAGTATTTGAAACACCTACTATTTCAGAAAGATCCCGCCTTAGAAAATTAATTCTTCTAATTTTCCCTTGTAAGTACTTACATTGAAACATAAGATATATAAATGTGATGGGACAAAACTAAAACATAATAAAAGATATCATCCATATTTCAAACGCATCTTTAGTTTAGAAGTCGAAAGCATTTGTCTTTTATTATTATAAACTTTAGTACAATGCATTACATATTATCAAGGACGAAACATTAAAAGCCAATTATTATTATTTCACGATTAAGATGCAAGGCAAGCCATTGTGTCCCACAAACGCGGGTTCATTAAAATATCACATTTTACGCAGTGTTTAGCTAACTCAGATGGAGATGCTGTTTGGGATGCCCTTGGCAGTGAGACCTGGCTCGCTGGTTGGGCTGAGCAAATTGTAGGGGAAATTGACTGGTCCGGTGCGATTCTTGAGGCTTGGATCATTGTTCCTCTTGAGGATGTTGTCCTCGACAACGGCAAGTTTCTTTCCGAAGCGCTCGAACGCATGGATGGTGTCGGCCTCGGCGGTCCAGATGCCACTGTCCCTCTGGCCGAGGTAGACCTCGTCGGAGGCATGCTTAGAGAGGATCTCGATGAGGGAGACCCCAAGGAGGGTCTGGAGCTCGGCAGTGATGGTCTTCAAGAACGCGGTCTCGGGGTCGGACTCGAGCTCCGCGTACTCCGCCGTGCCCTTCTTAGGCATGAGCCTCCGGCTCACGGTAGGACGGCTCGCGACAAACCCGGAGTAAGGGTACTGCCCGAAGTTGATCGCGGCGTGTAGTGCCGATGCGATCCATATGATGGTCGTGGCGGAGTCAACAAGCTCCTTGCGGGTCTGCATCTGTGGCCACCACGGCGCATCCTTCTTGTCTCCGTGCCCTACTTCTCGAATCTCCTTCCACCATGACTGGAGCTCGGTGTCTTTCTGGACCGCCTCGTCGGTCTTGTAGTATAAACAGATGTACTCGTCGACCCATGATTTGATGGCTGACCAGATTTCGAGCCCGTCGACAGCAAAAGGGTAGTCGTCTATTAACAAGCGCATGCCATGCGGGGTGGTCGAGTCTTCCACTGCCATGCCCCTGCAAAAAATAAATAAATTACTCTTTATTGTAATAAACCTAACAAGTTATTTGAGTTGCAAAATATGTTCGAGGTTTCTTATGGAATGACTTAGATGTTACAAAAAAAGTAGTTTGATGACTAATAGATTCGTGAGAGGCGCACCTGTTGAGGAGGTTTTGGGGGAGTCCTTGGTCGGTAAAGACCCAATCCTTGTACACGACGGCGGACATCTCCAAGGCGTATCTATCGACAAACACATGGAGCTCGAGAATTCCTTTGGCGTTGACTAGGGCTTGTCTTGCGAGTGCATTGATGTTCATTGTGTCTCTGAAGTGCGGAAACAACAACTTGTACACCGGATGAACCGCGCTCAACTGCCTGTTTGACGCTATCACAAACGGCTCCAGAGTTGCATGAGTATTCAACCAATGACTTATCAGCTGGTGGACCCCAGAGTCGTTCACCGACACGTAGGCTTTTGCCAGCTGCCATACTGTGGCCTCGGGGCCTTCCTCTGCCGGGGTGTAGACTTCACTAACAGCACCAAGTTGAGTGCCGTCGGGGTTTGGGAGGCTAAGCTCAATGGCAACAGGCTTGAGGGTTCCGTCGTCTTTGAGGAACATGATAGTCCGCGTGGCGTAGATCTTCGAATTAGTTGAATTGATCCTTGTTAGGTACGGCATTAGTGTGTCGTGGTGGTCCAGTATGAACAGCTTGTTGGCGTACAATGCCTCAAGCACGCTCTTCCCTTCAAGCCCCTTCTCGATGTCGCCCTCTGTGATCTTGCTGCTCTGGTCACCGTACATGCTCTCATCTAGCTTGCTTTTCGGCGGGAATTCCTAAATTAACACATTTTGAGTCAAGGTTTAATAGTTTAGTCGCCGAAATTTCTCCTCTTACAATAATTCACTCATTTTTAGTAAATATAGGTATGAATACCGTGAGGAGTTTGATTATGACGGGGTTGACTCCGGCCAACATTTCTCGTCCGAACTCTTCATCGGTCATCCACCCAGTCTTGGTCTCTACACCACCATAATAATACATATATCAGATATGAATGAATGCGAATCACATAACCTTTCCGTGCATTAGTGTACCTTTGATGACGTGGGGTGTGGGGAATTTGAGGAACCCTTGCCCATCAGTACGGAATATTTCCTTGAGCATCTCAAACGGGACGTTCTTCCTGATGAGGTCGAGCACTCCCGGGGGCAATTTGTACCCTCCCTCGAAAAGATTGTAGATCTCTTCCATGCTGTCCCAGTCTTCGGTGCCATCAAGGAAGCCCTTGAGAGCCGGAAAGATTGCCTGGCTCAGAGAAATGATCCCGTTCGCCAAGAAGTCCGACATCTTTAAGTGCCCAAACCGCTCGTCACGCGGCACACGCTCAGACTGTTCAGGATGAACATCCGGCTCTCACACGTGGGATCTGCCTTGTTTGGAGGTCTTCCCGTGCGTCCTCTGCGAGGGTAAGGGAATTCGGCCGAGCCTCCGAGCGTGGTACGGACATATTCCGAACCCTTGTCGGGTTCGCCGAGATCATTGTAGATGTCGTAGTCGTAGATTCGGTCCCACTCTTTGCGCTCTCCGGTCCCGTCACCTCTCAGAGTCACCAACTCTTGCTGCCTGTAGTACATGAGAGGCACCGGGGTTTCGCTCGGAAGGTATGACTACACCAAAAAAATTATTGGTTAATTATGAAAATTACATTACCATGTCTAGATCTCTATATGTAAAGATGGGTTACCTTGTTAAGAAAAAAAATGCGGTCATAGCCGTATCTGAAGGCAGGGTAGACCCAGGAGTTGCAGTCGAAGTGCATTGTGCCGTGTTCGGGGAAATCTTCGAGAGTGATGCTTTTGAGGAAGAACTCATTGGTGTGATTGTTGTTAACTATGATTGCCCCGGGAACTCCGACGGACTCTTCGTAGTCGAAAGTCACTTTGAAAGCTGTCTCACCGGCAGTTAGCGTTGGGAGTATGGTGATCCAGCTCTCCAGGTATGCTTTCTTTCCCACATTCCCTTTCAGCGCGTTTGCTGACCATATTTTACACACCACACATGCATTAAGGAGTCAATATTCTGTTTCGTGAATATGATAAGACATGGGTAGAAAATAGATTGCATGTGAATGTAAAAAAATTAAAAGCTGCAGAGTGTGTATATACTCTTTCACAAAGATAAGTGCTACATATACTTATTGGTAACTAAATTGTTTGAAATTGTAGCGTAAACATATGGAATCTATTTTGTCTAAATTTTTTTCCGTGATTCTAACCCATTTCCTCGTTTGAGAGATATGAGTACTTACCAACTGATTTAATTTTTGTGTCGAATCATTCTTTTTTTTTAGCATCGTAATACGAATATAATTTATGACAATATGGTTACTGAGACAATTGAGAGTACTGTGAGACAACTACCCGATGTAAAAACAGAATAAATTGATTAGTTGTCCCTGAAGTGGGGTGGTCGTGCTTAAGATAATCAAAATTACTCAATTTTACAAAACGACGACTATAGCATTTCTGCTTAGGGATTAATTAAAAACATTTAATTAGACATAGTTTTAAACCAAAATATAATATATCTGACAGTGCCCACTAGTTCATATTAATGTAATTATAAGAATTATATTATATTAATGTAACACAACGATTAAACTGATGCAATAAAAAATTATAAGACTTATTTTCGACAATTTTTTTAAAATCAAAGATCAAGACAGAGTGATAGTGATATAAGAATAACTCCAAGAGGTGCTAACTTTTTTACACATAAAAATAAATAAAATAATATGGTTCATTTTTTCTCATCCACACTATTTATTTAATATAGTAGCTTACATTAAAACTACAAAAAAAATTAAAAAATTAGCTTAATTAAACGTTTGATATTGTTAAATAGTTAACGTTTAATAAATGTTATATAAATAGCCACTTCAAACGTAAATCTTAGATAAAAAAACTAATATTTGTTATATAAAAGTGGCTATTTACTTAAAATTTGTGTATGTAAATGATTATTTATTTAAGATTTATTAAACGATGACTATTAGCAATGTCAAATGTTTAAGTTGACTTTTTTCTAATGAACCAAAAAAACTAATCACTCCAATAATAAAAGTGCTTCAAATTATTGTTGCTCATGATATTGATATTGATATTGAGTTGCCAAAATATAATTGCCATGTCATTACTATTCAGTAGAGTAATTTTTTGTGCTTGAGAGTCCCATTAGTCCCATTCACGCTAAAACAATGAGGATATACAAGACACGTAAGATATTCTATGTATTAACACAAAATTATAGTTTTGTTTTGTCTGAATAAAGAGATATCATATATATAGTTGCTCATAGCAAGCGAGTAAAATATCTTATTTTCTACGTAATGTATTAAATATTTGGATATATACTAGCTCGTTGCTATATACCGATAAAAGCAGCAAATAATATGTAACTAAATCATAGATATATAAATACGACGCAATGTAAAACAAAAGAAACAGATCCAACAATTGGAGGACAAAACATAGCAACTAATATATACTTTACTAGTAATTCGATAAAAAAAAATAATAATAATAAAAAAAGTGAAGAAAAAGTAATATATTGTTTCCCTGTCCTTTGATTTGTATAATTCCAAATTCCAGATGGTAGCGTTATAGATCTTTTCTACTGTTTTTATTCTCTTAACTACTGGAAGAAAGTTGCTGGTTAGGACAAAGGAGAAAAGAGATATTACTTATTAAGCTATCTTCTTGTCCTTGATTAATATATTAATTCATTAAGTAAATTTAATTAAGTATTAATTATCATGGCTCAGGTCGACGTCGTATGTTGATCATCTTGAACAGTGCAGTACTTGTATGTGGTATATATAGTATATACTGAACACATATATATCTTCCATTATGATATTTTATACATGCACCGTGATATTACCAGAGTCGGCATGAACAGCACTGACAAGTTGGAGAGACACTCCTTGGCCGAGAAATTCGCTGACACTGTCAAACGCTGTGGCAGCGTAGTTGTTGAAATCGAGCACAGAGCTCTTCATCAGAATCACTGTCCCTTTGATCTTCTTCCCGGTATTTTGACCAGTTATCGTGCCCACAACGTTACCAATACCACCTATGATATTCATTTTGTATGCGGATGGAAACACACAATGGAAAAATGTTTGAGAGAGAAAAGAGAGAACTGTGTCTTTTGATTAGAACAATATGAACGGTGAGACGACGATATTTATAGGCACACAAACAATGGGCTCTCAATTATTCATACTTAAAAAAAAAAAGAACTCAATTATTACTCTCTAATGCATGTTTTATCATTTACACTATTTTATAATTATTTATAACTATTTTCAAAGATACTGTGATCGTGACCACGTTTCAAAGATAGCATGATAGAAGAAATATAGATTTTTTTTTTTTTCCAACTTGTACTAATTGAAGGCATTACAAACCTTATCTCAATACTAAAAAGAATTCACAATCATCAGCATATAGTTTACATACCCTAGAAATTGCATAATGACCCTCAGGTTTCTTCTCCTAGGCGTCTGCTATTAGGGCAGCTCTGACGTGTGTATTTGATTTATTTATATTGGCTTTTCTTTCTTTCTTTCTTTCCTATTCATTAGTTGTCCAACGTGGCACTATAACTTTACTATTCCAATGCTGAATACTTGTACTCTTAAACTTTGTATACCTTTGGTCATGTTGAGTTAAATCATTTCATCTCTTCAGCTCAATCTCTCTCTAGAATTTAATATGGCATTAGAGCTCCAACTTCAGCTTCGGAGGAACTGAAGATCGATCATGGCCACCACATCGACGACTTCAATGGAGGACACAGCTGGATCTACACCAGTGAGAGCAAATCCAATTGTTTTCAATAATTCAATCGAAATGAAGCTCGATCTCAACAATTTCTTGATTTGGAGGAAGCAAGTGCTCTCTACTGCTAGGGGACACGATCTACATGACTTTCTTCTCGGCACCAGCACAGTTCCGGTGAAGTTTGCAGAGCTAGGAGATCAAGAACTCGACAAAGTGCATCATGCATTTCGAATAATGTGGTAGATACAAGATCAATTGCTTGTATCATGGCTTCTTGTTTCCATGACTGGAAAATATGAATTTCGCTCAGCAAATCAAGGAAAATGTGTATCAAGTGGAAACTCAGTTATTTGAGTCTATGAAATTGGATATGTCTATGAATGAATATCTATTGAAGATTAGAAATATCGTAGATCTACTTCTCCTTATCGGATCTCCTTGCATAGCCAAAGATCATGACGAAGAAATCTGTGGCTATTTCGAGGCAATCTGTTTCGAGCAATCTCTTTTGAGCCTATTAAGACAAGAGAAGAGCATCCACTTCTTCAACATAAAATTCTTTCCGTGTTCGAGGCTAATTCCGTGGTCGTGGTTCTGCTCCTCAGAATTTCCAATCTAACAGGCACCGATGTCAAGTTTGTGGTAAGCTTGGCCATCTAGCTCTCGGATGCTACTACAAGTTCAATGAGTCTTTCAAAGATCACGCTCAACTTCAGAGTGGAGGATCTTAGACATAGCCAACTAGTGTTATTCAAGGCCATGTTGCTCATGCTACTGTGACTCTGCTTGATGTTCAAAACCTGAACTACTACTATCAAGAGCAGTTTTGGTACTCGGCGGACTCATACTGGTATTCGGACTCAGGCGCGATGAATCGTGTGACATAACATCATCAAAATATGGATCTCAAGTATGAGTATCATGGTTCAGAACAACTACACATCACTGATGGTAAGGGATTACTATTAAACATATTGGTCATTCTACTTTTCAGACACTCGTCGAAAGATTTCAACAGAATGCCAAATTCACTCCCATCAACCCCACCTTGGAACAGATATCGGCACTCCATGGAGAATAATTCACCGAGCCCATGCCCATGCAAAAATATCAAATATGTGAATTGAGCCAATACGCAGGCAGATTCCGATCGAACCATCTCCCTCTGCAGCGATACCCTCAACGATCCTAGCACCAGCTGGCACAACAATCTACCACTAAAAGCCACACCCAAAATGATCCTTGAACTTCTGAAATAGATTCAGAAGTAGTGAGCACGACGACCCACATTCGCAAAGGCACATGCATCGCATCTCTCCCATTTTTCTTTAAAAAAAAAAGAGTGCTTAGTGTTCAAAAATTCCACACTTTGATTACAATGTCCTACTTTTCAACAATGGCTTGCGAAGCCATCGCATGTAAACTCAAAGTTTTAGTATTACCATGATAGTTTAATGAGAAATGACTTTCCATTTTGTGTTTCCTTCCGCCTTGACGACTTTTCCGTACAATTTTTAGGAAAATTGCACAAAATCCGGGGAGTTAATGGTTTCGAATATCACCACAAAACAAACTATTTTTATAATTTTCGAAATAAAGCATAGCGTGGTTAAAACTTTCTTGCACAAAATCTTTTCAAAAATCCTTTTGGAAAAACCTTGTTTCAAAGCTTTTAACTTTGAAAGAGAAATCGGTGTACATCCAAGTCACACACGAGTCGGTCTCATCAATAAGGTTTTCGCCACCACGAGACAACCTCTGGCAATCGTGCATCCCGAACGACGGCACATAGTCAGGCGATAGCCGAAGGACCCACCCTCGCACCTTTCAAGCTAGGGGGTGACATACACAAGAGCCGATGACGCCCTCGCAACCTTCAGGCTAGGGATAGTCATGCCTACGTCTGTTGTTAAAGCCCTTACTTCCTGCGGGCTAAGGACATCCGTGCCTACATCTATTAATGATGCCCTCGCAGCCTCGGAGTGAGAGATAGTCGTGCGTACATCTACTGATGAAGCCTTTGCAGCCTCCAAGATAGGGATAGTCGTGCCTACATCTGCCGTTGACGGCCTCGCAGCCTACAGGCTGGGGATACCCGCGTCTACATCTGGCGATGATGTCCTTGCAATCTCTGGTCTAAGGATAGTCATGTCTACATATGTCGATGATACCCTCGTAACCTCTAGACTAAGGATAGTGTTAATTCTTGGATCAACACTTTAAACGAGAGTGGTTTGATCCAAGGACGGACCATGCGACCGCATTAAGGCCAAAATGGTTCAACCCCTTCCACTCTAAGCTCAGTGCTACTGTTAAGAATATTGCCCGCTGAAGATAATAAAATAAACATGAATGATTACTTAATTCGATAAGAAGTTTACTTTATTAGCATTTATGATTAGTGGGTTGTTTTCTAAAGAGAATCAATAACAACTATCATTCATAGCCTTTGTATTAAACTTAATTACATGTTGGGCATCTAAGTTCGTGCGGTGAGCTAAAACGTGGTCGATGATTAATAGATGTTTGGATAGTCACATCTAAAATCATATATGTGGAACACAAGTGAAGGTTGATCACTCGGTGGGAGCATTCTACACTTTTAGTAAATGTGCTGTCTTGACAGACTTTGGTTGCTGATGTATACACTAACCAGGGTCGCTATGATGGTAATAGTTAGACATAATCTAAATCCTGAAGTGATCACGGACATCTATGTTTACTGGGTTCTTTGACTCATTCGTTAATGGCTACTATCATGACAAAATACTTATGTCTTGGGAATTTAGGATATGAGCTGAGCGGAAAGTGATTCACAAATACAGAATCTAACCTTTCTGAAAGAAGTTCAATGTTCACTCATCTAAGGGTTGATTTCAGATCCGATTGACTGTGCATACTTTCATAGTAAGGACCTACGAAAGAATCTTTCGCTGGTGAAGCAACGGTGCTTAGGGATCATATGTATTAAGAAGGGTAACCTTTCTGGGAGGATTGAGATCATGTACTGACTATATCAGTGGACACTCTTACGATGACTAAAATAAAACTCTAGTAATAAGAAGAGTTCAGTGTTGGATCATTTTGTGGAGTATCTCCAAAATTGATTGATCAATTGAAAAAGCAAAAAGACTTTTCATCTTTTGTGAAGTGAGCTTCTGTTACTAGGTCCATAGTCCTCGATTCAGCTCTAATAAAGATGGGTAAGAACTCTCTAGTAATAATAAATATTCATTATTATTACAATCTCACAACTGTAAATTGTCTAGCAGCATTCATTCGTAAATTTTTCTGTTTTCCGAATTAAATATTTATTGTGGAATTAATTATTTATTATTGAATCAACTACATAATTAATTGAATTTTAAGCTGGGCCTTATGGATGATAAGTGATATTCATTCACACTTATCTATGGCTCTTAGATAAGAATCGGAACTTGTTCTTAGTTTTTTTATGTTATTTTGTAGTTTTATTATGCTTTCAGGTTAAAGAGAGTGAGAGAAGGCTGTGGTGCGAAAACGGGCTGAATCGGAGCTAAATCGAGGAAGTTATGGCCTTTTGAAGTCAAGTCAACAAAAGTCAACGACGGTCAACAAGAAGTCAACGTTTCAAGGTTGGCGCGTCGCGCCTATTGTATGGTGCACTGCTCCCTGGTGCTTAAAGTTTACACCGAGAGCTCGAGCAGATGACGCACGAGAGAGGCGCGACGCGCCTCCAGAATTTTACGAGTGGCGCGGCGCGCCTGTTATGTGGCGCGACGTGCCTCCAGAATTTTACGAGTGGCGCGGCGCCTGTTATGTGGCGCGCCGCGCCGGTTACTTTTTTAGTGTTTTGGAGTTCGTCTTTTAAATCATTTTCGGCCCTTGGATCTCATCCAAGGGTCCATATTTGCTCCGAAAATCTCTCTTAAACCCTCATATACACTTGTTCAAAGAGAGGGGGAATCATCTTTTTACCATAGAACACTTTTTACTTTTGTTTGAAAACTTGAGAGAGAGTTAGAGAGAGAAAGCTAGGGTTTGATTTTCATTTTATTCTTAAGCTTGGGAGTGAAGAATAAGAGGGAGAAGTAACAACCTCCATCATCCTCATCATCTCCATTTGTTCATCTTTAACTCTATATCTTTTATCTATTGTTCTTGACTTATTTACGTCACTTATTATTGCTTTGTTGAACATATTTTAAGCTTTCAAGTATTCTATTTGAGTTTTTGTTGACTACCTTTATCCATTGAGCATTGAATATTGTGATAACTTTTTTGCTTTATCTAAGTGGAATATTGAAGTATTGCTTGAGTGTAATGAAAGCTTTATTTGGTTGTTAAGATTAGCATTCAATGTCTTGTTTCTTTATTGTTTTACTTCTTTTACTTATTTCAATTTTACTTTGTTTATTCTTAATCATGAGTAGCTAAGTTGATTTGGGGTGCGATGTAGTTGAGTAGTTGAGTTGGTTAGTCAAACATTTGGATAAGATTGGTGCTTCATGGTTGGGTTGAGAGTGAAATTCTATGGGTATGGGGTGTGTGTTAGCACTAACTAGAGTAGCTACCTAGTTAGTGAATCTTAGACAAGTTTAGACACCGAGAGGTAATAAACGAGTGAGCTCTACCCATCCCATATTTAACCTTCCTAGAGCTACAGAAAGACTAGGGGGTAGTTGTAGTTGATTGAAATCCCGGGCTAAATGCGGTTTTGTGTTTTAATAGAACCCAAACCGAGAGGTATAAGTTCGACACATAGCTAAATTCCTAAAGACTCGAGAGAGATTAGTGAATGTTATAGGAGGGATTGAGACTAAGTTTTAACACTCTAAACCCGAGCTTAGAATCATATCATGACCGACCGACTAGATGAAATAACAAAATCGTGCCCCTTCCTTTTAACTTGTGTTTAAATATTGTTTTCGCTTTTGTTTACATTTCATCTTGTTCTCAAAACAATCAAAAACCCCCTTTTTTTATTTCCATAACTCGAAAAAGAAAGCTAATGAGTTTCTTCGAAAATAGTCTAGAGTCCATGTGCGATCGATATCCGTGCTTTTGCACTCTATTACTTGACGACACGTTCTTTTGCGTCGTGTAGAATTTTTCTTTAGTAGTTAAGAAAATTTCCATCAATGGACACTGTAAAATTCGAAAATTCCTTGTCCATTACCTTATGGTAGGCGCCTACTATGGGTATTAATTACCCAATTTTCTCTCTTTAATTAGTTGCGAGATTTGTGAAAAAAATCATGTAACTAAATAAATAAGAGAAAGAATAATAATGGTTGAGATATTCTCTCTCCATTAAATAAAAAAACAAGATATTGTCATTTATTCTCTCTCATAATTAATTTTCTAAAATCTAGAAGAATAATAATGGTAGAGATATTCTCTCCATTAAAGGAAATAAGATACTGTCCTCATTATTCTCAAATATCTAGATTCTTTAAATATAAGAGAATATAACATCCTAGATTCTGATCTGATGGTAGAGAGAAAAAGTATGCTTAACTACAAAATAGGAAAGAATATAGGAGAATAAAATATCTCTAGAAGCTTCCTAAAATATCTCCATTTTACCACTATAAGTAGGGGTCAAGGAGAACACAATAGAAACACAAGAAAAGAAGTCAAAAATTCGCCCATCACACCCTTAGTGTGGACGGATTCCTTATCTCTCCCTCTCCTTCGAAATTTGTGATTCGATTCCCAAAACACGACCCAACATGAATCTCTAAATCAGATTTGTTGTGAGATAACGAGTGAGCCCACATTTGCATCTTATTCCAGCCGGAAATTATGTTTCACAAGATTACGGTATCATCTAAGGAGATCCGAACGACGAGAGTCCTGCTGTCATTCTCGAAGTGAAGATCGGAGCTAAAGCTAGAAGATCGAGTTATTGGAGCTAAGAACGTAATCTTGAAGAACTCGATTGAAGAGTCAGTAGCAGATTGCCAAACATGTAAGTATTAATGCGCCCACGGACCCATTGATTTAAAAAATAGTTATGAAATGATATATTTTTAAATAGGATCACCTAGTGTTTTTATCTTTATTTTTAAAGATATAAAAATAAATAATTATGAAATTGATTTAGTTTTCAAGGGACATAGTCAGGGGTCAAAAGTATTGCGCTCATGTTGCTTTTATCATTTACACTATTTTATAATTATTTATAACTATTTTCAAAGATAATGTGATCGTGACCACACGTTTCGTAAATTATATATGTTTGGTAAACGGTCTAACAATTTATAATATATAAAATTATCACCCCGGGCGCATGATAGAAGAAATCTAGGGGAAGAGAGTTTTTTTTTTTTTTCAACTTGTACTAATTGAAGGCAGTACAAACCTTATCTCAATACTAAAAAGAATTCACAATCCTCAGCATATAGTTTACATACCCTAGAAATTGCATAATGACCCTCAGGTTTCTTCTCCTAGGCGTCTGCTATTAGGGCAGCTCTGACGTGTGTATTTGATTTATTTATATTGGCTTTTCTTTCTTTCTTTCTTTCCTATTCATTAGTTGTCCAACGTGGCACTATAACTTTACTATTCCAATGCTGAATACTTGTACTCTTAAACTTTGTATACCTTTGGTCATGTTGAGTTAAATCATTTCATCTCTTCAGCTCAATCTCTCTCTAGATTTTAATATGGTATTAGAGCTCCAACTTCAGCTTCGGAGGAACTGAAGATCGATCATGGCCACCACATCGACGACTTCAATGGAGGACACAGCTGGATCTACACCAGTGAGAGCAAATCCAATTGTTTTCAATAATTCAATCGAACTGAAGCTCGATCTCAACAATTTCTTGATTTGAAGGAAGCAAGTGCTCTCTACTACTAGGGGACACGATCTACATGACTTTCTTCTCGGCACCAACACAGTTCCAGTGAAGTTTGCAGAGCTAGGAGATGAAGAACTCGACAAAGTGCATCATGCATTTCGAATGTGGTAGATACAAGATCAATTGCTTGTATAATGGCTTCTCGTTTCCATGACTGAAGGCATTCTATCTCTAACAGTTAGTTGCGAAAGTTCTACTCAGATCTGGAAAATGTGTATTTCCTCAGTAAATCAAGGAAAATGTGTATCAAGTGGAAACTCGGTTATTTGAGTCTATGAAATTGGATATGTCTATGAAATGAATATCTATTGAAGATTAGAAATATCGTAGATCTACTTCTCCTTATCGGAATTCCTTGCATAGCCAAAGATCATGACGAAGAAATCTGTGGCTATTTCGAGGCAATCTGTTTCAAGCAATCTCTTTCGAGCCTATTGAGACAAGAGAAGAGCCTCCACTTCTTCAACTTAAAATTATTTCCGTGTTCAAGGCTAATTCTGCGGTCGTGGTTCTGCTCCTCAGAATTTCCAATCTAACCGGCACCGATGTCAAGTTTGTGGTAAGCTTGGCCATCTAGCTCTCGGATGCTACTACAGGTTCAATGAGTCTTTCAAAGATCACGCTCAACTTCAGAGTGGAGGATCTTAGACACATCCAACTAGACATTAATCCAGAAAGGCGAACTCAAAGAGTTCGTTCTCCGCATGATAGGTGATGCAGTCCCCACCAACGACAGGGCACATCCTGGAAAGGGTGGAGGAACCAACACCAACACCAACCGTACCACGGTCGCGGCTACGGCCGATGCGCAACTCCACATCGTCACCACCATACTAGGTGGCTTGCAAGACGGGGACTCGGCCCGGCAAAGAAAAAAGCTTCTCAGGGCTGCCTCTCAAGAAGGCCTTGTCGGGCAGGTTAACCTCACATATGAGGAACCTCCGTCTGTACCACACAAAACGATACAATTCACAAACGAAGAGGCCAAGCGAGTTGTGCACCAGCATAATGACGCAATAGTCCTCAAAGCCCAAGTGGCCAACAAACTGGTGAAGAGGGTTCTTATTGATAACGGTAGCGCAGCCGATATAATCTTTAAGACCACCCTAGAGGGCATGAAGCTCGGGGGCCTCCGCCCTGTCCCGACCCAGACACCTCTGTTTGGGTTCACGGGAGGAAAGGTCATGACCGAAGGAATCATTGATTTACCGGTCACCTTCGGAACTACTGGAGGTATCAAAGTCGTTCACATGGTCCCTTTTCTCGTGGTCGACCAGGAGTCGCCCGCGACCCACGTTGAACAGACTAAGGCCATCACATCCACGTATCACCTACTGGTGAAATTCTCCACCGAGAAGGGAATTAATTGGCATCATGGTTGGTGATCAAACCCAAGCGACGATATGCTACGTCCAAGGCGTGGATGGCAAGCCCGCTGAGAAAAGGGTTAACACAATCTACCAGCTAGAAGATGACTACCCGTGTGATCAAAAAGACGCACGGAAGCTCTGGGAACTAGACCCCCGCGATGAAATCGAGAGGTTGAAAGTTGACACCCCTGATGATCTCACTTTGATCGTTCTCGACGAAGCTACGCCTGACCAAGTGGTGAAGATCGGTGCACAACTCTCTCTCGCCATCAAAACTCAACTCGCGTCCTTCCTTCGGGAGTTTAAGGATGTTTTTGCGTGGACACACGCGGACATGCCTGGTATAGACCCCGATGTGATTGGGCACCGGTTGAACGATGATAAAAACATCGCCAAGAAAGTACAAGCTAGACGCTCGTTCAACCTCGAACGATACCTAGCGATAAATGAAGAAGTCGAAAAGCTTCTCTCCGCCGGCTTCATCCGAGAAGCCAAGTACCCCAAGTGGGTGGCCAACATGGTCATGGTTAAAAAGCCTAATGGGAAGTGGCGCATTCGTATAGATTACAAAGATCTTAACAAAGCCTGCTCAAAAGATTGCTTTCCGCTCCCACGCATCGAGCAATTGGTCGACGCCACGGCAGGACATGAGCTACTAAGTTTCATGGACGCCTATTCGGGCTATAACCAGATACGAATGCACGAGCCCGATCAAATCAAGACGACCTTCATCACTGATCAAGGCCTCTACTGCTACAAGGTCATGCCTTTTGGCCTTAAAAACGCATGAGCTACTTACCAACGATTGGTAAACCGGATCTTCTCCGACCTAATCGGCAAGACTGTGGAAGTATACGTGGACGACATGCTCGTTAAAATCCTACTGGCTACTAATCACGTAGACAACCTGAGGGAGATGTTCTTAATCCTCCGCCGGTACAAAATGAAGCTCAACCCCAACAAATGCGTGTCCAGGAAGTTCCTAGGCTACATCGTTAGCCGACGAGGAATCGAAGCGAACCCCGAGAAAATTAAGGCACTCCTTGACATGAGATCTCCATGACGTGTCAAGGAAGTCCAAAGTCTGACCAGTCGGATTGCCGCCCTCTCGCATTTTGTGGCTAAAGAAACCGACAAGTGTCAACCGTTCGTCAAAGCTATAAAGAAGACGGACGACTTTATATGGACGAACGAGTGCGAGAAGGCCTTTCAAGAGATGAAGGCCTACTTTGGGACACCTCTGTTCCTCTCCAAACCGAAGGAAGGCGAGACCCTCTACGTCTACCTGGACGTCTCTGAACGGGCC
Source organism: Urtica dioica subsp. dioica (assembly GCF_054948205.1). Classification (NCBI taxonomy): domain Eukaryota; kingdom Viridiplantae; phylum Streptophyta; class Magnoliopsida; order Rosales; family Urticaceae; genus Urtica; species Urtica dioica. The sequence continues at coordinate 16,524,030 of NC_142756.1, forward strand.
GTAAGCGTTGTGTTAGTCCGCGAAGAAGATAAGGTTCAATGGCATATCTTCTACGTGAGCAAAGCCTTACTCGACGCCGAAACGCGTTACACAGAGATAGAGAAACTCGCTCTCGCTCTCCTCGTAGCTGCCAAAAAGCTACGTCCCTACTTCCAAGCTCACCCAATCGTTGTCCGAACAGGACACCCCATCGGTACAGCTCTTCAAAAGGGAACATCGTCTCGCATGACGATCTGGTCCCAAGAATTGAGCGAGTACAGCATCGAGTTCCACCAGAGACTGGCGATAAAGGCTCAAGCCCTAGCCGATTTCGTGGCAGAATTCTCCTATACTCCCGACATGGGAAGAGCAGAAGATGACTCGACCGACGACTTGTCGGCTCGAAAGAGAAAGGTAGACCCTACGGGTCCCATCTGAGAATTATACGTAGATGGAGCATCCAATGCCCAAGGAGCCGGCGTAATTTTAACAAATCCCGATCGGAAAAAGTTACGCTACGCCCTTCACTACGGATTCCAAGCCTCCAACAACGAGGCTGAGTACGAAGCCCTCATCGTGGGGCTAGAGCTCGCTCAAAAGCTCAACGTACATAATTTACGAATACACAGTGACTCGCAGTTGATCGTAAATCAGGTAAAATGTGACTACATCGCCAAAGAACCTAACATAATCGCCTACCTGGCAAAAACAAATGCCAAGCTAGATGCTTTCTCTTGGTTTGAGATCATCTAGATCCCAAGAGAAGAGAACGCCGAGGCTGACGCTCTTACTCGCCTCAGCTCTAGTATCACCGAAGATGGGTTAGGAACTATCCCGATCGAGTCTCTCTCGCGTCCATCCGTCTCATGTGACGAGGTTGGAACGATTGAGAGCACCGCTCATCCGACTTGGATGACTCCGCTTGCAGACTTCCTGCGAAGAGGGACACTTCCCGAAGACCGCAAGGAAGCCGAAAAGCTAAAGGCCCTCACATCTAAATATGTGTTGAGAGGCGAAGCCCTATATAAGCGCGGGTACTCTACCCTGCTGCTCCGTTGCCTCGATGGCGTCGAATCGACCAAGGTCCTCCGCGAAATTCATGAGGGCATCTGTGGGAACCTCTCCGCAGGGAGATCCCTCGCACTCAAAGCGCTCCGACAAGGCTATTTCTGGCCAACGATGAAGAAAGACGCCCACGACTGGGCGAAAAAGTGCGACAAGTGTCAACGTTTCTCTAACGTTCCATGGCAATTGCCATCTCCCCTGGGTAGCATCGTCGTGCCACGCCCCTTTGCAAAACGAGGTGTAGACATCATCGGCAAGCTTCCGAAAGCTCCGAGACAGTATGAATACGACATCGTTGCTATCAACTACTTCACTAAGTTTGTCGAAGCCGAGCCTCTGACTAGAATCACCGAGGCTAACACCACAAACTTCATCTGGAAGTCCATCATATGCCGCCACGGCATCCCTGCATCGATTGTGACTGACAACGGTGCGCAATTTGACAATGCCCGGGTTAGAGAAATATGCGCCCAACTAGGGATCAGCAAGACATTCTCATCCCCGCGGCATCCATAGGCCAAAGGCCAAGTAGAGGCTGTCAACAAGACAATTAAAAGCAACCTCAAGAAAAAGCTCGAAGCCAAGAAGGGCGCCTAGGTTGAGGAACTACCATTCATCTTATGGGCCTACCGAACGAATGTTCGAAATGCCACCGGAGAGACCCTTTTTTCCCTAGCCTTTGGGGTTGAGGCTGTGATCCCCGTGGAAACCGAGGTCCCCACTTACCGAGTCGACACTTTCGACGAAAAGGAAAATGATGAAGCCATGCGCCTCGAACTGGATCTAATCCACGAAAAAAGATCCGAGGTTCTCACCCGACTCGCTGCACAAAAGCGAAAGGTTGAAAAATACTACAACAAAGTCAAGAGGCGAATCATCGCCGTCGGCAGCCTCTACTCAGGCGCGTGTTCCAAAACACCCAAGTATAAGGCGCCGGAGTCCTGGGCCCGAATTGGGAAGGACCGTATAGAGTTTGACAACTCATATATGACGGAACCTATTACATCGAACATACGGACAGAACTTCGATCCGACACCCTTGGAACGTCGAACACTTGAGGCATTACTACCAGTGACTAAGCTCCCTCATTTATTGCTCTGATTTCCCTGATTCAATAAGGCCCACGTGCCAATGTTTGAGGATGTTATCTATTACCAAAGAATAATAAAGTTCGAGGTTTTTTCTCTCTTCAAAAAATCCGCTTTATTAAGTTTTTAGTCATCAAGGCACGACTTGTAAACTAAAAACATGGGGGGGCTAGTGATTCCTGCGACGTACACTCAAAATTCACGGCCCAAAAAAAAAAACCTTAAGCCCCCCATACACACATGGGATACAGAGGCTTAAGAAGCTCGAACCCCGACAGCCCATCGATCATACAGGTTTGAGAAAAGCCATCGACTTAACTCGATGCCCCTTCGGTCGCCAATTGGCACGAAGTGAGAACTCCAGATACACGCTTAAGTCTCCCGCACACACACGTGAAGATAGACTTAAGAAAATCGCCAAATACAGGCTTAAGTCCCCCGCACACACACGGGGATACATGCTTAAGAAGCTCAAACCCCAACGGCCCTTCGAGCATACGAGTTCGAGTGAAATCGTCGGCATTCCTGGTGTACCCCTTTCATCCAGGCTTAAGTCCCCCACGGGGATACAGACTTAAGAAGCTCAGACCCTGACGGCTCTTCGTGCATACGGGTTCGAGTGAAACCGTTGGCCTTCCCGGCGTGTCGTAAGTCACGTAAAGGCGCAAGTGAAAGTTGTCACCCAGACGCATGTAAGTCGCGTAAAGGCGCTGCCTCAAACCCTAAAACGGCCAAATTTGAGCCATACACATTCGGTCGCCAATGGCATGAAACACACGGGGTTTGAGTAAAATCGTCAGCCTAACCCAACGTGCCATAAGTCGCGTAAAGGCGCAGGTAAAGACGGCAGGGTTACTCCCTCTGCCACCCATACACGTTCGGTCGCCCATGGCACGAACCCTATGTCGCCGGCGTAACCTGGCGCAACATATACGTTCGGTAGCCCATGGCACGAACCCAAAGTCGCCGACCTAACCTCGCGCAACATACACGTTCAGTCGTCTATGGCACGAACCCAAAGTCGCCGGCCAAACCTGACGCAACATATATGTTCGGTCGCCCATGGCACGAACCCAAAGTCGCCGGCCTAACCCGGCGTAACATACACGTTTGGTCGCCTATGGCACGAACCCAAAGTCGCCGGCCTAACCCAACGCAACATATACGTTCGGTCGCCCATGGCACGAACCCAAAGTCGCCGGCCTAACCCGGCGCAACATATATGTTCGGTCGTCTATGGCACGAACTCAAAGTCGCCGGCCTAACCCGGCGCAACATATACGTTCAGTCGCCCATGGCACGAACTTAAAGTTGTCGGCCTAACCCGGCGCGACGTCTTCGGTCGCCAAATGGCACAAAGCAAAGTCGTCGGGCCACAGCCACTCTCGGCACGCTAAACCATCGGCCTAAC